>NW_024715084.1:0-123594 GCF_018991925.1 Homarus americanus
CAACCCTTGAGTGATATGACCCGGGGTGTGAGGGCCCGGCACCCTTTCAGTGACATGACCCGGTGTGAGGACCGGGAACCTCAATGACATGAACCTGGAGTGTGTGGGCGGGCACCCTTTGAGTGCCATGACCCGGGGTGTGAGGCCGGGCACCCTTCACATGACATGGGGTGTGAGGGCGGGCACCTTTTCAGTACCATGACCGGGTGTGAGCGGGCACCCTTTGAGTGCCATGAATCGGGTTGTGATGGCCGGGCACCCCTTCAGCTCCATGACCAGTGGTGTGAGCGCCGAGAACCGCTTCAACCCCATGGCCTGGGGTGTGAGGCCGGGCATCCCTTAAGTCCATGACCCGGGGTATGTGGGCGTGCACGCTTCAGTGACATGACCGGGTGGAGGGCCGGGCACCTCAGCCCCATGACCCGGAGTGTGAGGCCGGGCACCCTTTATGCCATGAACCGGGGTGTGTGGCCAGGGCAGCCTTCAGTGCTATCAAGCGGGGTGTGAGGGCCGGGCTCCCCTTCAATGACATGACCGGGTGAGTGGGCGGGCACCTTTCAGTGCCATGAAACAGGGGGTGTGAGGCGGGCTCGATTTAGTTCCATGAATCGGGGTGTGAGGCCGGGCATCCCTCCAGCACCATTACCCTGGGTATATGGGCAGGCACCTTCAGTGCTATGACCCTGGGAGTGAGGGCCCGGCACCCTTTCAGTGACATGACCGGGGTGTGATGGCAGGGCACCCTTTCAGCTCCATGACCTGTGGTGTGAGGGCCGGGAACCGATTCAACTCCATGACCTGGGGTGTGAGGCGGGCACCCTTTAGGGTCCATGACCCGGTGTAGCGGCTGTGCACCCCTTCAGTGACATGACGGGGTGTGATGTCGGGCACCCCTTCAGCTCCATGACCCGGGGTGTGAGGCGGGCACCTTCAGTGACATGAACCAGGGTGTGAGGGCCGGGCACCCCTTCACATGACACGGGGTGTGAGGGCCGGACCCCTCAGTGTCATGACCAGGGGTGTCAGGGCCGGACACCCCTCCAGAACCGTGGCGTGGTGTAGGGCGGGCACCTTTCAGTGCCATGAATCGGGGTGTAAGGCCGGGCACCCTTCAGTGCTATGTCGGGGTGTGAGGCCGGGCACCCTTTCAATGACATGAACCGGGGTGTGAGGCCAGGCACCCCTTGTGACATGAACCAGGGTGTGAGGGCCGGGCACCCCTTCAAATGACACGGGGTGTGAGGCCAGGCACCCCTTCAGTGTCATGACCCGGGGTGTCAGGGCCGGACACCCCGCCAGAACCATGGCCCGTGGTGTAGGGCCGGGCACCCTTTCAGTGCCATGAATCCAGGTGTAAAGGCCGGGCACACCTCCAGCACCATGTCCGGGGTATAGGGGCGGGCACCCCTTCAGTGCTATGTCCGGGGTGTGAGGGCCGGGCACCCTTTCAATGACATGAACCGGGGAGTGAGGCGGGCACCTTGACATGACCAGGTGTGAGGGCCTGGCACCCCTTCCAGTGCCATGGCCAAGGGGTGTGTTGCCAGGTACCCTTTCAGTGTAAGCAGGGGTGTGTGAGGGCGGGGCTCGGTATTTCCATGAATCGGGGTGTGAGGCCAGGCATCCCTCCAACACGCAGCCAGGGTATGAGGGCCAGGCACCCCTTCAGTGTATGACCCAGGGGTGTGAGGGCCAGGCACCCCTTTCACTGACATGACCCAGGGGTGTGGGGCCGGGCACCTTAACACCCTGTTTCTGGGTGGCGTTTGCGTTACCCTTTCAGTGCCATGACACAGGGTGTGAGGGCCGGAGCACCGTTTGGAGTCTATGGCACCAGGGGTGTGAGGGCCAGGCACACAGCCCAGTGCCATAATGACCAGGGGTGTGACGGCAGGCACCACTGCCTTCAGTGCCATAACCGAGTGTGACGAGAACTGCCTTTCAGCTTCATGACCCGTGAATTGTAGGGCCCGGGAACCAGTTCAGCTCTCCATGACCTGGGAGGTGTGAGGGCCAGGCACCCTTTGCACAGGTTCATGACCCGGGGTGTGAGGCCGTTCACCTTAGTGACATGACCCGAGTGTGATGTCCGAGGCACTATTTCAGGTGCCATAGAAATAGAGGTGTGAGCGGAACAACCTACAGTGCTGTGAACCAGTGTGGGCCGAACTTTACTCATAATTTCCGGGGTGTGAGGGCCGGGCACACCTTCCATGACCCGGGGGTGTGAGGGCCAGCCACCTTCAGTGCCATGGTGGGGGTGTGAGGCCGGCCTCGGAGGCCTGGCACCTTCAGCTGGGCGGCTGAGGTGGTTGCCGGGCACCCTTTCAGTGCCATGAAACGCGGGGTGTGAGGCTGGCTGATTTTATTCCATGAACGGGGTGTGAGGCCGGGCATCTCCAGCACCATGACCCGGGGTATGAGGGCTGCACCCTTCAGTGCTATGACCCGGGGTGTGAGGGCTGCACCCTTTCACTGACATGACACGGGTGTGAGGGCCGGGCACCCTTCAGACATGACCTGGAGTGTGGGCGGGCACCTTTCAGTGCCATGACCCGGGGTGTGAGGGCCGGTGACTCCTTCCAGTGCCATGACCCGGGGTGGCTGGGCACCCCTTCAGCACCATGACCCTGGTGTGTTTGCCGGGTACCCTTTCAGTGCCATGACCGGGGTGTGAGGACTGGCACCCCTTCAGCTCCATGACCCGGTATATGAGGGCTGGGCATCCCTCCAGCTCCATGGCCCGGGAGGCTGGCACCCTCCAGCACCATGCCCGGGGTGAGGGCCGGGCACCCTCCAGAACCATGGCCTGTGTGGGCCGGGCACCCTTCAGTACCATGAATCGGGGTGTAGGCTGGCACCACTTAGGTACATGACCAGGGGTGAGGCCGGGCACCTCTTCAGTGCCATGACCCGGGGTGTGAGGGCGGGATCCCTTCAGTGCCATGACCCGAGGTGTGAGGGCTGGGCATCCTCCAGCACCATGGCCCGGGGTGTGAGGGCCGGGCATCCCTAGTGACATGACCCTGGGTGTGAGGGCCGCACCCGTTTAGGTCATGACTAGGGGTGGAGGGCCGGGCACCCCTTCAGCACCATGACCCGGTGTGAGGGCCGGGCACCTCCAGCACCATGACCTGGGGAAGAGGGCCGAGCACCCCTTCAGTGCTATGACCCGGGGTGTGATGGCCGCACCTGTTTAAATATGACTGTGTGAGGGCTGGCCATTCTTTGCTATGGCCTGGGGTGTGAGGGCAGGGCACCCCTTTAGGTCCATGACCCGGGGTATGAGGGCCGTGCACCGCTTCAGTGACATGACTCGGGGTGTGAGTGCCAGGCACCCCTTTAGTGACATGTCCCGGGGTGTGAGGGCCGGGCACCCTTTCAGTGACATGAAACGGGGTGTGAGGGCTGGGCACCCCTTCAGTGCCATGAAACTGGGTGTGAGGGTAGGGCACCCCTTCAGTGCCATGAAACGGGGTGTAAGGGCCGGGCATCCTTCCAGCACCATGACCCGGGGTATGAGGGCCGGGCACCCCTTCTGTGCCATGTCCAGGGGTGTGACGGCCGTGCACCGCTTCAGTGCCATGACCTGTGGTGTGAGGGCCGGGAACCCCTTCAGTGACATGACCAGGAGTGTGAGGGCCTGGCACCCTTTCAGTGCCATGAAACAGGTGTGAGGCAGGGGCTGCATTTATTCCATGAATCAGGGTGTGAGGGCCGGGCATCCTCAGCACCATGACCCAGGGGTATGAGGGCCGGGCACCTTCAGTGCTATGACCCGGGGTGTGAGGCCGGGCACCCTTTCACTGACCCCAGGGGTGAGGGCCGGGCACCCCTTCAAGGCCATGACCCGGGAGTGTGAGGGCCGGGCACCCTTTCAGTGCCATGACCCGGGTGTGAGGGCCGGTGACTCCTTCTGTGCCATGACCCGGGGTGTGAGGGCCAGGCACCCCTTCAGCACCATGACCCTGGGTGTGTTTGCCGGGTACCCTTTCAGTGCCATGACCCGGGGTGTGAGGGCCGGGCTCCCGTTTAGGTCTATAACCAGGGGTGTGTGGGCCGGGCACACCTTCAGTGCCATGGCCAGGGGTGTGATGGCCGGGCACCGCTTCAGTGCCATACTCCGGGGTGTGACGGCCGGGCACCCTTTCAGCTCCATGACCCATGGTGTGAGGGCCGGGAACCGATTCAACTCCATGACCTGGGGTGTGAGGGCCGGGCACCCTTTTAGGTTCATGACCCGGGGTGTGAGGGCCATTCACCCCTTCAGTGACATGACCCGGGGTGTGATGTCCGGGCACCCCTTCAGCTCCATGACCCGGTATGTGAGGGCTGGGCATCCCTCCAGCACCATGGCCTGGGGTGTGAGGGCCGGGCACCCCTCCAGCACCATGGCCCGGGGTGTGAGGGCCGGACACCCCTTCAGTGTCATGAACCGGGGTGTCCTGGCCGGACACCCCTCCACAACCATGGCCCGTGGTGTGCGGGCCGGGCACCCTTTCAGTACCATGAATCGGGGTGTAGGGCCGGGCACCACTTTAGGTACATGACCAGGGATGTGAGGGCCGGGCACCTCTTCAGTGCCATGACCCCGGGTGTGAGGGCCGGGCACCCCTTCAGTGTCATGACCCGAGGTGTGAGGGCCGGGCACCCGTTTAGGTCTATAACCAGGAGTGTGAGGGCCGGGCACACCTTCAGTGCCATGGCCAGGGGTGATGACGGCCGGGCACCCCTTCAGTGACATGACCCGGGGTGTGAGGGCCGGACACCCCTTCACATGACCCGGGGTGTATGGCCGGGCACCACTTTAGGTGCATGACCAGGGGTGTGAGGGCCGGGCACCTCATCAGTGCCATGACCCGGGGTGTGAGGGCCGCGCACACCTTCAGTGCCATGGCCAGGGGTGTGTTTGCCGGGTACCCTTTCAGTGCCATGACCCGGGGTGTGAGGGCCGGGCACCCGTTTAGGTCTATAACCAGGGGTGTGAGGGCCGGGTACACCTTCAGTGCCATGGCTAGGGGTGTGACAGCCGGGCACCTTTTCAGTGACATGACCCGGGGTGTGAAGGCCGGGCACTATTTCAGTGCCATGAAATGGGGTGTGAAGGCCGGGCAACCCTACAGTGCTGTGAACCGGGGTGTGAGGGCCGCGCACCCCTTCACATGACCCGGGGTGTGAGGGCCGGGCACCCCTTCAGTGCCATGAATCGGGGTGTGAGGGCCGGGCACCCCTTCAGTACCATGACCTGGGGTGTGAGGGCCCGCCTCGATTTCAGTGCCATGAATCGGCGTGTGAGGGCCGGGCATCCCTCCAGCACCATGACCTGGGGTATGAGGGCCGAGCACCCCTTCAGTGACATGACCTGGGGTGTGAGGGCCGGGCACCCGTTTAGGTCTATGACAAGGGGTGTGAGGGCCGGGCACACCTTCAGTGCCATGTCCAGGGGTGTGACGGCCGGGCACCGCTTCAGTGCCATGACCTGGGGTGTGAGGGCCGGGAACCCCTTCAGTGACATGACCCCGGGGGTAAGGGCAGGGCACCCCTTCAGTGCCATGAAACGGGGTGTGAGGGCTGGGCTCGATTTTAGTTCCATGAATCGGGGTGTGACGGCCGGGGACCCTTTTAGGTCCATGACCTGGGGTGTGAGGGCCGTGCACCCCTTCAGTGACATGACCCGAGGTGTGATGTCCGGGCATCCCTTCAGCTCCATGACCCGGTATGTGAGGGCTGGGCATCCCTCCAGCACCATGGCCCGGGGTGTGAGGGCCGGGCACCCCTCCAGCACCATGGCCCGGGTTGTGAGGGCCGGGCACCCTTTCAGTGTCATGACTCGGGGTGCCCTCGCCGGACACCCCTCCAGAACCATGGCCCGTGGTGTGAGGGCCGGGCACCCTTTCAGTACCACGAATCGGGGTGTAGGGCCGGGCACCACTTTAGGTACATGACCAGGGGTGTGAGGGCCGGGCACCTCATCAGTGCCATGACCCGGGCTGTGAGGGCCGGGCACCCCTTCAGTGACATGACCATGAGTGTGAGGGCCGGGCACCCCTTCAGTGCCATGAATCGCGGTGTGAGGACCGGGAACCCCTTCAATGACATGACCCCTGGGCGTCAGGGCCCGGCACCCATTCAGTGCCATGAATCGGGGTGTGAGGGCCGGGCACCCCTTCAGCAACATGACCCGGGGTGCGAGGTCTGGGCATGACTTCAGTGCCATGACCCGGGGTGTGAGGGCCGGGCACCCCCATAGTGCCAGAAACAGGGGGTGTGAGTGCAGGCACCCTTCCTGACCAGGGGTGTGAGGCCGGGCACCCATTCAGTGCCATGAATCGAGTGTGAGGGCGGGCAAACCTTCAGCACCATGACCCAGGGGTGTGAGGCTGGGCATGATTTCAGTGCCATGAATCGGGGTGTGGTAGGCACCCCTTCAGCACCATAGGCCAGGGTGTGAGGGCTGGGCATGATTTCAGTGCCATGAATTGGGGTGTGAGGGCCGGGCACCTCTCCAACACCATGACCCGGGGTATGAGGGCGGGGCACCCCTTCAGTGCTATGACCCGGGGTGTGAGGGCCGGGCCCCCTTTCAGTGACATAACCCGGGGTGTGAGGACCGGGAACCCCTTCAATGACATGAACCTAGAGTGTGTGGGCCGGGCACCATTTGAGTGCCATGACCCGGGGTGTGAGGGCCCGTCACTCCTTCAGTGCCATGACCCGGGATGTGAGGGCCGGGCAACCCTTCAGCACTATGACCCGGGGTGTGAGGGCCCGGCTCGATTTCAGTGCCAAGAATCGGGGTGTGAGGTCCGGGCACCCCTCAAGCATCATGACCCAGGGTATGAGGGCCGGGCACCCCTTCAATGACATGACCCGGGGTGTGTGGGCCGGGCCCCCTTTCAGTGCCATGAACCGGGGTATGAGGGACGGGCACTCGTTTAGGTCTATAACCAGGGGTGTGAGGGCCGGGCACACCTTCAGTGCCATGGCCAGGGGTGTGACGGTTGGGCACCGCTTCAGTGCCATGACCCGGGATGTGAGGGCCGGTCACTCCTTCAGTGACATGACAAGGGGCGTCAGGGCCGGGCACCCCTTCAGTGCCATGAGCCGGTGTGTGAGGGCCGGGCACTCCTTCAGTGCCATGAAACGGGGTGTGAAGGCCGGGCACCCTTTCAGAGCTATGAACCGGGGTGTGATGGCCGGGCACCCCTTCAGCACCATGCCCCGTGGTGTGAGCGCCGGGAACCGCTTCAACCCCATGGCCTGGGGTGTAAGGGCCGGGCACCCCTTTAGGTCCATGACCCGGGGTATGAGGTCCGTGTACCGCTTCAGTGACATGACCCGAGGTGTGAGGGCCAGGCACCTCTTTAGTGACATGTCCCGGGGTGTGAGGGCCGGGCACCCTTTCAGTGCCATGAAACGGGGTGTGAGGGCCGGGCACCCTTTCAATGACATGACCCGGAGTGAGTGGGCCGGGCACCCTTTCAGTGCCATGAACCGGGGTGTGAGGGCCAGTCACTCCTTCAGTGCCATGACCCGGCGTGTGAGGGCCGGGCACCCGTTTAGGTCTATGACAAGGGTGTGAGGGCGGGCACATTCAGTGCCATGTCCAGGGTGTGGCGGCGGGCACCTTCAGTACCATGTGCCTGGGGTGTGAGGGCCGGGAACCAATTCAGTGACATGACCCAGGGGCGAAGGGCAGGGCACCCTTCAGTGCCATGAAACGGGGTGGTGTGAGCCGAGGCTCGATTTTAGTTCCATGAAT
This sequence comes from Homarus americanus, assembly GCF_018991925.1. Taxonomy (NCBI): domain Eukaryota; kingdom Metazoa; phylum Arthropoda; class Malacostraca; order Decapoda; family Nephropidae; genus Homarus; species Homarus americanus. The sequence continues at coordinate 7,763 of NW_024715084.1, forward strand.
CCGGGGTGTGAGCGGGCATCACCAGCACCATGACCAGGGGTATGAGGGCCGGGCACCCCTTCAGTGCTATGACCCGGGTGTGGACTGGGCACCCTCACTGACATGACCCGGGTGTGAGGCCAGGCACCTTCAAAGCATACCAGGGGTGTGTGGGCCGGGCACCATTTCAGTGCCATGACCCGGGGTGTGAGCCAGTGACTCCTTCAGTGCCATGACCCAGGGGTGTGGGGCTGGGCACCCCTTCAGCACCATGACCCGGGGTGTGACGGCCGGGTACCCTTTCAGTGCCATGACCCAGGTGTGAGGGCCAGGCACCCGTTTTGGTCTATAACAGGGGTGTGAGGGCGGGCACCCTTTAGGTCCATGACCCGGGGGTTTGAGGGCCGTGCACCCCTTCAGTGACATGACCGAGTGTGGGGCCTGGCACCCCTACAGTGCCATAGCCAGGCTGTGTTGCCAGGTACCCTTTCAGTTGCCGTGACCCGAGTGTAGGGCCGGGCACCGTTTGATCCTAACCAGGTGTGTGGGGGCTGGCACACCTTCAGTGCCATGGCTAGCGGTGTGACGGCCGGGGCACCTTCAGTGACATGACCCAGGGTGGAGGGCCGAGCACTTTTCAGTGCCAAATGGGGTGTGAAGGCCGGGCAACCCTACAGTGCTGTTAACCGGGGTCTGAGGGCAGGCACCCCTTCACATGACCGGGGTGTGAGGCGGCACTTGATTTCGTGCCATGAATCAGGGGTGTGAGGGCGGATGCCCTCCAGCACCATGACCTGGGGTATGAGGGCCGAGCACCCCTTCTGCTGTGGATGGGCACCCGTTGGAGTCTATGACAAGGGGGTGAGGCCGGGCACCCTTCAAGACATGACCCAGAGTGTGGGCGGGCACCTCAGTGCCATGACCCGGGAGTGTGAGGCGGGGACTCATTCAGTGCCATGACCAGGGGTGTGAGGCTGTGCACTCAGCACCATGACCCAGGGGTGTGTTTGCAGGCTGCCTGGTGTGACCCGGGGGTGTGGGCCGGGAGCATGTTCAGTCTATAACCAGGGGTGTGAGGGCCGGGCATCAATGTATGACCCGGGTGAGTGGGCGGGCACCCATTCAGTGCCATGAACCGGTGTGTGACCGGTCACTCATTCAGTGCCGAGGGGTGTGAGGGCGGGCACTACAACCCATGACCCTGGGGTGATGGCCCTGCACCCGTTTGGTCTTGACAATGGGTGTGAGCCGGGCACTGCTTCACCGTGCCAGGGGTGGTGATGGCGGGCACCTTTGATCTTTTGCCAGCCTGGGTTGACGGCCGGGCACTCAGCTCCAATGACCCGTGGTGTGAGCCGAACCGATTCGCTCCATGGCCTGGGGTATGATGCAGGCACCCTTTGGGTCCATGACCCGGGGTGAGGCGTGCACCCTTCAGTGACGACCCAGGGTGTGATGTCGAGCTTTATCCCGGTATGTGAGGGCTGGGCATCCCTCGCACCATGGCCCGGGCTTGAGGCCGGGCACCTCCAGCATCATGGCCGGGGTGTGAGTGCCTGGCACCTCAGTGTCACCGGTGTCTGGCCGGACACCCCTCAGAACCTCATGGCCCGTGGTGGCAGGCCATTTCATTGAATCTGAGGTTAGTAGGGCGGGCACCACTTTAGGTACAAATCCAGGGGTGTGGGGCAGGCACCTCAGTGCCAACCGGGGTGGAGGGCGAACTTGTCAGCCAGAGTGTGAGGGCCGGGCACCTTCAGTGACATGACCCAGGTGTGAGGCCAGGCACCCTCACATGACCAGGGTGTGGGGCAGGACTTTCCCTTTAGGTCATGACCGGTGTGAGGGCGGGCACCTCATCAGTGCTATGAATCCCGTGTGAGGGCCGGGCACCTTCAGTGCATAGCCAGGGGTGTGTGCCAGGTGCCCTTTCAGTGCCACCGGCCAGGGTGTGAGCCAGGCACCAGTTGGGTCTATAACCAGGGTGTGAGGCAGGGCACCAGTTTGGGTCTATAACCAGGGGTGTGAGGGCCGGGCACACCTTCAGTGCCTTGAGGCCAGGGGCAGCTTCTGTGCTGTGAACAGGGGTGTGAGGGGCCGGGCACCTTCCCATATGACCCAGTGTGAGGGCCAGGCTCCCCTTCAATGCCATGAATCAAGGTTGTGAGGGCAGGCTGCTCTTTTTGAGCCTGGGGTATGAGGGGCACACCCCTTCAGTGCTATGACCCTGGGTGTGAGGCAGGGCTCCCCGTTCAGTGACATGACCCGGGTTGTGAGGCCAGGCACCCTTCAATGACATGACCCGGGGTGTGTGGGCCGGTGCCCTTTCAGTGCTATGACCCGGGTGTGAGGGCAGGCACTCCTTCAGTGCCATGACCCGGGGTGTGAGGGCCGGGCACCCCTTCAGCCTGACCCGGGGTGTGAGGGCGGGCATTCATGGGTCTATGACCAGGGGTGTGAGGGCCGCGCACACCTTCAGTGCCATGTCAGGGGTGTGACGGCCGGGCACCTCATCAGTGCCATGACCGGGATGTGAGGCCGGGTACCCCTTCAGTGACATGACCCAGGTGTGAGGGCCTGGCACCTCTATAGTGACATGACCCGGGGGTGAGGCCGGGCACCCTTTCAGCCCCATGACCCTGGGTGTGAGCCGGGCACCCCTTCAGCACCATGACCCGGTGTGTGAGGGCGGGTACCCCTTCAGTGACATGAACCGGGGTGTGACGGCCGGGCACCTCCAGCACCATGACCCGGGGGTGTGAGGCGGGCTCGATTTCAGTGCCATGAATCGGGGTGTGAGGGCCGGGCACCCCTCTATCATGACACGGGGTATGAGGGCCGGCACTTAATGCATGACCGGTGTGTGTTTGCGGGTACCCTTTCAGTGCCATGACCCTGGGTGTGAGGCGGGCACCCGTTTAGGTCTATAACCAGGGGTGTGAGGGCAGGCACACCTTCAGTGCCATGGCAGGGTGTGACGGCCGGGCACCTTCGTGACATGACCCGGGGTGTGAGGGCCGGGCACTATTTCAGTGCCATGAAATGGGGTGTGAAGGCCGGACAACGCTACAGTGCTGTGAACCGGGGTGTGTGGGCCGGGCACCTTCACATGACCCGAGGTGTGGGCCAGGCACCTTCCGTGGCCGGGGGTGTGGGGCCAGGCACCTCACATGACCGGGGTGTGAGGGCCGGGCACCTTACATGACCAGGGGTGTGAGGCCAGGCACCCCTCAGTGCATGATCCGGGTGTGAGGCCGGGCATCCCTTCAGGGCCATGACCCGGGGTGTGAGGGCCGGCCTCGATTTCAGTGCCATGGACAAGGGTGTGGGCAGGCCGGTCACCCCTCCAGCACCATGACCTGGAGTATGAGGCCGGGCACCTAGTGTGTACCGCGGGGTGTGAGGCCGGGCACGTTTCAGAGACATGACCCGGGTGTGGTCGGGCACCCCTTCATGTTACATGACCCGGGTGTGAGGGCCGGGCACCTCCAATACTATGGCCGGGGTGTGATGGCCGGGCACCCTTTAGAGTCTATGACAAGGGGTGTGAGGACCGGGCACCCTTTCAATGACATGACCCAGGTAGGTGGGCCAGGCACCTTCAGTGCCATGAACCGGGGTGTGAGGCCGGTCATTCCTTCAATGCCATGACCCGGTCGTGTGAGGGCCGGGCACCTTCACCTCCATGACTGGGGTGTGATGGCGGGGCACCCGTTTAGGTCTATGACGAGGGTGTGAGGGCCGGCACTTTCAGTGCCATGTCAGGGGTGTGACGGCCGGGCACCCTCAGTACCATGTCCTGGGGTGTGAGGGCCGGGAACCATTCAGTGACATGACCGGGCGAAGGGGGCAGGGCACCTTTTCAGTGCATGAAGCGGGGTGTGAGGGCGGAGCTCATTTTAGTTCCATGATCGGGGTGTGAAGGCGGGCATCCCTCCAGCACCATGACCGGGGGTATGAGGGTGGGCACCCCTTCAGTGCTATGACCGGGGGTTTGAGGGTATTGCCCTTTCAGTGACACCGGGGTGTGAGGTCAGGCACCCTTTCATTGGCATGACCCGGGGTGTGGCAGGGGCGGGCACCCTTTCCAGTCTCATAACCCGGGGTGTGAGGCGGTCCTCCTTCAGTGCCATGACCCAGGGGTGCAGGCAGGAGCCTATGCTTCAGGGCTTCCAGGGTGTAAGGGGCGGGCACCGTTTGGTCTGACCAGGAGTGTGAGGGCAGGCTTTTCGTTTGGGTGCAGCTGGGGTGAGGGCCAGGCACTCGTTTGGAGTCTACTCAGCCAGGGCAGGGGCCAGGCATACCTTCAGTGCCATAACCCGAGGGTGTGACAGCCGGGTTACCACTTCAGTGCTATGACCCCGGGTGTGAGAATTTGATCACCCCTTCAGTGACATGAATCGGGGTGTGAGGGCAGTCTGGTACCAGTGACATGACCCCTGGGTGTGAGGGCCAGGCACCTTGGTAAGCATGACCCGGTGTGTGAGGGCCAGGCACCTTCAGTGCCATGAATCCCAGGGTGTGAGGCCGGGCACCCTTTCAGTGACATGACCCAGGGTGAGGGCCGGGCACCCCTCCAGCACCATGGCCCGGGGTGTGAGGGCGGGGCACCGCCCAGCACCATGGCCCGGGGTGTATGAGGCCGGGCAGATCTCAGCACACCATGGCCCGGGTGTGAGGGCCGGACACCTCTCAACACCATGGCCCGGGGTGTGAGGCCGGGCACCCCTCCAGCACCATGGCCCGGGGTTTGACGGCCAGGCACCACACTTCGGTCACCATGTCCCGGGGTGTGAGGGCCAGGCACCTTTCAGTGCCATGACCAGTGTGAGAGCAGGGCTCCCGGTTTCAATGCCATGTGAATCCCGGGTGTGAGCCGGGCACCCTCCTTTCATGATCAGGGGTATGGGCCAGGCACCTTCAGTGCTATGACCCAGGTGTGAGGCCGGGCACCCTTTCAGTGACATGACACCGGGGTGTGAGGTCAGGCACCCTTTCAATGACATGACCCAGGGTGTGTAGGGGCCAGGCACCTTCCAGTGCCATAACCCAGGGGTGTGAGGCCAGTCACTCCTTCAGTGCCATGACCCAGGAGTGCAGGCAGGGGCACACCTTCCAACCCAAGACCCGGGGTGTGAGGGCCGGGCACTCGTTGGAGTCTATGACCAGGGAGTGTGAGGGCCGGGCACTCGTTTGAGTCTATGACCAGGGGTGTGAGGCCGGGCACTCGTTTGGAGTCTATGGCCAGGGATGTGAGGGCCAGGCATACCTTCAGTGCCATAGCCAGGGTGTGACAGCCGGATTGCCACTTCAGTGCTATGACCCCTGGTGTGAGCCAGGCACCTTCAGTGACATAAGATCAGGGCAGCTGAGGGCCAGGTACAATTTCAGTGACATGACCCTGGGTGTGAGGGCCAAACACCCCTTTGTGGGCTTCCAGATGTGAGGGCAGGCCTTATCAATTGCCATGAATCCAGGTGTAGGGCAGACTTACGGAAACTATGAACCCGCGTGTGAGGGCCGGGCATCCTTCACATGACACTGGGTGTGAGGGCCGGGCTTCTTTGATGCCACGACCAAGGGTGTGAGGCCGGGCACCCGTTCAGTGCCATGAATCGGGGTGTGATGGCCAGGCACTCCTTCAGCTCCATGACCCGGTATGTGAGACCGGGCACCCCTCCATCACCATGGCCCGGGGTGTAGGCCGGGCACCCCTTCAGTGTCATGACCTGGGGTGTGGTTTGGGACATCCTCCAGCACCACTTGACCCGAGGTGTGACGGCAGGCACCTTTAGTGCCATGAGCCGGGTGTGAGGCCGGGCACGCAGCCCATGAGCAGGGTGGCGGGGCGAAACATACAGGCTATGAGCCAGAAAGTGAGGGCCAGGCACTTGCCCATGACACAGATGTGAGGCCAGGCACCTTTTCAGTGCCATGACCAGGGGTTTGGTCGGGCTCAATTTAGTGTCATGAATCGGGGTGTGGTCCGGGCACCTCCAGCATCATGACCCGAGGTGGCGGGGCCAGGCACCTCAGTGCATGAGCCGTGGTGTGAGGGCCTGGCACCCTAGAGCTATGAACCGGGGTGTGAGGCCGGGAACCGCTTCAACCCCAAGACCGGGTAGTGAGGCCGTGCACCTTCAGTGACATGACCCGGGGTGTGAGACCAGGGACCCTTTCAGTGACGCATGACCTTGGGGTGTGAGGACCAGGAACCTTCAATGACATGAACCTGCAGTGTGTGGAGCGGCAGACAGCACTCCAGCACCATGACCGGGATGTGAGAGCTGGGATCGGGGTTCAGTGCCAAGAATCCAGGGGTGTAGAGGTCAGGGCACCCCTTCCAGTGCCATGTGCGGGGTGAGGGGCCAGGCACCTCCAGCCTACATAAACCGGGGTGTGAAGGCGGGCACCTTGGATGACCTGCAGGGTGTGAGGGCCGTGCTGCACCTTTTCAGTGTAAGACCCGGTGTGTGGGGCAGGGCACCCCTTTCAGTGCCATGAATCGGCGTGTGATGGCCGGGGCTCCTTCAATTCCATGACCCCGTTGTGTGGCGCGGGAACGCTTCAACCTCATAACCTGGGGTGTGAGGGCCAGGCACCTTTGGGTGCAGCCGGGGTGTGAGGCCGTGCACCCTCTGGTGACATGACCCGGTGTGGGGCCAGGCACCTTACGAGACTTATGACTTGGGAGGTGTGAGGGCGGGCACCTCAGCACCATCACCCAGGTGTGAGGGCGGGCACCTTCAATGCCATGAACCGGGTGTGAGGCCGGGAACCCCCTTCAGTAGATATTGGTTTGAAGGCCAGGCACCTTTCAGTGCCATGAGAGCAGAAGGTGTGAAGGCCGGGCACCCCTCCAGCACCATGACCCGGTGTGTGAGGGCTGGGCACCCCTCAACACGATGGACCGAGGTGTGAGGGCCAGGCACCCCTTCACATGAACCGGGGTGTGAGACCAGGCACCCCTTCAGTGCCACAGATCCCGGGGTGTGAGGGCGGGCACCCCTTCAGCACCATGACCTGGGATATGAGGCCGACACCTTCAGTGCTATGACCGGGGTGGCAGGGCCGAGCACCCGTTCAATGAACATGACCAGGGTGTGAGGGCCGGGCACCCTTCAATGGTAACGCCTCGACCGGGGTCTGTGGGCCAGGTGCCCCTTTCAGTCTCTTGCTATGACCCAGGGGTGTGAGGGGCCAGGTCACTCGCCCCAGTGCTGCCACCGGCCAGGGTGTGAGGGCCGGGCACCTTCAGCCCCACTTGACCCTGGAGTGTGAGGCTGGGCACTCGTTGGAGTCTATATTAACCAGGGTGTGAGGCCGGACACTCGTTTAGCTCTATGACCACAGGTGTGAGGCCAGGCTTGCCTTCAGTGCCATGGCCAGGGGTGTGACGACGGGCACCTCATCAGTGCCATGACCCAGGATGTGAGACCCAGGGACCCGGATTGTGGTGCCTGGCACCTCTATGGTGACATGATCCGGGGTGTGAGGGCCGGGCACCCCTCCAGCACCATGACTCGGGGTGTGAGGGCTGGTCATGGTGCTGGAGGGTGCCAGGCCCTCACACCCGGCATGTCACTGGTGCCCGCCCTCACCCTGGTCATGTCACTGAGGTGCCTGCCTCCCCCGGTCATGGCACTGAGGGTGCCTGACCTCACACCCCAGGCTGAAGGGGTGCCTGGCCTCACCCGACCCCAGCACTGTGGTGCCGCCCTCAAACCCCGTTTCATGGACTGAGGGGTGGCCCTCACACGGTCATGGCACTAGCAGCCCTCCCCTCAGTCATGGGGTTGAAGCGGTTCCCGGCCCTCACACCCGGGTCATGGATGCTGGAGGGGTCTTCTCACACCCCAGTTCATGTCACTGGTGCCCGGCCCTACTGGGGCATGGGGTTGGAGCGGTTCCCGGCCATCACACCCCGGTTCGCAGCACTGTGGGTGCCGCCCTCACACTCAGCTGGGTGTCCGCACCAATTCATGACACTGAAGGGTGCCCGGCCCTCACGGGCTCATGGAACCGAAGGGGTGAACATCTCATCAGAACTAAGGGGTGCCGCCCTCACACCAGTCATGGGGTTGAAGCGGTTCCCGCCCTCACACCCCGGGTCATGTCACTGAAGGGGTGCCCGGCCATCACACCCCAGGTCATGTCACTGAAGGGGTTCCCGGCCCTCACACCCCGGGTCATGGCACTGAAGGGGTGCCTGTCCCTCATACCCCGGGTCATGGGGTTGAAGCGGTTCCCGTCCCTCACACCCGGGGTCATGTCACTGAACGGGTGCCCGGCCCTCACAGCCCAGGTCATGTCACTGAAGGGGTTCCCGGCCCTCACACCCCGGGTCATGGCACTGAAGGGGTGCCTGTCCCTCACACCCTGGGTCATGGTGCTGAAGGGGTGCCTGGCTTTCAGACCCCGATTCATGGCACTGAAAGGGTGCCCGGCCATCAAACCCCGGGTCATAGTGTCGGAGGGGTGCCCGGCCCTCACACCCTGGATCATGTCACTAAAGGGGTGCTCGGCCCTCACACCCCGGTTCATGGGGTTGAAGCGGTTTCCGGCCCTCACACCCCGAGTCATGGTGCTGATGGGGTTCCCGGCCCTCACACCCCGGGTCATGGCACTGAAGGGGTGCCTGACCCTCACACCCCGGGCCATGTGAAGGGGTGCCCGGGCCTCACACCCCAGTTTGCAGCACTGTAGGGGTGCCCGGCCCTCAAACCCCGTTTCATGGAACTGAAGGGGTGAACGGCCCTCACACCCCGGGTTATGGCACTGAAGGGGTGCCCGGCCCTCACACCACGGGTCAAGGGGTTGAAGCGGTTCCCGGCCCTCACACCCCGGGTCATGGATGAGGCAGTTCGGCCCTCACACCCTGTGTCTGGCGATACACTGAAGGGGTGCCCGGCCCTCACACCCCGGGGAATGGGGTTGAAGGGGTTCCCGGCCATCGCACCCCGGGTCATGGTGCTGATGGGGTGCCCGGCCCTCACACCCCGATTCTTGGCACTGAAATCGAGCCCGGCCCTAACACTCTGGGTCATGGTGCTGAAGGGGTGCCCGACCCTCACACAACGGGTCATGTGAAGGGGTGCCCGGCCCTCACACCCCGGTTCGCAGCACTGTAGGGGTGCCCGGCCCTCACACCCCGTTTCATGGCACTGAAAGGGTGTCCGGTACTCACACCCCGGATCATGACACTGAAGGGGTGCCCGGCCCTCACACCCCGGGTCATGTCACTGAAGGGGTGCCCGGCCATCACACCCCAGGTCATGTCACTGAAGGGGTTCCCGGCCCTCACACCCCGGGTCATGGCACTGAAGGGGTGCCTGTCCCTCATACCCCGGGTCATGGGGTTGAAGGGGTGCCTGGCTTTCAGACCCCGATTCATGGCACTGAAAGGGTGCCCGGCCATCAAACCCCGGGTCATAGTGTCGGAGGGGTGCCCGACCCTCACACCCCGGATCATGTCACTAAAGGGGTGCCCAGCCCTCACACCCCGGTTCATGGGGTTGAAGCGGTTCCCGGCCCTCACACCCCGAGTCATGGTGCTAATGGGGTTCCCGGCCCTCAAACCCCGGGTCATTGTGCTGGAGGGGTGCCCGGCCCTCACACCCCGGGTCATGTCACTGAAAGGGTGCCCGGCCCTCACACCCCGTGTCATGTCACTGAAGGTCATACCCCAGGTCATGGCACTGAAAGGTGCCCAGCCCTCACACCCCCATGTCATGTAGAAGGGGTAGCCAGCCCTCACCTCCAGTTCCATAGCTCTGTAAGAGGGTGCCCGGCCCTCGCACCCCGTTCCTTAGCACTAAAGGGGTGCCCGCTCCACACCCCGCTCCTTAACTGAAAGGGGGTGCCCGGCTCCACCCGCTCATGGCACTGAAAGGTGCCCGGCCCTCCCCCACCCCGGGTTATGTCATAAAGGGATACCCGGCCCTCACCGGGGCATGGGGTTGAAGGTTCCCGGCCATCACACGGGTCATGGTGCTGATGGGGTGCCAGCCTCACACCCGATTCTTGGCACTGAAATCAGGCAGTCCTCCTGGCTTGATTCTTGGCACTGAAAATCGAGCAGGCCCTAGCACTATGGGTCATAGTGCTGAAAAGTGCCCAGGCCTCCCCACACCTGATTCATTTCACTGAAGGGGTGCCGACCCTCACACCCCGTGTCATGAAAGGGTGCCTGCCCTCTGCCCCGGTTTTGCCTTTTCCATGAGGTGCCGGCCCTCCACCCCGTTTCATGGTGCTGGTGCCCAGCCTCACAACCCGGATCATGACACTGAAGGATGCCCGGCCCTCACACCCAGGTCGCCAGCACTGAAGGGGTGCACAGCCCTCACACCCGGGTGGGCAAAAGGGGTGCCTTCACACCACGGGTCATGGGGTTGAAGCGGTTCCCAGCCTCACACCCCAGGTAATGAGTGATGGAGGTTCGGCCTCACCCCGGGTCATGTCACTAAAAAGTGCCCGGCCTCACACCCCAGATCATGTCACTGGAGGGTGCCCTACCCTCACACCCCTGATTCTTTGCTTTGAAATCGAGCCCGGCCCTAACACTCTGGGTCATGGTGCTGAAGGGTGCGCCCTCACCCGATTCATTTCACTGAAGGGTGCCTGACCCTCACACCCGGGTCATGTGAAGGGTGCCAGCCCTCACACCCAGTTTACCTTTTGCCAAAGTGCCCAGCCATCACATCCCGTTTCATAGCACTGAAAGGGGTGCCCAACCCCTCACACCCGGGTCATGGTGGCTGACAGGTTCCCAGCCTCACACCCCGGGTCATAGGGTTGAAGCAGTTCCAGCCATCACACCCCGGGTCATGGGTACTGATGGGTGCCGGCCCTCACCCCGATTCTTGGCACTGAAATCAGGCGGCCCTAGCACTATGGGTCGCCAATTGCTGAAGGGGTACCGGGCCTCACACACCTCGATTCTACATTTCATTGAAGGGGTGCCTGGCCCTCACCCGAGTAATGTGAAGGGGTGCCCGGCCACACCACGCCCGGTTTGCAGCACTGTAGGAGTGCCAGCCCTCCACACCCCATTTCATAGCACTTCTGAACAGGTGCCAGCCCTCTACTCCAGTTCATGACACTGAAGGTGCCCGGCCCTCCCACCCCGGTTGGCACTGAAAGAGGTGCCCGGCCCTCACCACGGGTCATGAAGTTGAATCGGTTCCCGGCCCTACACCCCGGGTCATGGTGCTGGAGGGGTGCCCAGCCCTCACCCGGGTCATGTCACTGAAGGGGGTGCCCCAGCCCTACACCCCAGGTCATGTCACTGAAGAATTCTTGGAGACTCACACCCCAGGTCACTGGCACTGAAGGGTGCCTGGCCCTCCCACACCAGGGTCATAGTGCTGAAGGGGTGCCCGGCTTTCTACCCGATTCTTGGCACTGGTGCCCAGCCCTCACCCGGGTCATGAGTAGCTGAGGTTCCGGCCCTCACCCAGGTCATAGGGTTGAGGCAGTTCAACCATCACACCCCAGTCATAGTGCTCATAGGGTGCAACCCTCACACCCCGATTCTTGGCACTGAAATCGAGGCCAGCCCTAACACTCTGGGTCATGGTGCTGGTTGCCAGCCCTCACCGCGATTCATTTCACTGAAGGGTGCTGACCCTCACACCCCAGATCTGTGTCTCTCTGGAGGTGCCCGTGATTCTTGGCAGTGCTGAAAGGGGTGCCAGCCCTCACACCCGATTCATTTCACTGAAGGTGCCTGACCCTCACCCCGGGTCATGTGAAGGGTGCCCAGCCCTCCACCCCGGTTTGCAGCATAGGGTGCCCGGCCATCACATCCCGTTTCACTTGGCACTGAAAAAGGTGCCGGCCCTAACCACCCGGGTCGCATGGTGGCTGTGGTTCCAGCCCCTCACCCGGGTCATGGGGTTGACAGTTCCAGCCATCACCCCGGGTCATAGTGCTGATGGGGTGCCCAGCCTCACACCCTGAATCTTGGCACTGAAATCCCAGGCCAGCCCTAGCACTATGGGTCATAGTGCTGAAGAATTCTCCGGGCCCCTCCCTCGATTCATTTCATTGAAGGGGTGCCTGGCCACCCCTCAGGGTCATGTGAAGGGTGCAGCCCTCACACACCAGTTTACAGCACTGTAGGGGGTGCCCGGCCCTCACACACGTCACTTGTGGCACTGAAAAAGGGTGCCCGGCCCTCACCTCCGGTTCATGACACTGAAGAAGTGCCCGGCCCTCACACCCCGGGTCATGGCACTGGGGTGCCCAACCCTCACACCACAGGTCATGAAGTTGAATCGGTTCAGCCCTCAAACCCCGGGTCATGGTGCTGGAGGGTGCCGGCCCTCACACCCCGGGTCATGTCACTGAAGGGGTGCCGGCCCTCACACCCCCAGGTCATGTCACTGAAGGGGTGCCCAAAACTCACACCCCGGAGTCATGGGACTGGTGCCTGCCCTCACACCCAGGTCATGGTGCTGAAGGGGTGCCTTTCACACCCCCCGATTCTCATGGCATTAAAGGTGCCCAGCCCTCACACTTGGTCTTAGTTTGCTGAGGGGTTCCCTTCCTCACACCCCCGGGTCATGGGGTTGAAGAGGTTCCCAGCCATCTTGGTCATATTAAGTGCTCATGGGGTGTGGCCTCACCCCGATTCTTGGCACTGAAATCAGGCCAGCCCTAACACTCTGGTCATGGTGCTGAAGGGGTGCCAGCCCCTCCTGATTCCATTTCACTGGAAGGGAATTTTCCTGGCCCTCACCCCTTGGAGTCATGTCACTGGAGGGGTGCCCGACCCTCACACCCTGATTCTTGGTACTGAAATCGAGCCCGGCCCTAACACTTCTGGGTCATGGTGCTGAAGGGGTGCCGGCCCTCACCCGATTCATTCACTGAAGGGGTGCCCGACCCTCCCACCCCAGGTCATGTGAAGGGTGCCCAGCCCTCACCCCGGTTCACCCAACACTGTGGGGGTGCCAGCCCTCACACCCCGTTTCATGGCACTGAAGAAAGTGCCAGCCCTCACCACCCCAGTTCATGACACTGAAGGGGTGCCCAGCCCCTCACACCGAGCCCGGCCCTAACACTCTGGGTCATGGTGCTGAAGGTGCCGGCCCTCACACCCCTGATTCATTTCACTGAAGGTGTGCCTGACCTCACACCCCGGTCATGTGAAGGGGTGCCCGGCCTCACACCCCGGTCTGCAACACTGTAGGGGCTGCCTGGCCCTCACACCCCTGCCTCATGGCACTGAAAGGGTGCCCGGCCCTCACACCCCGGTTCATGACACTGAAGGGGTGCCTGGCCCTCACACCCCGGGTCATGGCACTGAAGGGGTGCCCAGCCCCACACCACGAGTCATGGGGTTGAAGCGGTTCACGGCCCTCACACCCCGGTCAAGTTGCTGGAGGGTGCCCGCCTCACACCCCGGGTCATGTCACTGAAGGGTGCCCGGCTCACACCCCGGGTCATGGCACTGAAGGTGCCCGGCCTCACACCCCGGGTCATGGCACTGAAGGGGTGCCTGGCCCTCACACCACGAGTCATGGTGTTAGAAGCCTGGCTTTCACACCCCGATTCATGGCAGTGAAAGGGTTCCCGGCCCTCACACCCCGATTCATGGCAGTGAAAGGGTGCCCGGCCATCACACCCCGGGTCAGGCTCATGGGGTGCCCGACCCTCACACCCTGATTCTTGGTACTGAAATCGAGCCCGGCCCTAACACTCTGGGTCATGGTGCTGAAGGGGTGCCCGCCCTCACACCCCGATTCATTTCACTGAAGGGGTGCCCACCTCACACCCCCAGGTCATGTGGAAGGGTGCCCGGCCCTCACACCCCGGTCTGCAACACTGTAGGGGTGCCTGGCTCACACCCCATTTCATGGCACTGAAGGTGCCCGGCCCTCACACCCCGGTTCATGACACTGAAGGGGTGCCCGGCCCTCACCCCGGGTCATGGCACTGAAGGGGTGCCCAGCCTCACACCCGGGTCATGGTGGCTGAGGGGTTCCTGCCCTCACCCCCGGGTCATGGGGTTGAAGCGGTTCCCGCCATCACACCCCGGGTCATGGTGCCTCGGGGTGCCCGGCCCTCACACCCCGATTCTGGCACTGAAATCGAGCCCGGCCCTACACACTCTGGGTCATGGTGCGAAGGTGCCCGGCCTCACACCCCGATTCATTTCACTGAAGGTGCCTGACCTCACACCCCAGGTCATGTCACTGGAGGGTGCCTGACCTCACACCCTGATTCTTGGTACTGAAATCGTGCCCGGCCCTAACACCTGGGTCATGGTGCTGAAGGTGCCTGGCCTCACACCCCCGGTCATGTGAAGGGGTGCCTGCCCTCACACCCCGGTCTGCAACATGAGGTGCCTGGCCTCACACCCCGTTTCATGGCACTGAAAGGGTGCCCGGCCCTCACACCCGGGTCATGGCACTGAAGGTGCCCAGCCCCCACACCCACGGGTCATGGGGTAGTGGCTCACGGCCCTCACACCCGCCTGGTGCTGGAGGGTGCCCGCCTCACACCCCGGGTCATGTCACTGAAGGTGCCCGGCCCTCACACCCGGTCATGGCACTGAAGGGGTGCCCGCCCTCACACCCCGGGTCATGGCACTGAAGGGGTGCCTGGCCCTCACACCACGAGTCATGGTGTTAGGTGCCCGGCTTCACACCCGATTCATGGCAGTGAAGGGTGCCCGGCCTCACACCCTGATTCATGGCAGAAAGGGTGCCCGGCCATCACACCCCGGTCATGGTGCTCATTGCTCCGGCCCTCACACCTGATTCTGGCACTGAAATCGAGCCCGCACTAACACTCTGGGTCATGGTGCTGAAGGGGTGCCCGGCCCTCACACCCCGATTCATTTCACTGAAGGTGCCTGACCACACCCCAGGTCATGTCACTGAGGGGTGCCCGACCCTCACACCCTGATTCTTGGTACTGAAATCGAGCCCGGCCCTAACACTCTGGGTCATGGTGCTGAAGGGTGCCCGGCCCTCACACCCCAATTCATTTCACTGAAGGGGTGCCCGACCCTCACACCCCGGTCATGTGAAGGGTGCCCAGCCCTCACACCCCGGTTCGCAACACTGTGGGGTGCCCGGCCCTCACACCCCATTTCATGGCACTGAAGGGTGCCCGGCCCTCACACCCCGATTCATTTTACTGAAGGGGTGCCTGACCCCACACCCCAGGTCATGTCACTGGAGGGTGCCGACCCTCCACCTGATTCTTGGTACTGAAATCGAGCCCGGCCCTAACACTCTGGGTCATGGTGCTGAAGGGGTGCCAGCCCTCACCCGATTCATTTCACTGAAGGGGTGCCAGACCCTCACACCCCGGGTCATGTGAAGGGTGCCCGGCCTCACACCCCGGTTCGCAACACTGTAGGGGTGCCCGGCCTCACACCCCGTTTCATGGCACTGAAAGGGTGCCCGGCCTCACACCCAGTTCATGACACTGAAGGGTGCCCGGCCCTCACACCCCGGGTCATGGCACTGAAGGGGTGCCAGCCCTCCACCCCAGGTCATGTCACTGGAGGTGCCCGACCTCACACCCTGATTCTTGGCACTGAAATCGAGCCCGGCCCTAACACTCTGGGCCATGGTGCTGAAGGGTGCTCGGCCTCACACCCCAGTTCATTTCCTTGAGGGGTGCCTGACCCTCACACCCGGGTCATGTGAAGGGGTGCCCGGCCCTCACACCCCGGTTTGCAGCACTGTAGGGGTGCCCGGCCATCACATCCGTTTCATGGCACTGAAAGGGTGCGCAGCCCTCACCCCAGGTCATGGTGGCTGACGGGTTCCCGGCCCTCACACCCGGTCATGGGGTTGGGACCAGCCATCACACCCCGGGTCATGGTGCTGATGGGGTGCCCGCCCTCACCCCGATTCTTGGCAAAGAAATCGAGCCCGGCCCTAGCACTATGGGTCATGGTGCTGAAGGGTGCCGGGCCTCACACCTCGATTCATTTCATTGAAGGGGTGGCTGGCCCTCACCCCGGGTCATGTGAAGGGGTGCCCGGCCCTCACACACCAGTTTGCAGCACAGTAGGGGTGCCCAGCCCTCACCCCGTTTCATGGCACTGAAAGGGTGCCGGCCCTCACACTCCGGTTCATGACACTGAAGGGGTGTCCGGCCCTCACCCAGTTCATGGCACTGAAGAGGTGCCGGCCCTCTCACCACGGGTCATGGGGTTGAAGCGGTTCCCCGGCCTCACCCCGGGTCATGGTGCTGGAGGTGCCAGCCCCACACACCCTGGGTCATGTCACTGAAGGGTGCCCGGCCTCACACCCCAGGTCATGTCACTGAAGGGTGCCCAGAACTCACACGGGTCATGGCACTGAAAGGGTGCCTGGCTTTCACACCCCGATTCATGGCAGTGAAAGTGCCGCCCTCACACCCGGGTCATGGTGGCTGAGGGTGCCCGGCTCTCACACCCCAGGTCATAGGGTTGAAGTTCCCGGCCATCACACGGTTCATGGTGCTGATGGGGTGCCAGGCCCTCACACCCCAATTCTTGGCACTGAAATCGAGCCCGGCCCTAGCACTATGGGTCATGGTGCTGAAGGGGTGCCCGCCCTCACACCCGATTCATTTCACTGAAGGGTGCCCGACCCTCACACGCCAGGTCATGTCACTGGAGGGGTGCCCGACCCTCACACCCTGATTCTTGGTACTGAAATCGAGCCCTCCCACTCTGGGTCATGGTGCTGAAGGGGTGCCCAGCCCTCACACCCCGATTCATTTCACTGAAGGGGTGCGACCCTTACACCCCCGGTCATGTGAAGGGGTGCGGCCCTCACACGGTTCACCAACACTGTAGGGGTGCCGGCCCTCACACCCCGTTTCATGGCACTGAAAAGGGTGCCCTACCCTCACACCCCGGTTCATGACACTGAAGGGTGCCCGGCCACACCCCGGGTCATGTCACTGAAGGTGCCCGCCTCACACGGGTCATGGCACTGAAGGTGCCGGCCCTCACACCCTGGTCATGAAGTTGAATCTGCGGCCCTCACACCCGGGTCATGGTGCTGGAGGGTGCCGGCCCTCACACCCCGGGTCATGTCACTGAAGGGTGCCCGGCCTCACCCAGGTCATGTCACTGAAGGGGTGCCCGGAACTCACACCCCGGGTCATGGCACTGAAGGGGCTAGCCTCACACCCGGGTCATAGTGCTGAAGGGGTGCCCGGCTCCACACCCCGATTCATGGCACTGAAAGGGTGCCCAGCCCTCACACCCAGGTCTTGAGTGGCTGAGGGTTCCCCGGCCCCCTCATACCCCGGGTCATGGGGTTGAAGCAGTTCCAGCAGCCACACCCCAGGTCATGGTTCTCATGGGGTGCCCGGCCCTCTTACCCGATTCTTGGCACTGAAGTGAGCCCAGCCCCTAACACTCTGGTCATGGTGCTGAAGGGGTGCCCGGCCTCACACCCCGATTCATTTCACTGAAGGGGTACCTGACCCTCACACCCCAGGTCATGTCACTGGAGGTGCCCGACCCTCACACCCTGATTCTTGGTACTGAAATCAGGCCCCGGCCCTAACACTCTGGGTCATGGTGCTGAAGGGTGCCGGCCCTCACACCCCGATTCATTTCACTGAAGGGGGGTGCCCGACTTCCCTCCACCCCCCCGGTCATGTGAAGGGTGCCCGGCCCTCCACACCCCGGTTCACCAACACTGTAGGGGTGCCCGGCCCTCACCCCGTTCCGCCGCTGAAAGGAGTGCCAGCCCTCACACGGTTCATGACACTGAAGGGGTACCCGGCCCTCACACCCGGGTCATGGCACTGAAGGGGTGCCCAGCACTTCCCTCACCACAGGTCATAGGGGTTGGCGGTTCAGCCCTCACACCCAGGTCAGGATTGCTGGAGGGTGCCGCCCCCTCACACCCGGGTCATGTCACTGAAGGGGTGCCAGCCCTCACACCCGGGTCATCGCACTGAAGGGGTGCCTGGCCCTCACACCACAGGTCCGTAGTGCTGAAGGGGTGCCGGCTTTCACACCCCGATTCATGGCAGTGAAAGGTGCCAGGCCCTCACCCCCAGGTCCTGGTGGCTGAGGGGTGCCAGCTCTCACACCCGGGTCATAGGGTTGAAGTAGTTCCCGGCCATCACACCCGGTTCATGGTGCTGATGGGGTGCCGAGCCCTCACACCCCAATTCTTGGCACTGAAATCAGGCCGGCCCTAGCACTATGGGTCGCCAATTGCTGAAGGTGCCAGCCCTCACACCCCGATTCATTTCACTGAAGGGGTGCCTGACCCTCACACCCCAGGTCATGTCACTGGAGGGGTCCCGACCCTCACACCTGATTCTTGGTACTGAAATCAGGCCCGGCCCTAACACTCTGAGTCATGGTGCTGAAGGGTGCCAGCCCCTCACACCCCGATTCATTTCACTGAAGGGTGCCCGACCCACTCCACCCCCCGGTCATGTGAAGGGGTGCCCGGCCCTCACACCCCGGTTACATAACACTGTAGGGGTGCCAGCCCTCACACCCCGTTCCTTAGCACTGAAAGGGTGCCCGGCCCTCACACCCGGTTCATGGCTTGCACAGAAGGGGTGCCCGGCCCTCACCCCGGGTCATGGCACTGAAGGTGCCCAGCTTCCCTCACACCACGGGTCATGGGGTTGGGCAGTTCCACGGCCCCTCACGGGTCCAAGTTGCTGGTGCCGCCCTCACACCCGGGTCATGTCACTGGTGCCCGCCCTCACACCCAGGTCCTTGGCACTGAAGGGAGTGCCCGGCCCTCACACCCCGGGTCATAGCACTGAAGGGTGCCTAGCCCTCACACCGAGTCATGGTGTTGAGGTGCCCAGCTTTCACACCCCGATTCATGGCAGTGAAAGGGTGCCCGGCCCTCACACCCCGATTCATGGCAGTGAGGGTGCTGTATCACACCCGGGTCATAGTGCTCATAGAGTTGCCCAGCCCTCACCACCCGATTACAGCACTGAAAATGAGCCAGCCCCTAACACCTCTGGGTCATGGTGCTGAAGGGGTTCCCAGCCCTCACCCCGATTCATTTCACTGAAGGGGTGCCCTGACCCTCCCACCCCAGGTCTATGTCACTGGAGGGGTGCCCGACCTCACACCCCTGATTCTTGGTACTGAAATCGAGCCCAGCCCTAACACTCTGGGTCATAGTGCTGAAGGGTGCCCGGCCCTCACACCCAATTCATTTCACTGAAGAGTGCCCGACCCTCCACAGTGTGTGAAGGGGTGCCGCCCTCACCCCGGTTCACCCAACACTGTAGGGGTGCCCGGACCTCACACCCCATTTCATGGCACTGAAAGGGTGCCCGGCCCTCACACCCCGGTTCATGACGCCTGAAGGGGTGCCAGCCCTCACACACCCCGGGTCCTTGGCACTGAAGGGGTGCCCAGCCCTCCCCGGGTCATGGTGGCTGAGGGGTTCAGCCCTCACACCCCGGGTCTCATGGGGTTGAAGCAGTTCCCCGGCCATCACACCCGGTCCATGGTGCTCATGGGTGCCGGCCCTCACACCCGGTCTTGGCACTGAAATCGGGCCCGGCCCTAACACTCTGGGTCATGGTGCTGAAGGGGTGCCAGCCCTCACACCCCGATTCATTTCACTGAAGGGTGCAGCCCTCACACCCAGGTCTTTCGTCATGTCACTGGAGGGTGCCCGACCCTCACACCCTGATTCTTGGTACTGAAATCAGGCAGCCCTAACACTCTGGGTCATGGTGCTGAAGGGTGCCCGGCCCTCACACCCGATTCATTTCACTGAAGGGTGCCCGACCTCCACCCCCGGTCATGTGAAGGGGTGCCCCGCCCTCACACCCCGGTTCTGTAACACTGGGGTGCCAGCCTCACACCCCCGTTCATGGCACTGAAAAGGTGGCCCTCACCCCCCAGTTCATGACACTGAAGGGGTGCCAGCCCTCACACCCCGGGTCATGGCACTGAAGGGTGCCAGCCTCCACCACGGGTCATGGGGTTGAAGCGGTTCACAGCCCTCCACCCCAGGTCAGGTTGTGGAGGGTGCCCCCTCCCCACACCCGGGTCTTGTCACTGAAGGGTGCCCGGCCTCACACCCGGGTCATGGCACTGAAGGGTGCCTGGCCCTCACCACAGGTCGAGTGCTGAAGGTGCCCGGCTTTCACACCCCGATTCATGGCAGTGAGTGCCCAGCCCTCACACCCCGGGTCATGGGGGCTGAGGTGCCCGGCTCTCCACCCCGGGTCATGGGTTGAAGCAGTTCCCAGCCATCACACCCCGTTCATGGTGCTGATGGGTGCCAGGCCCTCACACCCCAATTCTTGGCACTGAAATCAGGCAGCCCACACTATGGGTCATGGTGCTGAAAGGGTGCCCAGGCCTCACCCCGATTCATTTCACTGAAAGGGTGCCCGACCCTCACACCCGGGTCATGTGAAGGGTGCCCAGCCCTCCACCCTGGTTCGCACCACTGAAAGGTGCCAGCCTCCACCCCGGTTCATGACGCAAAGGATGCCCGGCCCTCACACCCCGGTTCATGGACCGAAGGGGTGCACGGATCTCACACCCCGGGTCATGGACTAAAGGGTGCCCGCCCTCACACCCCGGTTTACCTTTTCAGCAAAGGGTGCCCGGCCATCACATCCCGTTTCATGGCACTGAAGGGTGCCAGCCTCACCTCGGGTCATGGTAGCTGACGGGTTCCCGGCCCTCACACCCCGGGTCATGGGGTTGAAGCAGTTCAGCCATCACACCCGGGTCATGGTGCTGATGGGGTGCCCGCCCTCACACCCTGATTCTTGGCACTGAAATCGAGCAGCCCCTAGCACTATGGGTCATGTGCTGAAGGGTGCCCAGGCCTCACACCTCGATTCATTTCATTGAAGGGTGCCTGGCCCTCACACCCCAGGTCATGTGAAGGGTGCCCAGCCCTCACCACCGGTTTTACGCTTTTTAGGGGTGCCCGGCCCTCCACACCCGTTCATGGCACTGAAAGGGTGCCCGGCCCTCCACTCCGGTTCATGACACTGAAGGGGTGCCCGGCCCTCACACCCCGGTCCATGGCACTGAAGGTGCCCAGCCCTCACACCGGGTCATGAAGTTGAATCGGTTCGGCCCTCCACCCCGGGTCATGGTGCTGGAGGGTGCCCGGCCCTCACCTCCCGGGTCATGTCACTGAAGGGTGCCCGGCCTCTACCCAGGTCATGTCACTGAAGGGTGCCCAGGCCTCACAGGTCATGGCACTGAAGGGTGCCGGCCCTCACGGGTCATGGTGCTGAAGGGGTGCCGGCTCACCCGATTCGCCTGCACTAAGGGTGCCCAGCCCTCACACCCCAGGTCATGGTGGCTGAGGGGTTCCCGGCCCTCACCCCGGGTCATGGGGTTGAAGCGGTTCCCGGCCATACCCCAGGTCATGGTGCTCATGGGGTGCCAGCCCTCACACCCGATTCTTGGCATAAATCAGGCGGCCTAACACTCTGGGTCATGGTGCTGAAGGGGTGCCCGGCCTCACACCCCGATTCATTCACTGAAGGGTGCCTGACCTCCACCCCAGGTCATGTCACTGGAGGGTGCCGACCCTCACACCCTGATTCTTGGTACTGAAATCGAGCCCGGCCCTAACACTCTGGGTCATGGTGCTGAAGGTGCCAGCCCTCACACCCGATTCATTTCACTGAAGGGTGCCCGACCCTCCACCCCCGGTCATGTGAAGGGTTCTGGCCCTCACACCCCAGTTCACCAACACTGTAGGGGTGCCCGGCCCTCACCACCCCGTTTCATGGCACTGAAAGGTGCACCCCTCCACCCCCAGTTCTGACACTGGAAGGGTGCCCGGCCCTCACCCAGGTCATGTGCACTGAAGGGTGCCCAGCCCTCACCACAGGTCATGGGGTTGAAGCGGTTCCCGGCCCTCACACCCGGGTCAAGGTGCTGGAGGGGTGCGCCCCTCACCCCGGGTCATGTCACTGAAAGGGGTGCCTGCCCTCCCACTCCCGGGTCAGCACTGAAGGGGTGCCTGGCCCTCACACCCTGGTCATAGTGCTGAAGGGTGCCCGGCTTCACACCCCGATTCATGGCAGTGAGGTGCCGGCCCTCACACCCCAGGTCATGGTGGCTGAGGGTTCCCAGCCCTCACACCCCGGGTCATGGGGTTGGCGGTTCCGGCCATCACACCCGGGTCATGGTGCTGATGGGGTGCCCGGCCCTCACACCCTGATTCTTGGCACTGAAATCAGGCCCGGCCCTAGCACTATGGGTCATGGTGCTGAGAAGGGTGCCAGGCCTCACACCTCGATTCATTTCATTGAAGGGTGCCTGGCCCTCACACCCCAGGTCATGTGAAGGGGTGCCGGCCCTCACACACACCGGTTTGCAGCACTGTAGGTGCCCGGCCCCACACCCCCGTTCATGGCACTGAAAGGGTGCCCAGCCCTCACACTCCGGTTCATGACACTGAAGGTGCCTGGCCCTCACCCCAGTTCATGGCACTGAAGTGCCGGCCCTCACACCACAGGTCATGAAGTTGAATCGGTTCCCCGCCCTCACGTCCCGGGTCATGGTGCTGGAGGTGCCCGGCCCTCACCTCCGGGTCATGTCACTGAAGGTGCCCGGCCCTCCAGGTCATGTCACTGAAGGGGTGCCCGGAACTCACACAGGTGCACTGAAGGTGCCTGGCCCTCACCCCGGGTCATGGTGCTGAAGGGGTGCCCGGCTTTCACCCGATTCATGGCACTAAAAGGTGCCCAGCCCTCACACCCAGGTGCATGGTGGCTGAGGGTTCCAGCCCTCACACCCGGGTCATGGGGTTAAGCGTTCCGCCACACCCGGGTCATGGTGCTCATGGGGTGCCCAGCCTCACACCCGATTCTTGGCATAAATCAGGCCGCTACTCTGGGTCATAGTGTGAAGGGTGCCCAGCCCTCCACCCGATTCATTTCACTGAAGGGTGCCTGACCCTCACACCCAGGTCATGTCACTGGAGGGTGCCGACCCTCCACCCTGATTCTTGGTACTGAAATCGAGCCCGGCCCTAACACTCTGGGTCATGGTGCTGAAGGTGCCAGCCTCACACCCCGATTCATTTCACTGAAGGGTGCCCGACCCTCCACCCCGGTCATGTGAAGGGTGCCGGCCCTCACACGGTTCTGGCCACTGTAGGGTGCCCGGCCCTCACACCCCGTTTCGCAGCACTGAAAGGGTGCCCGGCCCTCACCCGGTTCATGACACTGAAGGTGCAGCCCCCTCACCCCAGGTCATGGCACTGAAGGTGCCAGCCCTCACACCACGGGTCATGGGGTTGAAGCGGTTCAGACCCTCACACCCGGGTCAAGTTGCTGGAGGGTGCCCGCCCTCACACGGGTCATGTCACTGAAGGGTGCAGCCCCTCACACCCAGGTCCATGGCACTGAAGGGGTGCCTGGCCCTCACACCACAGGTCATGGTGCTGAAGGGGTGCCCGGCTTTCACACCCGATTCATGGCAGTGAAAGTGCCGGCCCTCACACCCGGCTCATGGTGGCTGGTTCCAGCCCTCACCCCGGGTCATGGGGTTGGCAGGTTCCCGGCCATCACACCCCGGTCATGGTGCTCATGGGTGCCGGCCTCACACCCCGATTCGGCACTGAAATCAGGCCCGGCCTAACACTCTGGGTCATGAGTGCTGAAGGGTGCCGGCCCTCACCCGATTCATTTCACGGTGCCTGACCCTCACACCCAGGTCATGTCACTGGAGGTGCCCGACCCTCCACACCTGATTCTTGGTACTGAAATCAGGCAGCCCTAACACTCTGGGTCATGGTGCTGAAGGGTGCCGGCCTCACACCCCGATTCATTTCACTGAAGGTGCCCGCCCTCACCCCGGTCATGTGAAGGGGTGCCAGCCCTCACACCCCGGTTCAGCAACACTGTAGGGGTGCCCAGCCCTCACCCCGTTCATGGCACTGAAAGGGTGCGGCCTCCCCCAGTTCATGACACTGAAGGGGTGCCCGGCCCTCACACCCCAGGTCATGGCACTGAAGGTGCCCAGCCCTCACACCACGGGTCATGGGGTTGAAGCGGTTCACAGCCCTCACACCCGGGTCAGGTTGCTGGAGGTGCCCGCCCTCACACCCGGGTCATGTCACTGAAGGGTGCCCGGCCCTCACACCCCGGTCGCAGCACTGAGGGGTGCCTGGCCCCACCTCACACCACGGGTCATGGTGCTGAAGGGTGCCGGCTCACACCCCGTTCATGGCAGTGGTGCCAGCCCTCACCGGGTCGCAGTGGCTGGGGTGCCCGGCTCTCACACCCCGGGTCATGGGGTTGAAGCGGTTCGGCCATCACACCCCGGTTCATGGTGCTGATGGGGTGCCAGGCCCTCACCCCAATTCTTGCACTGAAATCCCGGCCCAGCACTATGGGTCATGGTGCTGAAAGGTGCCAGGCCTCACACCCCGATTCATTTCACTGAAAGGTGCCCGACCCTCACACCCCGGGTATGTGAAGGTGCCCAGCCCTCCACCCCGGTTCGCACCACTGAAAGGGTGCCCGCCTCACCCGGTTCATGACGCTTAAGGATGCCTGGCCCTCACACCCGGTTCATGGGACCGAAGGGGTGCACGGATCTCACCCCCGGGTCATGGACCTAAAGGGGTGCCAGCCCTCACACCCCGGTTTGCAGCTGTAGGGGTAGGGGTTCCCGGCCATCACATCCCGTTCATAGCACTGAAAGGGTGCCCGGCCCTCCACCTCAGGTCTTGGTAGCTGACAGGTTCCCCGGCCCTCACACCCCAGGTCATGGGTTTGAAAGCGGTTCCGGCCACATCACCGAGATTAAGCAGCAATTGCTGATAGGTGCCGGCTACACCCTGATTCTTGGCACTAATCGAGCCCGGCCCTAACTATGGGTCTCGCCGGTGCTGAAGGGGTGCCGGGCGGCCTCCACCACCTCGATTCATTTCATTGAAGGGTGCCTGGCACTACACCCCAGATCATGTGGTGCCTTTTCACCGGTTTTGCAGCACTGTGGGGTGCCCGGCCCTCACACCCCCGTTTCGCCCAGCATCGCAAGGTGCCCGGCCTCACTCAGTTCGCGGCTTTGAAGGTGCCCTTCCCCTCACCCAGGTCATGGCACTGAAGAGGTGCAGCCCTCACCTGGTCATGAAGTTGAATCGGTTCCAGCCTCACACCCGGGTCATAGTGCTGGAGGGTGCCGGCGGCACCTCCCACACCCCGGGTCATGTCACTGAAGGGTGCCAGCCCTCCTGGCCGTCATGTCACTGAAGGGGGTGCCGAACTCACACCGGGTCGCCTTTTCTGGGAATGCTAGCCCTCCGCCCGGTCATAGTGCTGAAGGGTGCCAGCTTTCACCCGATTCATGGCACTAAAGGGTGCCCGACCCTCACACCCAGGTCATGGTGGCGGTTTGGCCCTCTACCCCGGGTCATGGGGTTGAAGCAGTTCCCCTTCCATCCACCCCCTGGTCATGGTGCTCATAAGTGCAGCCCTCCACCCCGATTCTTGGCACTGAAATCCAGGCAGCCCTAACACTCTGGGTCGCCAGGTGCTGAAGGTGCCCGGCCTCACACCACGATTCATTTCACTGAAGGGGTGCTGACCCTCCACCCCAGGTCATGTCACTGGAGGTACTGACCCTCACACCCTGATTCTTGGTACTGAAAATCTGAGCCCGGCCCTAACACTCTGGGTCATGGTGCTGAAGGGGTGCAACCCTCACACCCCGGTTCATTTCACTGAGAGGGTGCCCTTCCACAGATTAATGTGTGATTTTGCCCTCACACCCCGGTTCATGGCACTGAAGGTGCCCGGCCCTCACACCCCGGTTCATGACCCCACTGAAGGTGCCCGGCCTACACCCAGATTGTAGCACTGAGATTTCCAGCCCTCACACCCCAGGTCATGTGTCACTGGAGGTGCTGACCCTCACCCTGATTCTTGGCATAATCGAGCCCGGCCCTAACACTCTGGGTCGCGTGCTGAAGAACTCCCTCACCCAGTTACATTTCACTGAAGGGGGTGCCTGACCCTCACACCCCGGGTCATGTGAAGGGGTGCCAGCCCTCACACCCCGGTTTGCAGCACTGTGGGGTGCCCGGCCTCCACATCGTTTCCTTGGCACTGAAAGGGTGCCCGGCCCTCACCCCAGGTCATGGTGGCCTGACAGGTTTGGCCTCTGCCCAGGTCATGGGGTTGAAGCAGTTCAGCCATCACCCCGGGTCATGGTGTGATGGGGTGCCCGGCCCTCACACCCCCGATTCTTGCTTAGTAAATCAGGCCGGCCCTAGCACCCCATAGATTCATGGTGCTGAAGGTCTCAGGCCTCACACCTCGATTCATTTTCATTGAAGGGGTGGCTGGCCCCTCACACCCCGGAGTCATGTGAAGTGCCCTTCCTCACACACCGGTTTGCTTCAGTAAGTGCCCGGCCTCCACCCCGTTTCATAGCACTGAAAGGTGCCCGGCCCTCCTCCAGTTCGCGAGCACTGAAGGTGTCAGCCCTCACACCCAGTTCATAGCACTGAAGGAGTGCCCAGGCCTCACACCACAGGTCATGGGGTTGAAGCAGTTTGTCCTGCACCCAGGTCCCCATGGTGCTGGAGGTGCTGGCCCTCACCCAGGTCGCGCTCACTGAAAAGTGCCCAGCCCTCCACCCCAGGTCATGTCACTGAAGGGGTGCAGAACTCACCCCAGGTCGCCCAGCACTGAAGGGTGCCCTGGCCCTCCCCACACCCCAGGTCCTTAGTGCTGAAAAGGGGTGCCCAGCTTCCACCCCGGTCCTTGCACTGAAAGGGTGCCCGGCCCTCACCCGGGTCACGGTGGCTGAGGGTTCCCAGCCTCGCCACCCCCGGTCATGGGGTTGAGCCAGTTCCCAGCCATCACACCCAGGTCTTGGGCGCCATAGGTGCCCGGCCTCACCCCGATTCTTTGGCACACTGGTGAGCCCAGCCCTAACTCTGGGTCATGGTGCTGAAGGGGTGCCCGGCCTCACACCCCGATTCATTTCACTGAAGAAGTTGCCTGACCCTCACCTCCAGGTCACTCATCACTGGAGGTGCCAAACCCTCACACCCTGATTCTTGGTACTAATCCAGGCCGGCTAACACTCAGGTCTCGCCCAAGTGCTTGCTGAGGGGTGCCAGGCCTCACACCTCCGTTCATTTTCATTGAAGAAAGTTGCCTGGCCCTCACCCAGGTCATGTGAAAGGGGTGTGCCCTCACCACCGGTTTACCGCTTACTGTAAGGTGCCCCGGCCCTCACACTGCCATTTCATGGCACTGAAAGGTGCCCGGCCTCACACCCAGTTCATGACACTGAAAAGGGGTGCAGCCCTCCACACCACAGGTCATAGGGTTGAAGCAGTTCACAGCCCTCTCACACCCGGGTCAGGGTGCTGGAGGTGCCCGCCCCTCACACCCAGGTCATGTCCACCTGAAGGGGTGCCCGGCCCTCACACCCCGGGTCATGGCACTAAGGGGGTGCCTATTTTTCACACCACAGGTCATAGTGCTGAAGGGGTGCCAGCTTTCCACACTGGTGCTTGGCAGTGGTGCCAGCCCTCACACCCAGGTCATAATTGGCTGAGGTGCCCGCTCTCTCACACCCAGGTCACGGGGTTCGACACAGTTCCAACCATCACACCCCGGTTCATAGTGCTGATGGTGCAAACCTCCCCCCCCCAATTCTTGCTTTCAAAATCAGGCAGCCCTAGCTCTATGGGTCATGGTGCTGAAAGGGTGCCCAGGCCTCACACCCGATTCATTTTGCAGAAAAGTGCCGACCCTCACACACCCGGGTCATGTGAAGGGGTGCCCAGCCTCCTGCAGTTCATAACTGCAGAAAGGGTGCAACCCTCACACAGTTCATGACGCTGAAAAGGATGCCGGCCTCACACCCCGGGTCATGGGACCGAAAGGTGCACAGATCACGGTCATGGACCTCAAGGGTGCCAACCCTCACCACAGGCCATGGGGTTAAGCAGTTCCCAGCCCTCACACCCCAGGTCATGGTGTGGAGGGATTGCCCGGCCCTCCTTCCCAGGTCATATCTGAAGGGTGCCTATTTTCACCCCCAAGGTCATGTCACTGGAGGGTGCCCAGCCTCACGCGGTTTGCAGCACTGTAGGGGTGCCCGGCCATCACACCCGTTCATAGCACTGAAAGGGTGCCCAGCCCTCACCTCCGGTTCCTTGACTGAAAGGGGTGCAGCCCTCACCCCAGGTCATGTCACTGAAGGGTGCAGCCCTCACACCCCTGAGGCATGGGGTTGAAGCCGTTCCCATCAGACCCCCAGGTCATGGTGCTGATAGGGTGCCCGGCCCCTCACACCCCGATTCTTGCTTTGCTGAAATCGTGCCCGGCTTCTTGCTCTCCTGGGTCATGGTGCTGAAAGTGCCCAGCCCTCACACCCCAGTCATTTCACTGAAAGGTGCCCAGAAAACCCTCCCACAACAGGTCATGTGAAGAGGTGCCAGCCCTCCACCCAGTTCGCTGCTCTGTAGGGGTGCCCGGCCCTAGCATCCCGTTTCATGGCACTGAAAGGGTGCCTTTCCCCCAGGTCATGGTGCTGAGGGTGCCCGGCTTTCACCGATTCATGGCACCAGAGGTGCCCGGACCTCCACCCAGGTCATAGTGGCTGAGGGTTCCCAACCCTGCTGCCCAGGTCATTAGGTTGAGCGGTTCCCGGCCATCACACCCCGGGTCATGGTGCTCATGGGGTGCCCGGCCCCTCACACAGTTCTTAGCTGAGAAATCCCAGGCCCTTCTCTGGGTCATGGTGCTGGTGCAGGCCTCACACCAGTTCATTTCTGAAGGGTGCCCTGACCCTCACCACAGTCATGTCACTGGAGGTTCCCCAGCCCTCACACCCCGATTCATGGCACTGAAGGGTGCCAGCCGTCAAGCAGATCATGGTGTAGGAGGTGCCCGGCCTACCACCGTCCAGGTCACTAAAGGAGACAGCCCTCCACCCCGGGTCATGGGGTTGAAGCAGTTCAACCTCACACAGGTCATAGTGCTGATGGGGTTTCAGCCCTTTCACCCCGGGTCATGGTGCTGGAGGGGTGCAACCCTCACCCATGTCATGTCACTGAAGGGTGCCCGGCCCTCACACCCCGTCTCATGTCACTGAAGGGTGCCAGCTGTCACCTCTGGATCATGGCACTTTGGTGCTGGCCTCACACCCCGGGTGTGGTGCTGATGGGGTGCCCAGCCCTCCCTGCAGGTCATGGTGCTGGAGGGGTGCTCGGCCCTCACCTGCACACCCCGATTCATGTGTAGTCAGGCCAGCCCTCATACCCCAGGTCATGGCACTGGTGCCCGGCCTCACTTGGCTCTCGTGAAGGGGTTGCTTGGCCTCCACTCCGGTTCACTTAGCTCTATTGGTGCCTGCCCTCACACCCCGTTTCATGGCACCTAAGGGTGCCCAGCACTCTCCACACGCTCATAGCACTGAAGGGTGCCAGACCTCGCCCCAGGTCATGTCTCACTGAAAGGGTGCCCAGGCCTCACACCCCATGTCATAGTGCTGAAGAGTGCCCGGCCTCAAACCCAGGTCATGTCACAAAGGGTTCCCAACCCCTCCACACCCCCAGTTCATAGCACTGAAGGGTGCAACCGTCACCCAGTTCATGACAAGCAATATGAAGGACCCAGCTCTCACTCCGGGTCTTGGTGCTGGAGGTTTGGACCTCACACCCCGGTCATGTCACCCAAAAGGTGCAGCCCTCACACCCCGGGTCATGTGTCACTTAAGGGGTGCACTGACCCTCACACCCAGGGTCATGGACCTTAGGGGTGCCAGCTCACACCCCGGGTCATGGAGTTTCGCTTGGTTCAGTCCTCACACCACGGGTCATGAGCCAGAAGAATTGCCATTCTCACCCCGATTCATAGCACTGAAATGTGCCTTCACCCCAGGTCATGGAGCTGAAGGAGGTGCCGATGTCACACCCCGATTCACTTGGCACTGAAGGGTGACCCGGCCCTCACATCCCAGGTCGCCTTGGCAGGGTTCCCAGCCCTCACACACCCAGCTCATGGCACTGAGAGGGGTGCCCTGCCCTAAGCAGATGTGTCACTGAAGGTGCGGGCCTCCACACCAGGTCATGGCACTGAGCGGTGCCAGCCGTCACACTGGCCATGGCACTGGTGTCACCGGGACCTCCACACCCCTGGTCATAGAGCTAAGCAGAGTGCCCGGCCCTCACCCCCGGGTCATGGGGCTGAAGGTGCCCAGCCCTCCACCTGGTCATAGGCACTGAAGGAGTAGCCAGCGCCCCTCACCCCACCCCAGGTCATAGCACTGAAAGGGTTCCCCGCCCTCACACCCCGGTCATGGTGCTGGAGGGTGCCCAGCCACACCCCAGGTCAAAGCGGACCTAAGGGGTGCCCGGCCCCCACCACAGGTCATGGGGTTGAAGCGGTTTGGCCTCACACCCCGGTCGCCAATTCACTGGAGGTGCCAGCCCTCACACCCCGGGTCATGTCTCGCGAAGGGTGCCCGGCCCCTCCCCACACCTAGGTCATGTCACTGGAGGGTGCCCGACCCTCACTCCTGATCCTTGGCACTGAAATGAGCCCGCCCCTAACTCCTGGGTCATAGTGCTGTGAAGGGGTGACAGCCCTCACACCCCGATTCATTTTACTGAAGGTGCCTGACCCTATCCCACCCCGGGTCATGTGTGAAGGGTGCCAGCCTCACACGGTTTGCAGCAATGTAGGGTGCCAGCACCACCCCAGGTCATGTCACTGAAAAGTGCCCAGCCCTCACACAGGTCATGTCACTGAAAGAGTGCCCGGCCCTCACACCGGGTCCTTGGCACTGAAGGTGCTGGCCCTCACCCAGGTCATGGTGTAGGGTGCCTTTCACACCACCCCGATTCATGCTGAAAGAGGTGCTTGACCCTCTCCACACCCAGGGTTGTATCACTAGAGGGATGCTGGCCCTCACACCCAGGCATGGGGTTGGCGGTTCGGCCATCACACCCGGGTAATAAGTGCTGATGGGGTGCCCGGCCTCACACCCCGATTCTTGGCACGATATCGAGCCCGGCCCTAACACTATGGGTCATGGTGCTGAAGAGGGTGCCAGACACCACCGATTCATTTCACTGAAAGGGTGCCCGACCCTCACACCCAGGTCATGTGAAGGGTGCCTTTTCCCCACCCGGTTACGCCTTGCTGATAAGTGCCCATCCCTACACCCAGTTCATGACGCTGAAGATGCCCAGCCACCACACCCCGGGTCGCCACTGAAGGGGTGCACAGCCCTCACACCCCAGGTCTCATGGACCTAAAGGGGTGCCAGCCTACACAGGTCATGGGGTTGACGGTTTCGCCCTCACACCCAGGGTCATGGTGCTGGAGGGGTGCAGGCCCTCACTTCCCAGGTCCTGTCACTGAAGGGGTGCCCAACCCTCACACCCAGGTCATGTCACTGGAGGTGCCGGCCCTGCATCCCAGTTTGCAGCACTGTGGGTGCCAGCCATCACCCCATTTCATAGCACTGAGGGTGCCAGCCCTCACCTCCAGTTCATGACACTGAAGGTGTGCCAGCCTTCCCTCTCACACCCCAGGTCACTGGCACTGAAAGGGTGCCCAGCCCTCACACCCAGGTCATGTCACTGAAAGGGTGCCCGGCCCTCAAACCCCGGGGCATGGGGTTGAAGCAGTTCCCAGCCATCACACGGGTCATGGGCGCGATGGTGCAGCCTCACACCCCGATTCTTGGCACACAATCGTGCCCAGCCCTAACACTCTGGGTCATAGTGCTGAAGGGGTGCCGCTCCCTCACCCCGGGTCATGTGAAGGTGCCAGCCCTCACCGTTTCATGGCACTGGTGCTGCCCAGCCTCCACACACCCGGTTGATGACACTGGAAGGGATGTGATCCTCACACCCGGGTGGCAGAGGTGCACAGCCCTCACACGGGTCATGGACCTAAGGGGTGCCAGCCCTCACACCACGGGTCGCGCTGAGGGTGCACGGCCTCTGGCAGGATGTGGACCTGACAGGTGCCCGGCCTCCTCGGGTCATGGGGTTGAAGCGGTTTCCCAACCCTCACACCCCAGTTCACTTGGTGCTGGAGGGGTGCCCAGCCCCCATCCCAGGTCATGTCACTGAAGGGGTGCCAGGCCCTCACATCCCAGGTCATGGCACTGAAGGGGTGCCTGGCCTCACACCTCAGGTCATGGTGCTGAAGGGTGCTTGCTTTTGCACCCCGATTCGCCCCAGCGCCTGAAGGGTGCCCGGCCCTCACCCATTTCCATGACACTGAAAGGGGTGCCGTCCCTCATACCCAGTTCATGGCATAAAGGGTGCCTTCCCTCACACCGGTCATGGACCTAAAGGTGCCAAGCCCTCACACCACGGATTCTAGGGTTGGCTTGGTTCCCGGCCCTCACACACCCCAGTCATGGTCTTTGGAGAGGTGCTTGGCTCTCACACCCCGGTCCCCATGGCACTGAAGGTGCCTAGCCCTCACCCCGGGTCATGGTGCTGAAGGGGTGCACAGCTTCCCGATTCTTGTGCTTTTCAAGCGGTGCAGCCCTCACCCCGGGTCGCCGGGTGCCTGAGGGTGCTCGACCCTCACACCCCGGGTCGCCAGGGGTTGAAGCGGTTCCCGGCCATCACCCCAGGTTATGGTGCTGAAGAGTGCCCGACCTCCCACAGGTCATGTGAAGAGTGATCAGCCCCTAACACCCTGTTTCGCAGCACTGTAGAGGTGCCCGGCCCCACACACACCCCGTTCCTTAGCACTGAAGGGTGCCCGACCCTCCACCCCGGGTCATGGGGGTTGAAGCGGTTCCAGCCCTCACACCCCGGGTTATGGTGCTGATGGGGTGCCGGCCCTCTCACCCCCGATTCTTGGCACTGAAAACAGGCCCGGCCCTAACACCCTGGATCATGGTGCTGAGGGTGCCCGGCCTCCACCCCAGGTTATAGCACTGAGAGTGTGCCCGAACCACACACCCAGGTCTGGCACTGGTGTGCCCGAACCTCACTCCCGGGTCATGTCACTGAAGAGTGCCCAGCTCTCACCACACCCGGTCGCATGGCACTGAAGGTGCCAGCCCTCACACCCCCGGATCGCTGAAGGGGTGCCGGCCCTCTGCAGGTTTCACAGCACTGTAGGGTGCCTGGCCTTCACGATTCATGGCACTGAAGGGGTGCCCGACCCTCACCCCAGGTCATGTGAAGGGGTGCAGCCCTCACACCCCCCAGTTCACAGCACTGTAGCAGTGCCCGGCCTTCACCCCTTTCATCGCACTGAATGGGTGCCAACCTTCACACCCCGTTTCATCACACTGAATGGGTGCCCAGCCCTCACACTCCCGGTCATGGCACTGAAAGAGATTTTTGGCCCTCATCCGGGTCATGGACCTGTGGGTGCCCGCCTCACCACAGGTCGCCAGGGTTGAGCTGTTCCCGGCTCTCACAGTTCATGGAGCTGGAGGGGTCCAGCCCCACCCGGGTCATGTCACTGAAAAGGTGCCGAGCCTTCACACCCCAGGTCATGGCACTGAGGTGCCAACCCCTCCACCCATTTCATGAAACTGAGGGATGCCCAGCACTCACACCCCAGTTCATAGCATAAAGTGCATAGCCCTCACACCCAGGTCATGGACCCTAATAGGGTCTTGACCTCACACCACAGTTATGGGGTTGAAGCGTTTCCCGGCCTCACACCCCAGTCATGGTGTGGAGAGTGCCAGCCTCTACCTGGTCATGGCACTGAAGGGTGCCTGGCCCTCACACCCCAGGTCATGGTGCTGAAGGGTGCACGGTTTCCCCGATTCTTGGCACTGAAGGGGTGCCAGCCCTCACACCCCCGGTCATGGTGCTGAGGTGCCCGACCCTCCACACCCAGGTCATGGGGTTGAAAGCGGGTTCCAGCCGCCACCCCGGGTCATGGTGCTCATGGGGTGCCCGGCCCTCACACCCCGATTCTTGCTTTTTGAGAGCCCATTTCTTTCCTCTACAGGTCTCGCTTAGTGCTGAAGGTGCCCGGGCCTCCCCCACCCAGATTCATTTCACTGATGGGGTGTCTGACCCTCCACACACCCCAGGTCATGTCTGGAGGGGTTCCCGGCCCTCACCCCCGATTCATGGCACTGAAGGTGCCAGCCCTCACCCCAGGTCAGGTCACTAAAAGGGTGCCCGGCACCACACGGGTCATGGGGTTGAAGCAGTTCAGCCCTCACACCCAGGTCATAGTGCTGATGGGTTCCCAGCCCTCACACCGAGACCATGTGTGCTGATAGGGTGCCAGCCCTCATACCCCGGGTCATGTCACTGAAAGGGTGCCCAGCCTTCACACCCCGTGTCTCATGTCACTGAAGGGCGCCCAGCTGGCCACACTCCCGGATCATGGCACTGAAGGGGTGCTTAGCCCTCACACCCCAGGTCATGCAGCCCTCACACCCAGGGTCATGGTGCTGATGGGGTGCCCGGCCCTCACCCCGGGTCATGGCACTGAAAAGGTGCCCTGCCTCACACCCCGTGTCATGTGAAGGGGTGCCCGCCCACACACCTGGTTCATAGCTCTATAGGGTGCCCTGCCTCACACCCGTTTCATGGCACTAAAGGTGCCCGGCACTCACACCCCGGCTCATGGCACTGAAGGGTGCCTGGCCCCGACACCCTGGTCATGTGAAGGGTGCCCGGCCACACACACTCTTTTTCAAAGCACTGTATGGGTGCCCGGCACTCACACCACGTTTCATGGCACTTAAGGGGTGCCTGTCCTCACAACCAGGTTTATGACATTGAAAGGGTGCCCGGCCCTCAAACCCCGGTCATGTCACAAAAGGGTGCCTGGCCCTCACACCCCGGGTCATGTCACCAAAGGGGTGCCCGGCCCACACCCCGGTCATGTCACTTAAGGGTGCACTCACACCCAGGGTCATGGACCTAAAGGGTGCCCCTGCACTACACCCCGGGTCATGGGATTTAAGAGGTTCCAGTCCTCACACCAGGTCATGGAGCTGAAGGTACCCGGCCAACACACCCAGATTCATGGCACTGAAAATGTGCCCGCCTCTCACACCCCGGGTCATGTCACTGAGGTGCCTGGCCTCACACCCCGGGTCATGGACCCAAGGGGTGCCTGGCCCTCACACCATGGGTCATGGGGTTGAAGCGGTTCCTGGCCCTCACACCCCGGGTCATGGTGCTGGAGGGTGCCCGCCCTCACACCCCGGGTCATGTTCACTGAAGGTGCCCGGCCCTCATACCCCAGGTCATGTCACTGAGGGGTGCCTGACCTCACTCCCTGATCCTGCACTGAAATCGAACCCGGCCCTAACACTCTGGGTCATGGTGCTGATGGGGTGCACGGCCCTCACACCCCCCCGATTCATTTCACTGAAGGGTGCCTGACCTCACACCCCGGTCATGTGAAGGGGTGCCCGGCCTCACACCCCGGTTTGCAGCACTGTAGGGTGCCCGCCCTCACACCCTGTTTCATGGCACGAAAGGGTGCCCGGCCTCACTCCGGTTCATGACATTGAAGGTGTCACTCACACCCCGGGTCATGGCACTGAAGGGTGCCCGCCCTCACACCACGGGTCATTGGGTTGAAGCGGTTCCCGGCCCTACACCCCGGCATTGGTGCTGGAGGGGTGCCCGCCCTCACACCCGGGTCATGTCACTGAAAGGGTGCCCGGCCATCACACCCCAGGTCATGTCACTGAAAGGGTGCCCGGCCCTCACACCCCGGTTTGCAGCACTAGGTGCCCGGCCTCACCTGTCATGGCACTGAAAGGTGCCCGGCCCTCACCGTCTCATGACATTAAGGGTGCCTGCTCACACCCCGGTCATGGCACTGAAGGGTGCCCAGCCTCACATCACGGGTCATTGGGTTGAAGCGGTCCCAGCCCCACCCCGGGTCATTGGAGGGGTGCCCGGCCCTCACACCCCGGGTCATGTCACTGAAAGGTGCCCGGCACTCACACCCCAGGTCATGTCACTGAAAGGGTGCCAGGCCCTCACACCCGGGTCATGGCACTGAAGGTGCCTGGCCTCACACCCCGGGTCACTGTAGTGGGGTGCCCGGCTTTCACACCCGGATTCATGGCACTGAGGGTGCCCGGCCTCACACCCCGGGTATGTCACTAAAAGGATGCCCGGCCCTCACACCGGGGCATGGGGTTGAAGCGGTTCCCGGCCATCACACCCGGCAATGGTGCTGATGGGGTGCCCGGCCCTCACACCCCGATCCTGGCACTGATATCGAGCCGGCCCTCAGCACTATGGGTCATGGTGCTGAAAGGGTGCCCGGGCCTCACACCCCGGGTCATGGCACTGAAGGGGTGCACGGCCCTCACACCCCGGGTCATGGACCCAAAGGGTGCCCGGCCCTCACACCACAGGTCATGGGGTTGAAGCGGTTTCTGGCCTCACACCCAGGGTCATGGTGCTGGAGGGTGCTGCCCCACTTCCCGGGTTATACTGAAGGGTGCCCGGCCCTCACGCCCCGGGTCATGTCACTGAAGGGGTGCCCGGCCCTCACACCCCAGGTCATGTCACTGGAGGGGTGCCCGACCCTCACACCCTGATTCTTGGCACTGAAATCGAGCCCGGCCCTAACACTCTGGGTTTTGGTGTTGAAAGGGTGCCCGGCCCTTACACCCCGGGTCATGGCACTGAAGGGGTGCCTGGCCCTCACACCACGGGTCATGGGGTTGAAGCGGTTTCCAGCCCTCACACCCCGGGTCATGGTGCTGGAGGGGTGCCCGGCCCTCACGCCCCAGGTCATGTCACTGAAGGGGTGCCCGGCCCTCAAACCCCGGGGCATGGGGTTGAAGCGGTTCCCGGCCATCACACCCCGGGACATGGTGCTGATGGGGTGCCCGGCCCTCACACCCCGATTCTTGGCACCGAAATCGTGCCCGGCCCTAACACTCTGGGTCATGGTGCTGAAGGGGTGCCCGACCCTCACACCACGGGTCATGTGAAGGGGTGCCCGGCCCTCACACCCCGGTTCGCAGCACTGTAGGGGTGCCCGGCCCTCACACCCCGTTTCATGGCACTGAAAGGGTGCCCGGCCCTCGACCCCGAAGATGACACACTGAAAGGGTCCCCGGCCCTCACACACCGGGTCATGGCACTGAAAGGGTGCACGGCCCTCACACCCCGGGTCATGGACCTAAAGGGGTGCCTGGCCCTCACACCACGGGTCATGGGGTTGACGCGGTTCCCGGCCCTCACACACCGGGTCATGGTGCTGGAGGGGTGCCCGGCCCTCACACCACGGGTCATGGGGTTGACGCGGTTCCCGGCCCTCACACCCCGGGTCATGGTGCTGGAGGGGTGCCCGGCCCTCACACCCCGGGTCACGGCACTGAAGGGGTGCCCGGCCCTCACACCCCGGGTCACGGCACTGAAGGGGTGCCTGGCCCTCACACCCCGTGTCATGGTGCCGAAGGGGTGCCCGGCTTTCACACCCCTGATTCATGGCACTGGAAAGGTGCCCGGCCCTCACACCCTGCTTCATGACATTGAAGGGGTGCCTGGCCCTCACACCCGGTTCATGGTATCTAAAGGGTGCACGGCCTCACACCCCGGGTCATGACCTAAAGTTGCCTGGCCCTCACCACGGATTATAGGGTTGAAGCGGTTCCCGGCCCTCACACCCCGAGTCATGGTACTGGAGGGGTGCCCGGCCCTCACACCCCGGGTCATGGCACTGAAGGGGTGCCTGGCCCTCACACCCCGGGTCATGGTGCTGAAGGGGTGCACGGCTTTCACACCCCGATTCTTGGCACTGAAGGGGTGCCCAGGCCTCACACCCCGGGTCATGGTGCCTGAGGGGTGCCCGACCCTCACACCCCGGGTCATGGGGTTGAAGCGGTTCCCGGCCATCACACCCGGGGTTATGGTGCTGAAGGGGTGCCCGACCCTCACACCATGGGTCATGTGAAGGAGTGCTCGGCCCTAACACCCTGTTTCACAGCACTGTAGAGGTGCCCGGGCCATCACACCCTCAAGCCTCATGGTGCTGAAGGGGTGCCCGGCCCTCACACCCCGGGTCATGGCACTGAAGGTGTGCCCGAACCTCACACCCTGGGTCATGGTGCTGGAGGTGTGCCCGAACCTCACACCCCGGGTCATGTCACTGAAAGGGTGTCCGGCCCTCACTCCCCGGGTCATGTCACTGAAGGGGTGCCCAACTCTCACACTCCCGGACATGGCACTGAAGGGGTGCCCGGCCCTCACACCCCGGATCATGTCACTGAAGGGGTGCCCGGCCCTCACACCCCGGTTCACAGCACTGAAGGGGTGCCCGGCCTTCACACCCCGATTCATGGCACTGTAGGGGTGCCCGACCCTCACACCCCGGGTCATGTGAAGGGGTGCCCGGCCCTCACACCCCGGTTCGCAGCACTGTAGCGGTGCCCGGCCTTCACACCCCGTTTCATATCACTGAATGGGTGCCCGGCCTTCACACCCCGTTTCACCGCACTGAATGGGTGCCCAGCTCTCACACTCCCGGTCATGGCACTGAAAGGGTGCACGGCCCTCACATCCCGGGTCATGGACCTAATGGGGTGCCCGGCCCTCACACCACGGGTCATGGGGTTGAAGCTGTTCCCGGCCCACACACCCCGGTTCATGGTGCTGGAGGGGTGCCCGGCCCCCACACCCCGAGTCATGTCACTGAAGGGGTGCCGGGCCCTCACACCCCGGGTCATGGCACTGAAGGGGTGCCTGGCCCTCACACCCCGGGTCATGGTGCTGAAGGGGTGCCCGGCTTTCACACCCCGATTCATGCACTGAAGTGGGTGCCTGGCCTTCACACCCTGCTTCATGAAACTCTGAAGGTGCCTGCCTCACCCGGGTCATGTCACTAAAGGGGATGCCTGGCCCTTACACCCCGGGTCATAAGAAGTGTTCCCGGCCCTAACACTCTGGGTCATGGTGACGAAGGAGGTCCGGCCCTCACACCCTGATCTGCACTGAAGGGGTGCTAGGCCTTAACACCCCTGCTTCATGACACTGGAAGGTGCCTGGCCTCACACTCCAGGTCATAAATACTGGAAGGGGTGCACGGCCCCTCACACCCCGGTCATGTATTGAAGGGGTGTCAGTTCACACCCCGGGTCATGTTGAAGGGGTGCCCGGCTTTCACCCCTATTATTCATGGCACTGAAAGGGTGCCCGGCCCTCACACCCCGGTCATGTCACTAAAGGGATGCCCACCCTTACACCCCGGGTCATGTATTAGTGCCTGGCCCTCACACCCCTGGCCATGGTGCGGAAGGGGTGCCCGGCTTTCACACCTATTCATGGCATCAGCGTGCCTGCCCTCACACCCCCGGGGTCATGTCACTAAAGGATGCCTGGCCTTACACCCTGGGTCATGGGGGGTTGGAAGGTTCCCTGCCCCAACACTCTGGGTCATGGTGACGAAGGAGTGCCCGGGCCCTCACACCCCTGATTCATTTCACTGAAGGTGTCCGGCCACACCCCTGATTCATTTCACTGAAGGTGCCCGCCTCACACCCAGGTCAGGCAGAGGGGTGCCCTGCCCTCACACCCCCGGGTCATGTCACTTGGGCAAGTGCCTGGCCTCACAACTCAAGGTCATGTCACTGTGGGGTGTGAACGGCCTCACACTCGGTCATGGACCTAAAGGTGCCCGGCCCTCACACCTCGGGTCATGGGGTTGAAGGGTTCTGGCTCTGCCACCACAGGTCATGGTGCTGATGAGGTGCCCGGACCTCACACCCCGAATCATGGTGACACTGAATGTGCCAGGGCCCTCACACCCAGATTCATGGCACTGGAAATCGAGCCCGGCCCTGACACCCAGGCTATGGTGCTGAAGGGGTGCCTGACCTCACACCCTGGGATTCATGCGCTGAAGGGGTGCTGACCCCTGACACCCCGGGGTCAAGTGAAGGGTGCCAGGCCTCACACCCCTGGGGTCATGTCATAAAGGGGTGTCTGGCCCTCACACCCCAGGGTCATGTCACTGAAGGGGGTGCTCCGGCCCTCACATCCCGGTTCATGGCACTGAAGGGGTGCCTGGCCCTACACCTCGGGTCAAGTGGTGCTGAAGGGGTACCCGGCTTTCTACACCTGACTATGGCACTGAAAGGGTGCCTGGCCTCACACCCTGCTCACATGACACTGGAAGGGGTGCCTACCCTCAGATCCCGGTTCATGGCACTTGGGAAGGTGCACGGCCCTCACATCCCGGGTGGTCATGGACCCACGGGGTGCCCGCCCCTCACACCACAGGTCATGGGGTTGAAGCCTGTTCCCGGCCCCTCACACCGTGGTTCATGGTGCTGAGGGGTGCCTGGCCCCACACCCCGGGCCGCGTCACTGAAGGGGTGCCGCCTCACACCCTGGGTCATGGCAAATTGAAGGGGTGCCTTCTGCCTCACACCCTGGATCATGGTGCTGAAGGGGTGCCCGCTTTCACACCCTGATTCATGGCACTGAAAGGGTGTTCCCGGCCTCACACCCCGTTTCATGAAAAATGAAGGTGCCCCGCCCTCACCGCGTTTCATGGCATCTTGGGCAGACTGCCTCACACCCCGGGGAAGGTCATGGACCTAAAGGGGTGCCTGGCCCTCACACCACGGATTATGCGGGGTTGAAGGGTTCCTGCCCTCACCCCGAGTCATGGTGCTGGAGGGTGCCCGGCCTCACACCCCGGGTCATGGCACTGGAAGGGGTGCCTGGCCTCACACCCCAGGTGGTCATGGTGCTGAAGGGGTGCACGGCTTTCTACACCCCTGATTCTGGAACTGAAGGGTGCTCCGGCCCTCACACCCCTGGGTCATGGTGCCTGAGGGTGCCCGCCGACTCTCACACCCCGGGTTGAAGGGTTCCCGGCCATCACCCCGGGTCATGGTGCTAATGGGGTGCCCACCTCACACCCCGATTCCCACCTGAAGTCGAGCCTGGTCCTAAATGACTCTGGGTCAAGGGAGGCTGAAGGGTGCCCGCCCTCACACCCCGATTCATTATACTGAAGGGGTGCCTGACCACACCCTGCTCTCATGGCACTGAAAGGCACCTGGCCTCACACCCCTGGGTTCATGACACTGAAGGGGGTGCCCGGCCCTCACACCCCAACATGGGGTTGGCGGTTCCTGACCACACACCCTGGCATGGTGGTGCTGATGGGGTGCCCAGCCCTCTCACCCCGATTCTGCACTGAAAACGAGCCCGGCCCTAACACCCTGGATCATGGTGCAGAAGGGCGCCCGGCCCTCACACCCGGGTCATGGCACTGAAGGTGTGCCCCAACCTCACACCCCGGTAATGGTGCTGGAGGTGTGCTCAACCCACCCCGGTACGTCACTGAAAGGGTGTCCGGCCCTCACACCCGGGGTCATGTCACTGAAGGGGTGCCCAGCTCTCACGCTCCCGGTCATGGCAATTGAAGGGGTGCCTGGCCCTCACACCCCTGGATCATGGCACTGAAGGTGCTCCCAACCTCACTCGGGGTCAGGGTACTGAAGGTGTGCACGGCCCTCACACCCCGGGTCATGGTGCTGATGGGGTGTCTGGCCCTACACCCCGGGTAATGTGAGGTGCCTGGCCTCACACCCCGGTTCATAATACCACTGTAGGTGCCCTGCCCCCACACCCCTGCTTCATGGCACTTAAGGTGCCTGGCCCTCACACCTCAAAGTTTATGACACTGATAGGGTGCCCGCCCTCACACCCTGGGTCAAGGTGCTGAAGGGGTGCCCGGCCCTCACACCCTGGGTCATGTCACTGGTGCCGACCCTCACACCCGGGTCATGTTACTGAAGGGGTGCCCGGCCCTCACACCCGGGTTATGTCAAGGAAGGGGTGCTGCCCTCACACCCAGGTCATGGCACTGATGAGGTGCGGCCCTCACAATCCCTGGTCATGGCACTGAAGGTTTGCCCGCCTCACACGGTCATGTACCTAAAGTGGTTCCCGGCCCTCACACCCCCGATTCATGGCACTGAAAGGGTGCCTGGCCCTCACAGCCAGGCCATGGTGCTGGAGGGGTGTCAGGCCCCTGACACACCAGGTCATGACACTGAAGGGGTGCCCGGCCCTCACACCCCCAGGCCATGGTGCTGGAGGGTGCCAGCCCTCACCGCCAGTCATGGCACTAATGAGGTTCCCGGCCGTCACACCCCTGGCCATGGCACTGAAGGTTTGCCCGGCCTCACACCCTGGTCATGTACATAATTTGGTGCCCGGCCTACCCCATTTCATGGCACTGGAAGGGTGCCCAGCCCTCTCACCCCGGGCCATGGTGCTGGAGGGCTGTCAGGCCCTGACACACACCGGGTCATGACACTGAAGGGAACTTGTCCACCCCAGGCCATGGTGCTGGAGGGTGCCTCACACCCCAGGTCATGTCACTCTAAGGGTGCCCTGCCTACACACCCGGTCATGTCACTGAAAGGAAGCCAGCCCTCACCTCCGGTCATGGCACTGAAGGGTGCGTGGCCCTCACACCCAGGTCATGGTGCTGGAGGTTGCCCGGCCTGACAACCGGGTCATGTGGTGCCCGGCCCTCACCCAGGTTCATGACACTGAAAGGGTATCCGGCCCTCACACCCCGGGTCATGTCACTGAAGGGGTGACCAGCCCTCCTCTCAGGTCAGCGCTGAAGGGGAGCCCGGCCCTCACACCCAGGTCATGGCACTGAAGGATGCCCGGCCCTCATCCCGGACATAGTGCTCAAGGGTGCTCGGCCCTCACACCCTGGGTCATGTCACTGAAGGTGCCCGCCCTCCACACCCCAGGTCATGTCACTGAAGGGTGCCCGGCCCTCACACCACGGGTCATGGCACTGATGAGGTGCCCGGCCCTCCACCCTGGCCATGGCACTGTGGTGCCCTCTCACACCCCTGGTCATGTCACGTTATGAGGTGCCCGGCCCTCACACCCCGATTCATGGCACTGAATGGGTGCCCGGCCCTCACACCCAGGCCATGGTGCTGCAGGGGTGTCAGTCCCTGACACACCCGTGTCATGACACTGAAGGGTGCCAGGCCCTCACACCCCAGGCCATGGTGCTGGAGGAGTGCCCTGCCCTCACACCCCAGGTCATGTCACTGAAAGGTGCCGAGCCCTCACACTCCGGTTCATGGCACTGAAGGGGTGCCTGGCCCTCCACCGGGTCATCGTGCTGGAGGTTGCCTGCCTCCACCCCGGGTCATGTCACTGAAAAGGTGGCCTCACCTCCAGGTCATGGCACTGAAGGGTGCCAGGCCTCACCCGGGTCATGGTGCTGGAGGGTGGCAACAACCCAGGTCATGTGAAGGGTGCCCGGCCCTCACACCAGGTTCATGACACTGAAAGGGTATCCGGCCCTCACCTTGGGTCATGTCACTGAAGGGAGTGCCAGCCCTCTCACCCAGGTCATGTTACTGAAGGGTGCCGTGCCCTACACCCAGGTCATGTCAGGAAGGTGCCAGCCTCACACCCAGGTCATGGCACTGATGAGGTGCCCAGCCATCCCAACCCCTGTCCAATGGCGACTGAAGGTTTTGACCCTCACACCCAGGTCATGGCACTGAAGGATGCAGCCTCACATCCAGGACATAGTGCTCAGGGTGCCCGCCCTACACCCCAGGTCATGTCACTGAAAGGTGCCCAGCCCTCACCCAGGTCATGTCACTGAAGGTGCCCAGCTCTTTACTCCGGTCATGGCACTGAAGTGGAGTCAGCCTCACACCCCAGGTCATGGCATTGAAGGGTGCCTGTCCCTCACACCCAGGGTCATGGTGTTGAAGGTGCCCAGCCATTACACCCGGTCATGTGAAGGGGTGCCCAGCCCTCACACACCAGTTCATAACACTGTAAGTGTTCTGCTCCACACCCGTTCCATGAACTGAAGGGGTGCCTGGCTTTCTTACCAGGGTTCCTGTCACTTAGGGTGCCGCCCTGACACCCCACGTCATGGTGCTGGAGGGTGCCAGCCCTGTCACCGAGTCATGTGAAAGTGCAGCCCTCACACCTGGTTCAACACTCTATGGTGCCCTTTCACACCCAGGTCATGTCACTGAAGGGTGCCCAGCTCCTCCGGGTCATGGCATTGAAGGGTTCCTGGCCCTCAATCCCAGATCATGGTGTTGAAGGTGCCGCCCTTACACAGGTCATGTGAAGGGG
The DNA here is from genome assembly GCF_018991925.1 of Homarus americanus. Classification (NCBI taxonomy): domain Eukaryota; kingdom Metazoa; phylum Arthropoda; class Malacostraca; order Decapoda; family Nephropidae; genus Homarus; species Homarus americanus. The sequence goes on from NW_024715084.1 coordinate 51,811, forward strand.
TGCCCAGCCTCTAACCCGTTTCATGACACTGAAGGGTGCCCAGCCCTAACACCTTGGTTCATGTCACTTATGGGGTGCCCGGCCCTCCCACCCTGGGTCATGTCACTGAAGGGGTGCCAGCCCTCACACTCCAGGTCATGGCACTGAATGGGAGCCCAGCCCTCACACCCCGTGTCATGGCACTGAAGGAGTGCCCACCCTCACACCCCGATTCCTTGGCACTGAAAGGTGCCCGGCCCTCACACCCAGGCCGCGCTGGAGGGTATCAGGCCCTGACACCGTGTCATGACACTGAAGGGTGCGGCCCCCTCACAATCCAGGCCATGTTGCTGGAGGGTGCCCGACACACCCCAGTCATGGCTCTGAAAAAGGTGCCAGCCCTCACACCCCGTGTCATGTGAAGGGGTGCCCGGCCCTCACACACCCGGTTTATAGCTCTGTAGGGGTGCCCTTCCCTCACACTCCGTATCATGGCACTGAAGAGTTGCCCGGCCCTCAAACCCCGGCACATGGCCCTGAAGGGGTGCCCGGCCCTGACGCCCCGGGTCATGTCACTGAAGGGGTTCCCGGCCGTCATACCCCGGGTCATGGCACTAAAGCGGTGCCCGGCCGTCACACCCCTGGCCATGGCACTGAAGGTGTGCCCGGCCCTCACACCCCTGGTCATAGACCTAAATGGGTGCCCGGCCCTCACACCCCGGGTCATGGGGCTGAAGGGGTGCCCAGCCCTCAGACCCCTGTTCATAGCACCGAAAGGGTGCCCGGCCCACACACTCCAGGTCATGTCATTGAAGGGGTGCCCGCCCCTCACCCCCTCTTGGTCATGTCACTGAAAGGGTGCCCGGCCTTCACACCCCGGGTCATAGCACTGAAGGGGTGCCAGGCCCTTTTACCCTGGGTCATGGTGCTGGAGGGGTGCCCGGCCCTCACACCCCGATTCATGGCACTGATACCGAGCCCGGCCCTCACTCCCCGGATAATGGTGCTGAGTGTGCCTGGCCTCACACCCAGAATCATTGCACTGAAGGTGCCCGGCCCTCACACCCCAGGTCATGTGAAAGTGTTCCCGGCCCTCACACCCCGGTTCACAGTACTGTAGGGGTGCCCGGCCCTCACACCCCGTTTCATGTCACTGAAGGGGTGCCCAGCCCTCACACCCCGGCTCATGGCACTGAAGCGGTGCCCGGCCGTCACACCCCTGGTCATGGCACTCAAGGTGTGCCCGGCCCTCACACCCCTGGTCATAGACATAAACAGGTGCCCGGCCTTCACACCCCGGGTCATAGCACTAAAAGGGTGCCCGGCCCCCACACCCCGGTTTATGGCACTGAAGGGGTGCCCGGCCCTCACACTCCGGGTCATGGTGCTGGAGGGGTGCCCGACCCTCACACCCCGATTCATGGCACTGAAATCGAGCCCGGCCCTCACACCCCGGGTCATGGCACTGAAGGGGTGCCCGGCCCTCACACCCCGGTTCATGGCACTGAAGGGGTGCCCGGCCCTCACACCCCGGGTCACAGCATTGTAGGTGCCCAGCCCTCCACCCCTTCATGGCACTGAAGGTGCCAGCCCTCATACCCAGTTCATGGCTCTGAAGGGTGCCCAGCCCTCAACTCCGGGTCATGGTGCTGGAGGGGTGCCAACCCTCACCCGATTCATGGCACTGAAATCAGGCCCGGCCCTCCACGGTCCTTGGCACTGAAAGGGTGCCAGCCTCACCCCCGGTTCTTGGCACTGAAGTGCCAGCCCTCACACCCCGGGTCATGTGAAGGGGGTTCCCGGACCTAACACCCCGGGTCACAGCATTGTAGGGGTGCCGCCCTCACCCCGTTTCATGGCACTGAAGGTGTGGCCCGGCCCTCATACCATCTGGAAATGGTGCTGAGGGGTGCCCAGCTCACACCCAGGGTCATGGACTGCAGCTGGCCCTTGAAACTCAGGTCATGGAGCTGGGCGGGTTCCTGGCCCCTTGGCCACCACGTGGTCATGGAGCTGAAAGGGTGCCTGGCCGTCACACCCCTGGGTCATGGTACTGAAGTGGTGCCTGGCTGAAACACACTTGGCCATGGCATTTGAAGGTGTGCACGGCCCTCACACCCCGAGTCATGCACAGAAACGGTACCAGGCCCATACACACCCCTGGGTCATGTCATTGAAGGGGTGCCTGCCACTTATACTCCGGGTCATGGTGGTGGAGGGTGCCCGGCCCTCACACCCCTGGATTCATGGCACTGAATGAGCCCGGCCTCACATCCCGGGTCATGGTGTTGAAGGGGTGCCTGGCCCTCATACCCCTGGGTCATGGCACTGAAGGAGTCAGCCGGCTCACACCCGGGGTTACACTGAAAGGGTGCCCCTGGCCCATACACCTGGGTCATGGCACTGAAAGGGTGCCCGGCCCACACACTCCGGGTCATGTCATTGAAGGGGTCTCCGGCCCACACACCCCGGGTCAGTTCACTGAAAGGGTGTCCGGCCCTCACACCCCGGGTCATAGCACTGAAGGGGTGCCCGGCCCTCATATCCCGGGTAATGGTGCTCGAGGGATGCCCGGCCCTCAAACCCCGATTCATGGAACTAAAATCGAGCCCGGCCCTCACACCCCGGATCATCAATGAGGTGCCCGGCCCTTACACCCACCGGGTCATAGGGCTGAAGGTGCCACGGCCTCAAACCCCGGGTCATGGTGCTTGAGGGGTGCCCGGCCTTCACCCCTCGTTTCATTGCACTGAAAGAGTGCCCGGCTCTCACACCCCGGTTCATGACACTGAAGGGGTGCCCGGCCCTCACACCCCGGTTCATGGAACTGAAGGGGTGCCCGGCCCTCACACACCGGGTCATGGTGCTGAAGGGGTGCCCGGCCCTCACACCCCGGGTCATGGTGCTGAATGGGTGCCCGGCCCTCACACCACGGGTCATATCACTAAAGGGGTGCCAGGCCCTCACACTCCGGGTCATGTCACTGAAGGGGTGCCCGGCCCTCACACCCGTGGCCATTGCACTGAAGGTTTGTCCGGCCCTCACACCCTTTGTCATGTACCTAAAGTGGTGTCCGGCCCTACACCCCGATTCATGGCACTGAAAGGGTGCTCGGCCCTCACACCCCGGGCCATGGTTCTGGAAGGGTCTTCGGCCCTGACACCCCGGGTCATGACACTGAAGGGGTGCCCGACCCTCACACCCCGGGCCATGGTGCTGGAGGGGAACCATGCCCTCACACCCCGGGCCATGGTGCTGGAGGGGTGCTCGGCCCTCACATACCGGGTCATGGAGCTGAAGGGGTGCCCGGACATCACACCCCGGGTCATGTCACTAAAGGGGTGCACGAACCTCACACCCCGGGTCATGGAGCTAAAAGGTTGCCCGGCCCTCACCCCCCAGGTCATGGAGTTGAAGCGGTTCCCGGCCCTCACACCACGGGTCATGGAGCTGAAAGGGTGCCCGGCCGTCACACCCCGGGTCATGGCACTGAAGCGGTGCCCGGCCCTCACACCCCGGTCATGGCTCTGAAAAGGTGCCCGGCCCTCACACCCCGTGTCATGTGAAGGGGTGCCCGGCCCTCACACACCCGGTGTATAGCTCTGTAGGGGTGCCCTTCGCTCACACTCCGTATCATGGCACTGAAGAGTTGCCCGGCCCTCAAACCCCGGCACATGGCCCTGAAGGGGTGCCCGGCCCTGACGCCCTGGGTCATGTCACTGAAGGGGTTCCCGGCCGCCATACCCCGGGTCATGGCACTAAAGCGGTGCCCGGCCGTCACACCCCTGGCCATGGCACTGAAGGTGTGCCCGGCCCTCACACCCCTGGTCATAGACCTAAATGGGTGCCCGGGCCTCACACCCCGGGTCATGGGGCTGAAGGGGTGCCCAGCCCTCAGACCCCAGTTCATAGCACCGAAAGGGTGCCCGGCCCACACACTCCAGGTCATGTCATTGAAGGGGTGCCCGGCCCTCACACCCCGGGTCATGTCACTGAAAGGGTGCTCGGCCCTCACACCCCGGGTCATAGCACTGAAGGGGTGCCCGGCCCTCATACCCAGGGTCATGGTGCTGGAGGGGTGCCCGGCCCTCACACCCCGATTCATGGCACTGATACCGAGCCCGGCCCTCACACACCAGGTCATGGTGCTGAAGGGGTGCCCAGCCCTCAGACCCCAGTTCATAGCACTGAAGGGGTGCCCGGCCCTCACACTCCAGGTCATGTGAAAGTGTTCCCGGCCCTCACCCCCTACAGTACTGCCCAGGGGTGCCCGGCCCTCCCACACCCGGCTCATGGCACTGAAGCGGTGCCCGGCCCTCACACCCTGGGTCATGTCACTGAAGGGGTGCCCGGCATTCACACCCCGGGTCATGTCACTGAAGGGGTGCCCGGCCCTCACACCACGGGTCATGGCACTGATGAGGTGCCCGGCCCTCACACCCCTGGCAATGGCACTGTAGGTTTGCCTTGCCCTCACACCCCTGGTCACGTAAGTTATGAGGTGCCCGGCCCTCACATCCCGATTCATGGCACTGAAAGGGTGCCCGGCCCTCACACCCCGGGCCATGGTGCTGGAGGGGTGTCAGGCCCTGACACACCCGTGTCATGACACTGAAGGGGTGCCCGGCCCTCACAATCCAGGCCATGTTGCTGGAGGGGTGCCCGACCCTCACACCCCGGTCATGGCTCTGAAAAGGTGCCCGGCCCTCACACCCCGTGTCATGTGAAGGGGTGCCCGGCCTTCACACACCCGGATTATAGCTCTGTAGGGGTGCCCTTCCCTCACACTCCGTTTCATGGCACTGAAGAGTTGCCCGGCCCTCAAACCCCGACACATGGCTCTGAAGGGGTGCCCGGCCCTGACGCCCCGGGTCATGTCACTGAAGGGCTTCCCGGCCGTCATACCCCGGGTCATGGCACTGAAGCGGTGCCCGGCCGTCACACCCCTGGCCATGGCACTGAAGGTGTGCCCGGCCCTCACACCCCTGGTCATAGACCTAAACGGGTGCCCGGCCCTCACACCCCGGGTCATGGGGCTGAAGGGGTGCCCGGCCCACACACTCCAGGTCATGTCATTGAAGGGGTGCCCGGCCCTATCACCCCGGGTCATGTCACTGAAAGGTTGCCCGGCCCTCACACCCCGGGTCATAGCACTGAAGGGGTGCCCGGCCCTCATACCCTGGGTCATGGTGCTGGCGGGGTGCCCGGCCCTCACACTCCGATTCATAGCACTGATACCGAGCCCGGCCCTCACACCCCGGGTCATGGTGCTGAGTGGGTGCCCGGCCCTCACACCCCGATTTATTGCACTGAAGGGGTGCCCGGCCTTCACACCCCAGGTCATGTGAAAGGGTGCCCGGCTCTCACACCCCGGTTCACAGTACTGTAGGGGTGCCCGGCACTCACACCCCGTTTCATGTCACTGAAGGGGTGCCCGGCCCTCACACCCCGGCTCATGGCACTGAAAGGGTGCCCGGCCGTCACACCCCTGGTCATGGCACTCAAGGTGTGCCCGGCCCTCACACCCCTGGTCATAGACATAAACGGGTGCCCGGCCCTCACACCCCGGGTCATAGCACTAAAGGGGTGCCCGGCCCTCACACCCCGGTTCATGGCACTGAAGGGGTGCCCGGCCCTCACACTCCGGGTCATGGTGCTGGAGGGGTGCCCGGCCCTCACACCCCGATTCATGGCACTGAAATCGAGCCCGGCCCTCACACCCCGGGTCATGGCACTGAAGGGGTGCCCGGCCCTCACACCCCGGTCCCCATGGCACTGAAGGGGTGCCCGGCCCTCACACCCCGGGTCATGTGAAGGGGGTGCCCTCACACCCCGGTTCACAACATTGTAGGGGTGCCCGGCCCTCAGACCCCGGTTCATAGCACTGAAGGGGTGCCTGGCCCTCATACCCCGGTTCATGGCTCTGAAGGGGTGCCCGGCCCTCACACTCCGGGAAATGGTGCTGGAGGGGTGCCCGGCCCTCACACCCAGGGTCATGGACCTAACAGGGTGCCCGGCCCTGAAACCCCAGGTCATGGAGTTGAAGCGGTTCCCGCCCCTCACACCACGGGTCATGGAGCTGAAAGGGTGCCCGGCCGTCACACCCCGGGTCATGGCACTGAAGCGGTGCCCGGCCGTCACACCCCTGGCCATGGCACTGAAGGTGTGCACGGCCCTCACACCCCGAGTCATGGCACAGAAACGGTACCCGGCCCACACACCTCGGGTCATGTCATTGAAGGGGTGCCAGGCCCTTATAGTCCGGGTCATGGTGCTGGAGGGGTGCCCGGCCCACACACCCCGATTGATGGCACTGAAATCGAGCCCGGCCCTCACATCCCGGGTCATGGTGCTGAAGGGGTGCCCGGCCCTCATACCCCGGGTCATGGCACTGAAGGAGTCACCGGCCCTCACACCCCGGGTCATGGCACTGAAAGGGTGCCCGGCCCACACACTCTGGGTCATGTCATTGAAGGGGTCCCCGGCCCACACACCCCGGGTCAGTTCACTGAAAGGGTGTCCGGCCCTCACACCCAGGGTCATAGCACTGAAGGGGTGCCCGGCCCTCATATCCCGGGTCACAGCACTGAAGGGGTGCCCGGCCCTCATATCCCGGGTAATGGTGCTCGAGGATGCCCGGCCCTCACACCCTGATTCATGGAACTAAAATCGAGCCTGGCCTCACACCCCGGGTCATGTCAATGAAAGGGTGCCCGGCCCTTACACCACTCATAGAACTGAAGGGGTGCCCGGCCCTCATACCCCAGGTCATGGTGCTGAGGGGTGCCTGTTCTTCACCCCTCGTTTCATTGCACTGAAAGAGTGCCCGGCCCTCCACCCTGGTTTATGGCACTGAAGGGGTGCCCGGCCCTCACACCCCGGTTCATGGAACTGAAGGGGTGCCCGGCCCTCACACACCGGGTCATGGTGCTGAAGGTGCCCGGCCTCACACCGGTCATGGTGCTGAAAGGGTGCCCGGCCTCACACCACGGGACATATCACTAAAGGGGTGCCAGGCCCCCACACTCCGGGTCATGTCACTGAAGGTCTGGCCTCACACACGTGGCCAATGCACTGAAGGTTTGTCCGGCCTCACACCCTTTGTCATGTACCCAAAGTGGTGTCCGCCCTACACCCGATTCATGCACTGAAGGGTGCCCAGCCCTCACACCCCGGCCATGGTTCTGAAGGGTCTCGGCCCTGACACCCCTGGGTCATGACACTGAAGGGGTGCCTGACCTCACACCCCGGGCCATGGTGCTGAGGGGAGCCATGCCCTCACACCCCTGGGTCATGGTTGGAGGTGCCCGCCTCACATACCGGGTCATGGTGAAGGGGTGCCTGGACATCACACCCCGGTCATGTCACTAAAGGTGCACAAACCTCACACCCCGGGTCCTGGAGCCAAGGTTGCCCGGCCCTCACCCCCAGGTCATGGAGTTGAAGGTTCCGGCCCTCACACCACGGGTCATGGAGCTGAAAGGGTGCCTGGCCGTCACACCCCGGGTCAGACTGAAGTGGTGCCTGGCCCTCACACCCTGGTCATGGCTCTGAAAAGGTGCCCGTTCACACCCCGTGTCATGTAAGGGGTGCCTGCCCCTCACACACCCGGCTTATAGTTCTGTAGTGCCCCCACACTCCCTATCATGGCACCTCAAACCCCGCCCCGACGCCCCACAGGCACACCCTGGCCATGGCACTGAAGGTGTTCACACCCTGGTCATAGACCTAATGCGTGCCCGGCCTCACACCGGGTCATGGGGCTGAAGGGTGCCCAGCCCTCAGACCCCGGTTCATAGCACCGAAAGGGTGCCCGCCCACACACCCAGGTCATGTCATTGAAGGGGTGCCTGGCCTCACACCCCGGGTCATGTCACTGAAAGGGTGCCCGCCCTCACACCCCGGTCATAGCACTGAAGGTGCCTGCCCTCATACCCAGGGTCATGGTGCTGGAGGGGTGCCTGGCCTCACACCCCGGATTCATGGCACTGATACCGAGCCCGGCCCTCACACACCGGGTCATGATGCTGAGGTGCCTGGCCTCACCCCGATTCATTGCACTGAAGGGGTGCCTGGCCCTCACACCCAGGTCATGTGAAAGTGTTCCCGGCCCTCACACTGCGGTTCACAGTACTGAAGGGGTGCCCGGCCCTGACGCCCCGGGTCATGTCACTGAAGGGCTTCCCGGCCGTCATACCCCGGGTCATGGCACTGAAGCGGTGCCCGGCCGTCACACCCCTGGCCATGGCACTGAAGGTGTGCCCGGCCCTCACACCCCTGGTCATAGACCTAAACGGGTGCCCGGCCCTCACACCCCGGGTCATGGGGCTGAAGGGGTGCCCGGCCCACACACTCCAGGTCATGTCATTGAAGGGGTGCCCGGCCCTATCACCCCGGGTCATGTCACTGAAAGGTTGCCCGGCCCTCACACCCCGGGTCATAGCACTGAAGGGGTGCCCGGCCCTCATACCCTGGGTCATGGTGCTGGCGGGGTGCCCGGCCCTCACACTCCGATTCATAGCACTGATACCGAGCCCGGCCCTCACACCCCGGGTCATGGTGCTGAGTGGGTGCCCGGCCCTCACACCCCGATTTATTGCACTGAAGGGGTGCCCGGCCTTCACACCCCAGGTCATGTGAAAGGGTGCCCGGCTCTCACACCCCGGTTCACAGTACTGTAGGGGTGCCCGGCACTCACACCCCGTTTCATGTCACTGAAGGGGTGCCCGGCCCTCACACCCCGGCTCATGGCACTGAAAGGGTGCCCGGCCGTCACACCCCTGGTCATGGCACTCAAGGTGTGCCCGGCCCTCACACCCCTGGTCATAGACATAAACGGGTGCCCGGCCCTCACACCCCTGGGTCATAGCACTAAAGGGGTGCCCGGCCTCACACCCCGGTTCATGGCACTGAAGGCCGGCCCTACACTCCGGGTCAAGGTGCTGGAGGTGCCTGGCCTCACACCCCGATTCATGGCACTGAAATCGAGCCCGGCCCTCACACCCCGGGTCATGGCACTGAAGGGGTGCCCGGCCCTCACACCCCGGTTCATGGCACTGAAGGGGTGCCCGGCCCTCACACCCCGGGTCATGTGAAGGGGTGCCCGGACCTCACACCCCGGTTCACAGCATTGTAGGGGTGCCCGGCCCTCACACCCCGTTTCATGCCACTGAAGGTGTGCCCGGCCCTCATACCCCGGTTCATGGCTCTGAAGGGGTGCCCGGCCCTCACACTCCGGGAAATGGTGCTGGAGGGGTGCCCGGCCCTCACACCCAGGGTCATGGACCTAAAAGGGTGCCCGGCCCTGAAACCCCAGGTCATGGAGTTGAAGCAGTTCCCGGCCCTCACACCACGGGTTATGGAGCTGAAAGGGTGCCCGGCCGTCACACCCCGGGTCATGGCACTGAAGCGGTGCCCGGCCGTCACACCCCTGGCCATGGCACGGAAGGTGTGCACGGCCCTCACACCCTGAGTCATGGCACAGAAACGGTACCCGGCCCACACACCCCGGGTCATGTCATTGAAGGGGTGCCCGGCCCTTATACTCCGGGTCATGGTGCTGGAGGGGTGCCCGGCCCTCACACCCCGATTCATGGCACTGAAATCGAGCCGGGCCCTCACATCCCGGGTCATGGTGCTGAAGGGGTGCCCGGCCCTCATACCCCGGGTCATGGCACTAAAGGAGTCACCGGCCCTCACACCCCGGGTCATGGCACTGAAAGGGTGCCCGGCCCACACACTCCGGGTCATGTCATTGAAGGGGTCCCCAGCCCTCACACCCCGGGTCATGTCACTGAAAGGGTGTCCGGCCCTCACACCCGGGGTCATAGCACTGAAGGGGTGCCCGGCCCTCATATCCCGAGTAATGGTGCTCGAGGGATGCCCGGCCCTCACACCCCGATTCATGGAACTAAAATCGAGGCCGGCCCTCACACCCCGGATTATGGTGCTGAAGGGGTGCCCGGCCCTAACACCCCGTTTAATGGCACTGAAGGGGTGCCGGGCCCTGACGCCCCGGGTCAGGTCACTGAAGGGGTTCCTGGCCCTCACACCCCGGGTCATAGCACTGAAGGGGTGCCCGGCCCTCATATCCCGGGTAATGGTGCTCGAGGGATGCCCGGCCCTCACACCCCGATTCATGGAACTAAAATCGAGCCCGGCCCTCACACCCCGGGTCATGTCAATGAAAGGGTGCCCGGCCCTTACACCATGGGTCATAGAACTGAAGGGGTGCCCGGCGCTCATACCCCGGGTCATGGTGCTGGAGGGGTGCCCGGCCTTCACACCTCGTTTCATTGCACTGAAAGAGTGCCCGGCCCTCGCACCCCGGTTCATGGTACTGAAGGGGTGCCCGGCCCTCACACCCCGGTTCATGGAACTGAAGGGGTGCCCGGCCCTCACACACCGGGTCATGGTGCTGAAGGGGTGCCGGCCCTCACACCACGGGTCATATCACTTCAAAGGTGCTCCTTCGGCCCTCACACCCTGGGTCACAGACTGATGAGGTGCCTGGCCTCACACCTGTGGCCATGGCACTGGGGTTTGTCCGCCTCACACCCTGGTCATGTGTACTCCAAAGTGGTGTGTCCGGCCCTACACCCTGATTCATGGCACTGAAGCAGCCCGGCCTCACACCCCGGGCCATGGTTCTGGAAGGGTCTTTGGCCCCGACACCTGGGTCATGACACTGAAGGGGTGCCTGACCTCACAACCTGGGGCCATGGTGCTGGAGGGTTTCATGCCTCACACCCCGGGTCATGGAGCTGAAGGGGTGCCCGGACATCACACCCCGGAACATGGCATTGAAGGGGTGCCCGGCCATCACACTCAGGTAATGGAGCTGAAAGGGTGCCTGGCCGTCACACCCCGGTCATGGCATTGAAGGGTGCCTGGGCGTCACAGCCTGGACATGGCACTGGAACGTGCCCGGCCTCACACCCCTGTCATAGACCTTAAACAAAAGCCTGGCCATCACACCCCTGGTCTTGGGGCTGAAGGAGGACTGGCACTCACACTCTGTCTGGCGGCACTGAAAGGGTGCCTGGCCCCTCGGCACCCCGGGTCATGGTGCTGGGAGGGGTGCCCGGCTCACACCCCTGCTCCCCATGTGAACTGAGAGTGCCCGGCCTCACACACCGGTACATGGCACTGAAGGTGCCCGGCCCGACACCCCGGATCATGGCATTGAAGGTGCCTGGCCATCACACTCAGGGTCATGGTGCTGGAGGGGTGCCCGGCCTCACACCCAGGGTCAGCCACTTAGGGGTGCCTGGCCTCACACCTCCCCGGGTCATGGACCCAGCGTGCCTGGCCCTCACACCCCTGGTGGGGTCATGGGGTTGAAGGGTTCCTGGCGCTCATAACACGAAGCAGGTAGCGTTGAAGGGTGCCTGGGCCATCACACCCAGATTCATGGCACTCAAAGGGTGCCGCCCTCAGGCCCCCATGTCATGTGAAGGGTGCCCTGCCCTAACACCCTTAGTTTACAGCACTGGGTAGGGTGCCTGGCCTCACACCCCTGCTTCATGGCACTGATAGTGCCCGCCTCACACTCCCGGTTCATAACTTCAGGGTGCCCAGCCCTCACACCCTGTTTCATGGCACTGAAGGAGTGCCTGGCCTCATACCCCGGCTCATGGCACTGAAGGGTTCCTGGCCCCGCACCCAGGATCATGGCACTGGTGGGGCCCGGCCCACACCCTGGTTCATGCCGCTGAAGGGGTGCCCGCCTCACACCCCGGGTCATGGCATCAGCGGGGTGCCCGGCCCACACCCAGGTTCATGTCATTGGAGGGGTTCCCGGTCCTCACACCCGGGTCATGTCACTGAAAGGGTGACCGCCCCTCACCCCGGGTCATAGCACTGGAAGGGGTGCCTGCCCTCACACCCTGGGTCATGGTGCTGGAGGGTGCCTGGCCTGACACTGTTCATGTCACTGAAGGTGCCTGGCCCTCACTCCCCGGGTCATGGCACTGGAAAGGGTGCCTGGTCCACACCCAGGTCTATGGTCATTGAAGGTTCCTGTCCTCACACTCCTGGTCATCATGTCACTGAAACGGGTGCCCGGCTCACACCCCTGATTCATGGCACTGAAATCATGCCCAGCCTCTCACACTCTGGGTCAAGTGGTGCTGAAGGGTGCCCGGGCCCTCACACTTCTGATCTGGCGGGCACTGAAGGGGTGCCCTGCCCTCACACCCTGGGTCAAGTGTGAAGGTGCCCGCCCCAACACCGGTTCACAGCACTCAAGGGGTGCCTCGGCCCTCACACCTGTCAAGGTGGCACTGATGGGGTGCCCGGCCTCACACCTCGGGTTCATGGCACTGAAGGGGTGCCTGACCTGACGCCCCTGGGTCATGTCACTGAAGGGGTTCCTGGCTCACACCACGGGGTCATGGCACTGAAGCGGTGCCGTGTCACAAACCCTGGTCATATAAACGGGTTGCCGCCCTAACACCCCGGTTCATGCCACAAGGTGCCTGGCCTCACACCTCAGTCATGGCACTGAAGGAGTGACCGGCCCTCACACCCCGGGTCATGGCACTGAAAGGGTGCTCGGGCCCATCCACCACGGTCATATCATTGAAGGGGTGCCTGGCCCTCACACCCCGGGTCATGTCACTGAAAGGGTGCCTGCCTCACACTCCTGGACATAGCACTGGCGTTCCTGGCCTCATACCCCTGGCCATGGGTGCTGGAGGTGCCCGGCCGTTACACCCTGCTTCATGGCACACTGAAAGGGTGCCTGGCCCTACACCACGGCAAGGTTCTATGTCACTGAAGCAGTTCCGGCCCTCACACCCCCGGTTCATGGAACTGAAGGGTGCTCGGCCCTCACACCGGGTCATGGTGCTGAAGGGGTGCCTGGCCTCACACCCCAAGACATGGTGCTGAAAGGGTGCCCGGCCCTCACCCCGGGTCATGTCACTGAAGGGGGTGCCTGGCCCTCACACCCTCGGGTCATAATTGATGAGGTGCTCCGGCCCTCACACCTCGTGGGGGTTGCTGGCACTGGAAGGCTTGGCCTGTGTCCTCATCCCTCACATCAAGGTGTACTAAAAGTGGTGCCCGGCCCTACACCCCTGATCCCTACACCCCCGATCATGGCATGAGGGCAGCCCGCCCTCACATAATGGAACTGAAGGTGCCTGACATCACACCCCGGTCATGGACCTAAAGGTGCCCGGCTGTCACACCCCTGGCCATGGGACTGGAAGGTGCCCGGTCTCACAAACCTGGTTATAGACCTGAACGGGTGCCCGGCCCTCACACCCCCGGTCATGGCACTGAAAGGGTACCCGCCCACACCCCGGGTCATGTCATTGAAGGGGTGCTGGCCCTATACCCCGGGTCATGGGTTAGGAGGGGTGCCTGGCCCTCACACCCTGATCCATGGCACTGAATGAGCCCAGCCTCACACCCTGGGTCATCGTGCTGAAGGGGTGCCCGCCTCACACCCGGGTCATGGCACTGAAGGAGTCACTGCCCTCACACCCGGTCAGGCACTGAAAGGGTGCCCGGCACACACACCCGGGTCATGTCTTTGAGCCCGGCCTCACTGCCTGGGCATGTCACCATGGGGTGCCCGGCCCCCACCCTGGGTCATGCCACCAGGGCAGTGCCTGCCCTCACACGCCGGGTCATAGCACTGAAGGTGCCCGGCCTCATACCCCTGCTTTTGGTGCAGGAGGGATGCCTGGCCTCACACCCTGATTCATTGAACTTGGAGTGCCCCTGGCCCTCACACCTGGGTCATGGTGAGGAAGGGGTGCCTGGCCTCACACCTCCTGGGTCATGGTGAGGGAGGTGCCTGGCCCTCACACCCTGGTTCATGGCACTGAAGGGGTAACTGCCCCTGATACCCCTGGTCATGGACTTGAGGTCCGCCTCACACCCCGGGTCATGGTGCTGAGGGTGCCCTGGCCCTCACATACCGGGTCATGGAATTGAAGGGGTGCCTGGCCCTCATACCCCTGGTTATAGACTCAAACGGGGTGCCTGGCCTCATCCCGGTTCAAGGCACTGAAGGGGCCCGCCCACACACCCCGGGTCATGTCATTGAAGGGGTGCCCGGCCCTCATACCCTGGGCCATGGTGCTGAGGTGCCTGACCTCACACCCCTGATTCTTGGCACTGAAGTTGAGCCCGCCTCACACCCCGGGTCATAGTGCTGAAGGGTTGCCCGGCTCACATCCCGGGTCATGGCACTGAAGGAGGACCGGCCTCACACCCCGGCTGAGACCAAAGGTGCCTGGCCCACACACTCCAGGTTCATGTCATTAGAGGGGTTCATCCTCACACCCCGGGTCATGTCACTGAAAGGTGCCCGGCCTCACCACCCTGGTTATAGACCTAAACGGGGTGCCCGGGCCTCACATCCCGGGTCATGGCACTGAGGGGCCCGGCCCACACACCCAGGTCATGTCATTGAAGGTGCCCGGCCCTCATACCCTGGGTCATGGTGCTGAGGGGTGCCCGGACCCTCACACCCTGATTCTGGCACTGAATCTGAGCCCGGCCCTCACACCTTCATGTCATGGTGCTGAAGGTGCCCGGCCTTCACACCCCGCGCACTGTAGGGTTGCCCGGCCTCACACCCGTGTCATGTGAAGGGGTGCCCACCACACCCCGGTTCACAGCACTGTAGGTTGCTCGCCTTACACCCCATTTCATGGCACTGAAATAGTGCCGGCCCACACCCGGTTACTGAAGGTGCCCGGCAGTCACACCCCTGCCATGGCACTGAAGGTGTGCCCGGCTCACACCCCTGGTTATAGACTCTAAACGGTACTCCGCAAATGACACCCGGTCATGCCACTAGGAGTGCCCGCCCTTATATCCCGTGTCATGGAGAGGAGGGGTGCCGGTCCTCACACCCTTGATTCATGGCACTGAACTGGCCCTCACACCCAGGGTCTGCACTGAAAGGGTGCCAGGCCCTCACACCCCGGGTCATGGCATTGAAGGTGTGCCCGGCCCTCACACCCCTGGTTATAGGACCTAAACGGGGTGCCCGGCCCTCACATCCCGGTTCATGCACTGAAACCCGGCCCACACTCCAGGTTCATGTCATTGAAGGGGATCGGTCCTCACACCACGTTTCATGGCACTGAAAGGGTGCCCGGCCCACACCCCGGTTCATGCATGAAGGGTGCCCGGCCTCATATTCCGGGTCATGGTGCTGAGGGTGCCCGGCCTTCACACCCCGGGTCATGTCACTAGCGGTTCACGCCCACATACCCCGGTCATGGACCTAAAGGTGCCTGCCATCACACCCCGATTCATGGCACTCAGCAGGGTGCCCTCCACCCCGGGTCATGGTACTGAAAGGTGCCCGGCCCTCACACCCCTTGTCATGTGAAGGGGTGCCCGGTCCTCACACCCTGGTTCATGTCACTGAAGGGGTGCCCGGCCCTCACACCCAGGGGTCAGGGGCACTGAAGGTGCCCGTCCCTCACACCCCCTGGTTATAGACTCAAACGGGTGCCCGGCCTCACATCCTCGTTCATGGCACTAATGGGGCCCGGCCCACACACCCCAGGTCATGTCATTGAAGGGGTGCCCGGCCCTCACACCCCGGGGTCATGGCACTGAAGGAGTGACCGGCTCACACCCCGGGTCATGGCACTCGGGTGCCCGGCCCCACACACTCCAGGTTCATGTCATTGAAGGGGTTCCCGGGTCCTCACCCAGGGGTCATGTCACTGAAAGGGTGCCCGGCCCTCACATCCCGGGTCATAGCACTCAAGGTGCCCGGCCCTATACCTCCGGATCATGGTGCTAGAGGGGTGCCCGGCCATCACACCCCGATTCATGGCACTGAAATCATGACCAGCCCTCACACCCGGGTCATGGGGCTGAAGGTGCCCGGCCCTCACACCCTGGGTCATGGCACTGAGGAGGACCGGCCCAGCCCGGTCATGGCACTGAAGGGTGCCCGCCCATCCACCATGAATCATGTCATTCAAGGGTGCCCACACCCCGGTTCATGTCACTGAAAGGGTGCCCGGTCCTCACACCCCGGACATAGCACTGAAGGGGTGCCCGGCCTCACACCCCGGGACATGGTGCTGGAGGTGTGCCCGCCCTCACACCGGGTCATGGAGCAGAAGGTGCCGACACACACCCCTGATTGATGGCACTGAAAGGGTGCCCGGCCCTACACCGGGTCATGGCAATGAAAAGGTGCCCGGCCCTCACATCCGTGTCATGTGAAGGGTCACTGGCCCTCACACCTCGTTTCATGGCACTGAAGGCGGTGCCCGGCCGTCACACCCCTGGCCATGGCACTGAAGGTGTGTGCCCGGTCCTCACACCCGTGGTCATAGACCCAAACGAGTGCCCGGCCCTCACACCCCTGGTCATGGGGTGAAGGGTGCCCGGCCCTAACCCCAGTCCATGGGGTTGAAGCGTTCCCGACGCTCACACCACGGGTCATGGAGCTGAAGGAGGACCGGCCCTCACACCCCGGGTCATGGCACTTGAAGGGTGCCCGGCCCACACACCCAGGTTCATGTCATTGAAGGAGTTCCCGTTCCTCACACCCGGGTCATGTCACTGAAAGGTGCCCGGCCCTCACATCCTGGGTCATAGCACTCAAGGGGAGCCTGGCCCTGCCCCGGATCATGGTGCTAGAGGGGTGCCCGCCCTCACACCCCTGATTCATGGCACTGAAATCATGCCCAGTCCTCACACCCCGGTCATGGTGCTGAAGGGTGCCTGGCCCACCCCGATTCATGGCTCTGAATGGGTGCCCGGCCCTCACACCCGGGTCATGTGAAGGTGCCCGGACCTCACACCCCTGTTTCATGGGCCTGATGGGGTGCCCGCCCTCACACCCTGGCTCATGGCACTGAAGGGTGCCCGGCCCTGACGCCCTGGTCACGTCACTGAAGGGGTCCCTGCCTCACACCCTGGTCATAGACCTAAACGGGTGCCCGCCCACACACCCCGGTTCATGTCATTGAAGGTTCTCGCCCACACCCCAGGGCATGTCACTGAAAGGGTGCCTGGCCCTCACACCCCTGGCCATAGCACTGAAGGTGCTAGGCCCTCATACCCTGGGCTATGGTGCTGAGGGGTGCCCGGCCCTCACATACCGGTCATGGTGCTGGAGGGTGCCAGGTCCACCCTGGGCTATGGTGCTGGATGGGTGCCCGCCCACATACCGGGTCATGGAGCAGGGTGCCTGACATCACACCCCGATTCATGCACTGAAAGGGTGCCCGGCCCTCTCACCCTGGGTCATGGCACTGAAAGGTGCCCGCCCTCACACCCTGTCATGTGAAGGGGTTCACGGCCCTCACACACCGGTTCCATAGCTCTGTAGGTGCCCGCCTCACACCTCGTTTCATGTCACTAAAGGTGCCCGGCCCTCACACCCCGGGTCATGGCACTGAAGCGGTGCCCGGCCGTCACACCCCAGGCCATGGCACTGAAGGTGTGCCCGTCCTCACACCCGTGGTCATAGACCTAAACGAGTGCCCGGCCTCACACCCCTGGTCATAGACCTAAACGAGTGCCCGCCCTCACAACCCGGCTGTGGGCTGAAGGTGCCCGCCTCACACCCCAGGCCATGGGTTAGCGGGTTCCGGCGCCACACCACGGGGTCATAGCACTGAAGGGGTGCCCGGCCCTCATACCCCGGGTCATGGTGCTGGAGGGATGCCCGGCCCTCACACCCCGATTCATGGAACTAAAATCGAGCCCGGCCCTCACACCCCAGGTCATGGCACCAAAGCGGTGCCCGGCCGTCACACCCCTGGACATGGCACTGAAGGTGTGCCCGGCCCTCACACCCCTTGTCATAGACCTAAACGGGTGCCCGGCCATCACACCCCGGGTCATGGGGCTGAAGGAGTGACCGGCACTCACACCACGGGCCATGGTTCTGGAGGGGTGTGCGGCCCTGACACCCCGGGTCATGACACTGAAGGGGTGCCCGGCCCTCACACCCGGGCCATGGTGCTGGAGGGGTGCCCGGCCCTCACACCCCGGGCCATGGTGCTGGAGGGATGCCCAGCCCTCACATACCGGGTCATGGATCTGAAGGGGTGCCCGGATATCACACCTCGGGTCATGTCACTGAAGGGGTGCACGGCCCTCACACCCCGGGTCATGGACCTAAAAGGGTGCCCGGCCCTCACACAACAGGTCATGGAGTTGAATCGGTTCCCGGCCCTCACACCACGGGTCATGGAGCTGAAAGGGTGCCCGGCCGTCACACCCCGGGTTATGGCACTGAAGCGGTGCCCGGCCGTCACACCCCTGGCCATAACACTGAAGGTGTGCCCGGCCCTCACACCCCTGGTTATAGACCTAAACGGGTGCCCGGCCCTCACACCCCGGGTCATGGCACTGAAAGGGAACACGGCAAACACACCCCGGGTCATGGTGCTGAAGGGGTGCCCGGCCCTCACACCCCGGGTCATGGCACTGAAGGAGTCACCGGCCCTCACATCCCGGGTCATAGCACTGAAGGGGTGCCCGGCCCTCATACCCCGGGTCATGGTGCTGGAGGGATGCCCGGCCCTCACCCCCCGATTCATGGAACTAAAATCGAGCCAGCCCTCACACCCCAGGTCATGGCACTAAAGCGGTGCCCGGCCGTCACACCCCTGGACATGGCATTGAAGGTGTGCCCGGCCCTCACACCCCTTGTCATAGACCTAAACGGGTGCCCGGCCATCACACCCCGGGTCATGGGGCTGAAGGGGTGCCCGGCCCTCACACGCCGGGTCATGGCACTGAAGGAGTGACCGGCCTTCACACCCCGGTTCATGGCACTGAAAGGGTGCCCGGTCCACTAACTCCGGGTCATGTCATTGAAGGGGTGCCCGGCCCTCATACCCCGTTTATGGCACTGAAAGGGTGCCCGGCCCTCACACCCCGGGACATGTCACTAAAGGGGTGCCTGGCCCTCACACCCCGGGTCATGTCACTGAAGCGGTGAACGGCCCTCACACCCCGGGTCATGGCACTGAAGGGGTGCCTGGCCCTCACACCCCAGGTCATGGTGCTGAAGGGGTGCACGGCTTTCACACCCCGATTCTTGGAACTGAAGGGGTGCCCGGCCCTCACACCCCGGGTCATGGTGCCTGAGGGGTGCCCGACTCTCACACTCCGGGTCATGGGGTTGAAGCGGTTCCCGGCCATCACTCCCCGGGTCATGGTGCTAATGGGGTGCCCGGCCCTCACACCCCGATTCTTGGCACTGAAGTCGAGCCCGGTCCTAACACTCTGGGTCATGGTGCTGAAGGGGTGCCAACCCTGACGCCCGGTCATGTCACTCAAGGGTTCCTGGCCTCACACCGGTCATGGTGCTGAAAGGGTGCCAGGCCATCACACCCGGGTGATGTCACTATAGAGGTGCCAGGCCTCACACTCCGGGTCATGTCACTGAAGGGGCAACCGCCTCACATCCCGGGTCATGGTGACTGAGGTGCCCGGCCGTCACACCCCTGGCCATGGCACTGAAGGTGTGACCGGCCCTCACACCGTGGTCATAGACGTAAGAGTGCCCGGCCTCACACCCCTGGTCATAGACCTAAACGAGTGCCCGTCCTCACCCCGGGTCATGGGGCTGAAGGGTTGCCCGCCCTCACACCCGGGTCAGTGGCACTGAAGGGTGACTGGCCCTCACCCCGGGTCATGCACTGAAAGGGTGCCCGGCCCACACCCCGGGTCATGTCATTGAAGGGGTGCCTGGCCCTCACACCCGGTCATCTCACTGAAGGGTGCCCGCCCTCACCCCCGGGTCATAGCACTGAAGGGGTGCTCGGCCCTCATACCCCAGGTCATGGCACTGAAATCGAGGCCGGCCTCACACCCCGAGTCATGGCACTGAAGGGGTGCCTGCCCTCACACCCCGGGTCATGGGGCTGAAGGGTTGCCCGCCCTCACACCCCGGGTCATGGCACTGAAGGAGGACCGGCCCTCACACCCCGGGTCAGCACTGAAAGGGTGCCCGGCCCACACACCCGGGTCATGTCATTGAAGGTGCCCGGCCCCACCCCGGGTCATCTCACTGAAAGGGTGCCCGGCCCTCACCCCGGTCATAGCACTGAAGGTGCCCGGCTCACACCCCGATTCATGGCACTGAAATCGAGGCCGGCTCACACCCCGAGTCATGGCACTGAAGGGGTGCCCGCCCTCACACCCCTGGGTCATGTGAAGGTGCCCGCCCTCACACCCCGGGTTCACAGCACTGTAGGGTTGCCCGGCTTACGCCCCATTTCATGGCACTGAAATAATGCCCGGCGCCCACACCCCGGTCATATCACTGAAGGGTGCCCGGCCGTCACAGCCCTGGCATGGCACTGAAGGTGTGCCCGCCCTCACACCCTGGTTATAGACCTAACGGGTGCCCGGCCCTCACACCCCGGGTCATGCATTGAAAGGGTACCGGCAAACACACCCAGGGTCATGTCATTGAAGGGTGCCTGGCCCTATATCCCGTGTCATGGTGCTAGAGGTGCCCGGCCTCACACCCTGATTCATGGCACTGAAATCGAGCCCGGCCCTCACACCCCGGTCATGGTGCTAAGGGTGCCCGCCCTCACACCCCGGTCAGGCACTGAAGGAGTCACCGCCCTCACACCCAGGGTCATGGCACTGAAAGGTGCCCGGCCCACACCGGTCATGTCTTGAAGGGGTGCCGCCCTGACACCCGGTCATGTCACTGAAAGGGTGCCCGCCCTCACTCCCCGGCTATAGCACTGAAAGGGTGCAGGCCCATATACCCGGGTAATGGTGCTGAGGGTGCCCGGCCCTCATATACCGACATGTCTTTGAAGGTGCCCGGCCCTGACACCTCGGGTCATACTGAAAGGGTGCACGGCCGATATACCCCGGTAATGGTGCTGGAGGATGCCCGGCCCTCACACCCGGATTCATGGAACTAAATCGAGCCCGGCCCTCACACCCTGTTTCATGGCACTGAAGTGGTGCCCGGCCCTGACGCCCCGGGTCATGTCACTGAAGGGGTTCCCGGCCCTCACACCCCAGGTCATGGCACTGAAGCGGTGCCCGGCCGTCACACCCCTGGACATGGCACTGAAGCCGACACCCCTTGTCATAGACCTAAACGGTGCCCGGCCATCACACCGGGGTCATGGGGCTGAAGGGGTGCCCGGCCTCACACCCAGGTCATGGCACTGAAGGAGTGACCGGCCTCACACCCGGTTCATGGCACTGAAAGGGTGCCCGCCCACTCACTCCGGGTCATGTCATTGAAGGGTGCCCGGCCCTCACACCCCGTGTCATGTCACTGAAGGAGTGATCGGCCCTCACATCCCGGTTCATGGCACTGAGAGGGTGCCCGCCCACTCACCGGGTCATGGGGCTGAAGGGGTGCCCGCCTCACACTCAGGGTCATGGCAGTGAAGGAGGACCGGCCCTCACACCACGGGTCATGGCACTGAAAGGGTGCCTGGCCCAACACCCCGGGTCATGTCATTGAAGGGGTGCCCGGCTCACACCCCGGTGTCATGTCACTGAAAGAGTGCCCGCCCTCACCCCGGGTCATAGCACTGAAGGTGGCCGGCCCTCATACCCCGGGTCATGGCGCTGGAGGGTTGCCCGCCTCACCCCCCGATTCATAGTACTGAAATCGAGCCCGCCCTCACAACCAGGGTTATGGCACTGAAAAGGTGTCCGCCCTCACACCCCGTGTCCTTTGAAGGTGCCCGGCCTCACACCCCGGTTCATAGCTCTGTAGGGGTGCCCGGCCTCACACCCCGGTTCATGTCACTGAAGGTGCCCTGCCATAACACTCCAGTTCATGGAACTGAAGGGTGCCTGGCCCTCACACACCGGGTCATGGTGCTGAAGTGGTGCCCGCCCTCACACACCGGGTCATGTCACTGAAGGGGTACCCGGCCCTCACATCCCGGGTCATAGCACTGATGAGGTGCCCGGCTCACACCCGTGGCCATGGCACTGAAGGTTTGCCCGGCCTCACACCCCTGGTCATGTACCTAAAGTGGTGCCCGCCCACACCGATTCATGGCACTGAAAGGTGCCCGGCCCTCACACCCCGACTCATGGCACTGAAGGGGTGCCCGGCCCTCACACCCCGGGTCATGGCACTGAAGCAGTGCCCGGCCGTCACACCCGGGCCATTGTGCTGCAGGGTGCCCGCCCTCACACCTGGGCTATGGTGCGGAGGGGTGCCCGTCCTGACGCACCGGGTCATGTCACTGAAGGGGTGCCCGGCCCTCACACACCGGGTCATGGCACTGATGAGGTGCCTGGCCCTCACACCCTAGCCATGGCATTGAAGGTTTGCCCTGCCCTCACACCCCTGGTCATTTACCTAAAGTGGTGCCCGGCCTCACACCTCAGGTCAGCATAAAGGGGTGCCCGGCCCTCATACCCCGGGTCATGGTGCTGGAGGTGTGCCCGCCTTCACACCCGGGTCATGTCACTGAAAGGGGTGCCCGGCCCTCACACCCCGGTCATGTCACTGAAGGGTGCCCGGTCCTCACACCCAGGTCATGGCACGACGCAGTGCCCGGCCACACCCTGCCATGGTGCTGCAGCCTCACACCCTGGGCTATGGTGCTGGAGGGGTGCCCGGCCCTCACATACCGGGTCATGGAGCAGAAGGTGCCCGGACATCACACCCTGATTCATGGCACTGAAAGGGTGCCCGCCAACACACCCAGATTCATGGCACTGAAAGAGTGCCCGGCCCTCACACCGTCTCTATGTGAAGGGTGCAGCCATCACACCGGTTCATAGCTCTGTAGGGGTGCCCGGCCGTCACACCCCGTTTCATGGCACTAGAGGGTGCCTGACCAAACCCCGGCTCATGGCACTGAAGGGGGCCCTGCCCTGACGTCTGGGTCATGTCACTGAAGGGGTGCCCTGCCCTCACACCCCGGGTCATGGCACTGAGCAGCCCGCCACACCTGGCCATGGCACTGAAGGTATGCACCGCCCTCACACCGCGGGTCATGGGGCTGAAGGGGTTCCCGGCCCTCACACCCCAGGTCATGGGCTCAAGGGTGCCCAGCCCTGCACACCCTGGTCGTGGCACTGAAGGTGACCAGCCTCACACCCCGATTCATGGCACTGAAATCAGCGGCCCCTCACCCAGGTCATGGCACTGAAAGGTGCCCGGCCCTCTCTCCCGTGTCATGTGAAAGGGGTGCCCGGCCCTCACACCCCGGTTCATAGCTCTGTAGGTGCCCAGCCCTCACACCCCGGTTCATGTCACTGAAGGGTGCCGACCCTCACACCCCAGTTCATGGAACTGAAGGGGTGCCCGGCCTCACACACCGTGTCATGGTGCTGAAGGGTGCCCGGCCCTCACACCCAGGGTAATGGTGCTGAAAGTGCCCGCCCCTCACACCCCGGGTCATGTCACTAAGGGGTGCCAAGCCCTCACACTCGGGTCATGTCACTGAAGGGGTACCCGGCCCTCACATCCGGGTCATAGCACTGATGAGGTGCCCGGCCCTCACACCCGTGGCCATGGCACTGAAGGTTTGCCCAGCCTCCACCCCTGGTCATGTACCTAAAGGTGGTGCCCAGCCCTACACCCGATTCATGGCACTGAAACGGTGCCCGGCCCTCACCGCCGACTCAGGGCACTGAAGGGGTGCGGACCTCACACCCCGGGTCATAGCACTCAAGGGTGCCCGGCCCTCATACGGATCATGGTGCTGGGGGTGCCCGGCCCTCACACCCAGATTCATGGCACTGAAATCATACCCAGCCCTCACACCCCGGGTCATGGTGCTGAAGGGGTGCCAGCCTCATTCTGGCACTGAATGGGTGCCCGCCTCACAGGGTCATGTGAAGGTGCCAATCACCGTTTGCTGCACTGATGGGGTGCCCGGCTCACACCCGGCTCACTGAGGGGTGCCCGCCTGACGCCCGGGGTCATGTCACTGAGGTTTCCGGCCTCACACCTGGTCATAGACTAAACGGGTGCCAGCCTCTCAGCCCAGGACATGGGGTGAAGGGGTGCCCAGCCCTCACACGGTCATGGCACTGAAGGTGACAGCCTCTGCTGAAAGGGTGGGCCCATCCACTAGGGTCATGTTCATTGAAGGGTTGCAGCCCTCACCGGTTCATGTCACTAAAGGCCTGCAGGGACATAGCACTGAAGGGGTGCCGGCCTCATACAGGACATGGTGCTGGAGGTGTGGCTGGCCTTTACCCGTTCATGGCACTGAAAGGTGCCCGGCCCTCACACCCCGGTTCATGTCACTGGAGAGGTGTGGCCTCACCCAGTTCATGGAACTGAAGGGTGCCAGCCCTCCCCGGTCCATGGTGCTGAAAGGGTGCCGCGCCACACCCAGGGTCATGGTGCTGAAAGGGTGCCAGGCTCACACCCCGGGTCATGTCACTAAAGGGGTGCCAGGCCTCACCTCGGGTCATGTCACTGAAGAGTACCCGGCTCTCATCCCGGGTCATGGCACTGATGGTGCCCGGCCCTCACACCCCGTGGCCATGGCACTGAAGGTTTGGCCGGCCCTCACCCCTGGTCATGTACTAAAAGTGGTGCCCGGCCCTACGATTTATGGCACTGAAAAGTGCCCGTACACCACCCGACTCATGACTGAAGGGGTGCCCGACCCTCACACCCCGGGTCATGGCACTGAAGCGGTGCCCGGCCGTCACCCGACCCGCCATGGTGCGGAGGGTGCCGGTCCTCACACCCCTGGGCTATGGTGTGGAGGGTGCCCGGCCTCACATACCGGGTCATGGAGCAGGGGTGCCCGGACATCCCCCGATTCATGGCACTGAAAGGGTGCCCGGCCTCACACGCCGACTCATGGCACTGAAGGGTGCCCGGCCCTCACACCAGTCCTGCCCTCAAGGGTGCCCGGCCCTCAACCCGATTCATGGCATTGAAATCATGCCCAGCCCTCACCCCGGGTCATGGTGCTGAAGGGGTGCCCGCCCTCACACCCCGATTCATGGCACTGAATGGGTGCCCGCCTCACAGGTCATGTGAAGGGTGCCCGGAAATCACACCCGTTTCATGGCACTGATGGGGTGCCGGCCTCACACACCGGCTCATGGCACTGAAGTGGAGCCCAGGCCTGACACCCAGGTCATGTCACTGAAAGGGTGCCCGGCCATCACACCCTGATTCATGGCACTGAAGGGGTGCCCGGCCCTCACACCCGTCTCATGTGAAGGGGTGCGCAGCCATCACACCCCGGTTCATAGCTCTGTAGGGGTGCCCGGCCTCCACACCCCGTTTCATGGCACTAGAGGGGTGCCTGACCCTCAAACCCCGGCCCATGGCACTGAAGGGGGCTTCTTGCCCTGTCTCTCAGGTCATGTCTGAAGGGGTGCCCCTGCCCTCACACCCCGGGTCATGGCACTGAAGCGGTGCCCGGCCGTCACACCCTGGCCATGGCACTGGTATGCACGGCCCTCACACCACAGGTCATGGGGCTGAAGGGGTTCCCAGCCATCACCCCGGGTCATGGGGCTGAAGGGTGCCAGCCCTCCACCCAGGGTCGTGGCACTGGTGACCGGCCCTCACACCCCGATCATGGCACTGAAATCAGGCCCGGCCCTCACACCCCAGGTCATGGCACTGAAAAGGTGCCCGGCCCTCTCCCCCGTGTCATGTGAAGGGGTGCCCGCCCTCACACCCCAGTTCATAGCTCTGTAGGGTGCCCGGCCCCTCACCCCCGGTTCATGTCACTGAAGGGTGCCAGCCTCCTCCAGTTCATGGAACTGAAGGGGTGCCCGGCCCTCACACACCGTGTCATGGTGCTGAAGGGGTGCCCGGCCCTCACACCCAGGATCATGGTGCTGAAAGGGTGCCCAGCCCTCACACCCAGGTCATGTCACTAAAGGGGTGCCAGGCCCTCACACTGAAGGGGTACCCGGCCTAAAATCCCGGGTCCTGCACTGATGGGGTGCCGGCCTCCCACCCGTGGCCTGGCACTGAGTTTGCCGGCCCTCACTCCCTGGTCATGTACCTAAAGTGGTGCCCAGCCCTACACCCCGATTCATGGCACTGAAACGGTGCCCGGCCCTCACAGCCGACTCTCATGGCACTGAAGGGTGCCGGCCCTCACCCCGGGTCATAGCACTCAGGGTGCCCGGCCTCATACCCCGGATCATGGTGCTAGAGGGGTGCCCGGCCCTCACACCCCGATTCATGGCACTGAAATCATGCCCAGCCCTCACCCCGGGTCATGGTGCTGAAGGGGTGCCCGGCCTCACACCCGATTCATGGCACTGAATGGGTGCCCAGCCCTCACCCAGGTCATTTGAAGGGGTGCCACCCGTTTCATGGCACTGATAGGGTGCCCGGCCTCACACCGGCTCATGGCACTGAAGGGTGCCCGGCCTGACGGCCCAGGTCATGTCACTGAAGGGGTTTCAGCCCTCACCTCCCTGGTCATAGACCTAAACAGGTGCCAGCCTCACAGCCCGGTCATGGGGCTGAAGGGGTGCCCAGCCCTCACACCCCTGGGTCATGGCACTGAAGGTGACCGGCCCTCACACCCCAGGTCATGGCACTGAGGTGCCAGCCCATCCACTAGGGTCATGTCATTGAAGGGGTGCCCAGCCCTCACACAGTTCATGTCACTGAAAGGGTCCGCCCTCACCCGGGACATAGCACTGAAGGGTGCCCGGCCCTCACTACCCAGGACATGGTGCTGGAGGTGTGCCCAGCACACCCGTTTCATGGCACTGAAAGTGCCCGGCCCTCACACCCCGTTCATGTCACTGAAGGGGTGCCAGCCCTCACCCCCGGTTCATGGTGTTGAAAGGGTGCCCGGCCCTCACACCCAGGGTCATGGTGCTGAAAGGGTGCCAGGCCCTCACACCCCAGGTCATGTCACTAAATGGGTGACAGGCCCTCCTCCAGGTCATGTTAAGGGGTGCCCGTCACACCCCGTTTCATGGCACTGATGGGGTGCGGCCACCTCACACCGGCTCATGGCACTGAAGGGGTGCCCGGCCTGACGCCCCGGGTCATGTCACTGAAAAGGTGCCCGGCCATCACACCCCGATTCATGGCACTGAAGGGTGCCCGGCCTCACACCCGTCTCATGTGAAGGGGTGCGCGGCCATCACCCCCATTCATAGCTCTGTGGGGTGCCCGGCCCTCACACCCCGTTTCATGGCACTAGAGGGGTGCCTGACCTCACACACGGCTCATTGGCACTGAAGGGGCCTGCCTGACGTCTCGGGTCATGTCACTGAAGTGCCCCTGCCCTCACACCTGGCCATGGCACTGAGGTATGCAGCCCTCACACACAGGTCATGGGGCTGAAGGGGTTCCCAGCCTCCACCCCGGGTCTATGTGGCTGAAGGGGTGCCCAGCCCTCACACGGGTCGTGGCACTGAAGGAGTGACCGGCCCTCACACCCCCGATCATGGCACTGAAATCGAGCCCGGCCCTCACACCCAGGTCATGGCACTGAGTGCCCAGCCCTCTCTCCCGTGTCATGAAGGGGTGCCAGCCACACCCCGGTTCATAGCTCTGTAGGGGTGCCCGGCACTCACACCCGGTTCATGTCACTGAAGGGTGCCCGGCCCTCACACCCCGGTTCATGGAACTGAAGGTGCCAGCCCTCACACACCGTGTCATGGTGCTGATGGGGTGCCCGCCCCTCACACCAGTCATGGTGCTGAAAGGTGCCGGCCCTCACCCCCCAGGTCATGTCACTAAAGGGGTGCCAGGCCCTCCCAGTCATGTCACTGAAGGGTACCGGCCTAACATCGGGTCATAGCACTGATGGGGTGCCCGGCCCTCACCCGTGGCCATGGCACTGAAGGTTTGCCAGCCCTCACACCCCTGGTCATGTACCTAAAGTGGTGCCCAGCCCTACACCCCGATTCATGGCACTGAAACGGTGCCCGGCCCCTCACGCCGACTCATGGCACTGAAGGGTGCCCGGCCCTCACACCCGGGTCATAGCACTCAAGGGGTGCCCGGCCCTCATACCCCGGATCATGGTGCTAGAGGGTGCCCGTCACCCCGATTCATAGCACTGAAATCATGCCCAGCCCTCACACCCCGGGTCATGGTGCTGAAGGTGCCCGGCCCTCACACCCCGATTCATTGGCACTGAATGGGTGCCCGGCCTCACACCCCGGGTCATGTGAAGGGGTGCCCGGTCACACACCCCGTTTCATGGCACTGATGGGTGCCCGGCCCTCACACACGGCTCATGGCACTGAAGGGGTGCCCAGCCTGACGCCCAGGTCATGTCACTGAATGGGTTTCAGCCCTCACACCCTGGTCATAGCCTAAACAGGTGCCAGGCCTCTCGCCCAGGTTATGGGGCTGAAGGGGGTGCCGCCCTCACACCCCGGGTCATGGCACTGAAGGAGTGACCGGCCCTCACACCCCGGGTCATGGCACTGAAAGGGTGCCCGGCCCATCCACCAGGTCATGTCATTGAAGGGGTGCCAGCCTCACACCCCGGTCCATGTCACTGAAAGGGTGCCCAGCCCTCACACCCGGGACATAGCACTGAAGGTGCCCGGCCCTCATACCCGGTTCATGGAACTGAAGGGGTGCCCTGCCCTCACACCGGGTCATGGTGCTGAAGGGGTGCCCAGCCCTCACACGGGTCCTGGTGCTGAAAGGTGCCAGGCCCTCACACCGGGTCATGTCACTAAAGGGGTGCCAGGCCCTCCCCAGTTCATGGAACTGAAGGTGCCAGCCTCACACACCGGGTCATGGTGCTGAAGGTGCCCGGCCTCACACCCAGTCCTGGTGCTGAAATGCCAGGCCCTCACACCCAGGTCATGTCACTAAGGGGTGCCAGGCCTCACTCCAGGTCATGTCACTGAAGGGGTACCCGCTCTCACATCGGGTCATGGCACTGATGAGGTGCCCGGCCTCACCCATAGGCCATGGCACTGAAGGTTTGCCCGGCCCTCACACCCCTGGTCATGTGCCTGTGGTGCCCGGCCCTACACCCCGATTTATGGCACTGAAAGGGGTGCCCGGCCCTCACACCCCGACTCATGGCACTGGTGCCCGACCCACACCCCGGGTCATGGCACTGAAGCGGTGCCGCGTCACACCAGGCCATGGTGCTGGAGGGTGCCCGGTCCTCCACCTGGGCTATGGTGCTGGAGGGGTGCCCGGCCCTCACATACCGGGTCATGGAGCAGAAGGGGTGCAGAC
This sequence comes from Homarus americanus, assembly GCF_018991925.1. NCBI lineage: Eukaryota > Metazoa > Arthropoda > Malacostraca > Decapoda > Nephropidae > Homarus > Homarus americanus. The sequence continues at coordinate 80,921 of NW_024715084.1, forward strand.
ATCACACCCCGATTCATGGCACTGAAAGGGTGCCAGCCCTCACACCCTGGTCATGTACCTAAAGTTGTGCCGTCCTCCACACCCCGGGTCGCCAGCACTAAAGGGGTGCCCGGCCCTCACACCCCGATTCATGGCACTGAATTGGTGCCCAGCCCTCACCCCAGGTCATGTGAAGGGGTGCCAGAAATCACACCCCGTTTCATGGCACTGATGGGGTGCCAGCCCCTCCTGCAGCTCATGGCACTGAAGGTGCCCGGCCTGACGCCCCGGGTCATGGGGCTGATGGGGTGCCCAGCCCTCACACCCGGTCATGGCACTGAAGGGTGACCGGCCCTCACCCAGGTCATGGCACTGAAAGGTGCCCGGCCCATCCACTATGGTCATGTCATTGAAGGGGTGCCTGGCCCTCACACCCCGGTTCATGTCACTGAAAGGTGCCAGCCCTCACCCGGGACATGCACTGAAGGGGTGCCCGGCCCTCATATCCCGGGACATGGTGCTGGAGGTGTGCCCGGCCATTACACCCGTTTCATGGCACTGAAAGGTTGCCCGGCCACTCCACGGTTCATTTCACTGAGGGTGCCCGCCTCCCGGTTCATGGAACTGAAGGGGTGCCAGCCCTCACACACGGGTCGCATTGCTGGTGCCAGCCCTCACCCAGGGTCCTGGTGCTGAAAGTGCCAGGCCCTCACCCCGGGTCATGGTGCTGGAGGTGCCCGGCCTTCACATCCCGGGTCATGTCACTGTAGGGTGCCAGCCCTCACACCCCAGGTCATGTCGCTGAAGGGGTGCCAGCCCTCATACACCGGGTCATGGTGCTGGAGGGTGCCCAGCCCTCACCCAGGGTCATGTCACTGAAGGGTGCCCCGCCCACTCATCGTCATGTCACTGAAGGGTGCCAGCCAAAACACCCCGGGTCATGGCACGGAAGGGTGCCTGGCCCTCACACCCCGGGTTATGGTGCTGGACGGGTGCTGGCCCTCACACCCCGGGTCATGTCACTGAAAGGTGCCCGGCACTCACACCCCGAGTCATGGTGCTGGAGGTGCTGACACCCCGGTCATGTGAAGGTGCCCTCACCCTGGTTCAAAGCACTGTATGGGTGCCCGCCCTCACACCCCAGTTCATGGCACTGAAGGGGTGCCAGCCCTCACCGTCATGTCACGGAAGGGTGCACGTCCCTGACACATCGGGTCCTGTGAAGTGCCCGGGCCTCACACCCGTTTCAATGGCACTAGGGTGCCCGGCCATCGCACCAGGTTCATGGCTGAAAGGTGCCCGGCTTCACACCCGATTCATGGCACTGAGACGGGTGCCCGGCCTCCACACCCCTGGTCATTACCTAAAGTGGTGCCCGGCTCACACCCCAATTCATGTCACTGAAAGGGTGCCGCCCTCACACCCCGGCCACTGGAGGTGCCCGGCCCTCATATTCAGGGTCATGGAGATGAAGGTGCCCGGACATCACACCCCGATTCATTGGCACTGAGGGTGCCCGGCCCTCACACCCGGGGCATGTCACTGAAGGGGTGCCCGGCCCTCACCCCAGGTCATGGTGTTGGAGGGTGCCCTGCCCTCACCCCGGATCATGTCACTGAAAGGGTGCCTGGCCCCACACCCCGGGTCATGTCACTGAAGGGGTGCCCGGCCCTCACACCTGGGTCATGGCACTGAAGTGCCTGTCCTCCACCCCGGTTCATGGTGCTGGACGGTTGCCCGGCCCTCACACGGTCATGTCACTGAAAAGGGTGCCCGGCCCTCACCCCGGGTCATGTAACTGAAGGTGTGTCCGGCCTCTCACACCCCGGGTCATGGCACTAAAGTGCCCGGCCCTCACACCCCGGGTCATGTCACTGAGGGTGCGGCCATGACACCCCGGGTCATGGACCTAAAGGGTCCCAGCCCTCACCCCTGGGAATGGTGCTGATGGGGTGCCCGGCCCTCACCCCGGGTCATGTTCACTGAACGGGTGCCTCTCTCACACCTTCGTCATGTCACTGAGGTGCCCAGCCTCACACCAGTCCTTGGCACCGAGCAGTCCTCCCACCCGGGTCATGGTGCTGAGGGTCCTCCCTTACCCTGTGTACCTAAGGGTTGTGCCAGCCTCACACCCGGTCATAGCACTAAAGGGGTGCCTCATACCCGGCGTCATGGTGCTGGAGGGTGCCCGGCCTTCATCAGGTCATGTCACTGAGGTGCCCGGCCCTCAACCCAGGTCATGTCACTGAAGGGTTGCCCGGCCCTCAAACCCCGGGTCATGGTGCTGGAGGGTGCCCGGCCCTCCACCCCGGGTCATGTCACTGAAAGTGCCCGGCCCCATCCCGGGTCATGTCACTGAAGGGTGCCCGGCCCAAAACACCCCGGGTCAGCACGGAAGAGGGTGCCTGGCCTCACACCCTGGGTCATGGTGCTGGTGCCTGGCCTCACACCCAGCGTCCCCTGTCACTGAAAGGGTGCCCGCACACCCCGGGTCAGGCTGAAGGGTGCAGCCATGACTGGGTCAGACCTAAGGGGTGCCCGCCCTCACCCCCCGGGTCATGGTGCTGATGGTGCCTGGCCCTCACACCGGGTCAGGTCACTGAAGGGTGCCCGGCCGTCACACCCCGGGTCATGTCACTGAAGGGGTGTCAGCCCTCACCCCGGCCATGGTACTGGATTGGTGCCCGGCTCTCACACCCGGGTCATGGTGCTGAGAAGGGTGGCCAGCCCTCACACCCCGATTCATGGCACGGGGTGCCCGGCCCTCACACACCCTGGCCTTTGCACTAGCTTGCCCGGCCCTCCACACCCCTGGTCATGTAACTAGGTGGTGCCCGGCCCCCAGGTCATGTCACTGAAGGGTGCCCGGCCTGAATACCCTGGGTCGTGGTACTGAAGGGTTGTCTGCCCTCACACCCAGTTCATGGTGCTGGACGGTGCCCGGCCCTCACACCCCGGTTCATGTCACTGAAAGGGTGCCGGCCCTCACACCCAGGTCATGTCACTGAAGGTGTGTCCGGCTCAAACCCCGGTCATGGCACTAAAGGGTGCCCGGCCCTCACCCGGGTCATGTCACTGAAGGGGTGCACGGCCTGACACCCAGGTCATGCGAACTAAAGGGGTGCCCGACCCTCACCCAGGGAATGGTGCTGATGGGGTGCGCCCTCACCGGATGTACCTGAAGGTGCCCGGCCCTCACACCCCGGGCATGGTGCTGGAGGGGTGCATGCCCTCACATCCAGGTCATGGAATGAAAGGGCGCCCTGTCACACCGATTCATGGCACTGAACGGGTGCCCGGTCCTCACACCCTGGTCATGTCACTGAAGGGGTGCCCAGCCCTCACACCCCGGTCATGACACTGAAGAGCCTCACGGGTAATGGTGCTGAAGGGGTGCCCAGCCCTCACACCCTGGGTCATGGCACTGATGAGTGCCCGGCCCTCCACCTGGCCATGGCATAAGGTTTGCCGTCCTCACACCCGGGTCATCTAAGGTGTGCCCGGCCCTCACACCCTTGGTCATGTCACTGAAGGTGCCAAGCCCTCACACCCCAGGTCATGGCACTGAAGAGGCCAGCTCTCACACCCCGGGTCATGGTACTGAAGGGTTGCCCAGCTCTCACACCCCGGGTCATGTACCTAAGAGTTGTGCCCGGCCCTCACACCCGGGTCATAGCACTAAAGGGTGCCCGCCCTCAAACCCCGGGTCGTGCTGTCTGGGGTTGCCCGGCCTTCATCCCTGGTCATGTCACTGTAAGGTGCCCGGCCCACACACCCTGGGTCATGTCACTGAAGGGTGCCCGGCCCTCATACCCGGGTTATGGTGTTGGGTGCAGCCTCCACCCCAGGTCATGTCACTGAAAGTGCCCGCCAACACATCCCGGGTCATGTCACTGAAGGGGTGCCAGCCATACCCAGGTCATGGCACTGAAGGGTGCCTGACCCTCACCCCAGGTCATGGTGCTGGACGGGTGCCTGGCCCTCACACCCAGGTCATGTCACTGAAAGGGTGCCCGGCCCTCACACCCCAGGTCATGGTGCTGAAGGGTGCAGCCATGACACCCAGGGTCATGGACCCTAAAGGTGCCAGCCCTCACACCCCGGGTCATGGTGCTGATGGGTGCCCGGCCCTCACCCCAAGTCATGTCACTGAAGGGGTGCCCGGCCGTCACACCGGGTCATGTCACTGAAGGGCGTCCGGCCCTCACACCCAGGCCATGGTACTGGATTGGTTCCGGCCTCACCCGGGTAATAGTGCTGAAGGGGTGCCGCCCTCACCCCGTTTGCAGCACTGTAGGGTGCTCGGCCCTGACTACCCCAGGTCATGGTGCTGGAGGGTGCCAGCCTCACACCCAGGTCATGTCACTGAAAGGGTGCAGCCCTCACACCCCAGGTCGTGTCACTGAAGGGGTGCCGCTCTCACACTCCGGTCGTATGGCACTGAGGGTGCATGGCCTCACACCCCAGGTCATGGGGCTGAAGGGTACAGGCCCTTACACCCAGAGTCATGTGAAAGGCCAGCCATCACACCCCGGTTCATGTCACTGAAGGGGTGCCCGCCTCACACCCCGGGTCATGGTGCTGAAGGAGGCCAGCCCACACACCCCGGGTCATGTCACTGAAGGGTGCCCGGGCACTCACCCGGGTCATGTCACTGAAGTGGTGCCCGGCCCCCTGACAACCTGCAGACTGATAGGTGCCCGGCTCACACCCCTGGCCATGGCTCAAGCCCGGCTCTCACACCCTGGTCATGTACCTAAAGTGGTGATCGGCCTCACACCCGGCTATAGCACTAAAGGGGTGCCCGCCTCATACCCCGGGTCATGGTGCTGGAGGGGCCCGCCCTCACACCCCGGGTGCATGTACTGAAAGGGTGCCCGGCCACACCCCTGGCATGTGGATGAGGTGCCCGGCCTTCATACCCGGGTCATGGTGCTGGAGTGCCCGTTCACACCCCGGGTCATGTCACTGAAGGGGTGCCCGGCCTCACACCCCGGGTCATGGCACTGAAGGTGCCTGGCCCCTAGACCCCGGGTCATGGTGCTGGACAGGTGCCCAGTCACACCCCGGGTCATGACACTGAGGGGGCCAGCCCTCACACCCCAGGTCATGTCACTGAAGGGGTGCCTGGCCCTCACACCCCAGGGTCATGGCACTGAATGGGTGCCTGCCCCACCCCCGGGTCATGGTGCTGAGGGGTGCCCGGACTTCACACCCGGGACATGTCACTAAAGGGGTGCCAGCCCTCACACCCCGGGTCATGTCACTGAGGGGTGCACGGCCATGACACCCCAGGTCATGGACCTAAAGGGTGCCAGGCCTCAACCCGGTTCATGTCACTGATGACATGCCCGTCCTTACACCCCTGGTCATGTACTCAGTAGTCCCCGGCCTACACCCGATTCATGGACTGAAAGGGTGCCCGGCCCTCACACCCGGGCCATGGAGCTGAGGGGCAGGCCTGCACACCCGGGTCATGACACTGAAGGTGCCGGGCCTCACACTTGTCATGGCACTGAAAGTGCCCGCCTTCACCCCGATTCATGACACTGAAAGGGTGCCCGGCCCCCACACCCGGGCCATGGAGCTGAGGGGTGTCAGGCCCTGACACACCCGGGTCATGACACTGGGGTGCCGGGCCTCACACCTGTTTCATGGCACTGAAGGGTGCCCGGCCTCACACCCTGACACTGAAGGTGCCCGGCCCTCACACCCCGGTCATGGCACTAAAGGGGTGCCCGGACCTCACACCCCAAGTCATGGTGCTGGAGGCCCAGCTCTCACTCCGGGTCATGGCATTGAAGGGGTGCCTGGCCCCACACCCAGGGTCATGGTGCTAGCAGGTGCCCGCCCTCACACCCAGGGTAAAATCACTGGGGCGCCCGTCACATCCCGGGCCATGGTGCTGGAGGGTGCCCGGCTCACATACCGGGTCATGGAGCTGAAGGGGTGCCCGGACATCACACCCCGATTCATGGCACTGAAAGGGTGCTCGCCCCACACCCCTGGTCATGGGGCTGAAGGGGTGCCCGGCCCTCACACCCCGGGTCATGTCACTGAAGGGGTGCTCGGCCGTCACACCCCGGGTCATGGCACTGAAGGGGTGCCCAGCCCTCACACCCCGGGTCATGTCACTGAAAGGGTGCTCGGCCCTCACACCCCGGGACATGGCACTGAAGGGGAGCCCGGCCCTCACACCCCGGGTCATGGTGCTGAAGGGGTGCCCAGCCCTCACACCCCGGGTCATGTCACTGAAAGAGTGCTCGGCCCTCACACCCCATGTCACTGAAGGGTGCCCAGCCTCACACCCGGTCATGTCACTGAAAGGGTGCTCGGCCCTCACACCCCAGTTCATGGGGCTGAAGGGGTGCCCAGCCCTCACACCCCAGTTCATGTCACTGAAGGGTGCTCAGGGCCGTCACCCAGGTCATGGCACTGAGAGGAGCCCGGCCCTCACCCAGGTCCATGGAGAGCTGAGGTGCCGGCCTCACAGGGTTATGTCACTGAAGTGGTGCCCAGCCTCACACCCCGGTCATGGCACTGATGGTGCCCTGCCCTCCCTCCAGGGTCATGTCACTGAAGGGTGCCCGGCCCTCATAGGGTCATGGTGCTGGAGGGTGCCAGCCCCTCACACCGGTCATGTCCCAAGGGTTAACGGCTCACCCGAGTCATGTTCCTGAAGGGTGCCCGGCCGTCATACCCCGGTCATGGCACTGAAGGGGTGCCTGGCCCTCACCCGGGTCATGGAACTAAGGGGTGCAGCCCTCACACCCGGGTCATGTTGCTGAAGTGGTGCCGGCCGTTACACCTGGTCATGTGAAAGGGTACCCAGCCCTTGATACCTCTTTACTGTAGGGGTGCCCTGCCTCCACCCCTTCATGTCACTGAAGGGGTGCCCGTCTAAAACCCCGGTTCATGTCATTTATGGGGTGCCCGGCCCTCACACTCAGGGTCATTTGATAGGGTGCCCGGCACTCACACCCCGGTTCTTAACACTGTAGGGGTGCCCTGCACCACCCCGTTTCATGTCACTGAAGGGGTGCGGCCCTAAACCCGGTTCATGTCACTTATGGGTGCCCGCCCTCACTCCGGGTCATGGTGCTGGAAGGGTGCCCAGCCCTGACACCCCGGTCTTGTAAAGGTGCCCGACCCTCACCCTGGTTCAAAAGCACTGTATGGGTGCCCGCACCCACACGCCGTTCATGGCACTTAAGTGCCCGGCCCTCACCCGGGTCATGGCACTGATGAGGTGCCCGGCATTCACCCCTGGACATGGCACTGATGCTTTGCCCGCCCTCACACCTGGTCATGTCACCTAAAGTGGTGCCCGGCCACCACGATTCATGGCACTGAAAGGCTGACCATGACACCCGGATCATGGACCTAAAGGGTGCCCGCCCTCACACCCCAGTTCATGGCACTGATGAGGTTGGCATTCACACCCCTGGACATGGCACTGATGCTTTGCCCGGCCCTCACCCCTGGTCATGTACCTAAGTGGTGCCCGGCCTCACACCCCGATTCATGGCACTGAAAGGTGCCCGGCCCTCACCTCCGGGCCATGGTGCTGGGGGGTGTCAGGCCCTGACACATCCAGGTCATGACACTGAAAGGGGTGCCCTGCTACAGGCCATGGTGCTGGAGGGGTGTCAGGCCCTAACACATCCGGGTCATGTCACTGAAAGGGTGCCAGGCCCTCACACCCCGGGCCATGGTGCTGGAGGGGTGCCCAGCCCTCATATACCGGGTCATGGAGATATAGGGGTGCCCGGACATCACACCCCTATTCATGGAACTGAACGGGTGCCCGGTCCTCACACCCTTGGTCATGTCACTGAAGGGTGCCCGGCCCTCATACCCCGGGTCATGGTGCTGGAGGGGTGCCCGGCCTGCACACCCCGGGTCATATCACTGAAAGGGTGCCCGGCCCTCACACCCCGGGCCATGTCACTGAAGGGGTGTCAACCCTCACCCAGGCCATGGTGTTGGATTGATGCCTGGCCACACCCCGGGTCATGGTGCTGATGGGATGCCCGGCCCTGACACCCCGGTTCATGTCACTGAAGGGGTGCCCGGCCCTCACACCCCGATTCGTGACACTGAAGGGGTGCCCGGCCCTCACACCCTGGGTCATGTCACTGAAGGGGTGCACGGCCATGACACCCCGGGTCATGGACCTAAAGGGGTGCCCGGCCCTCACACCCCGGGTCATGGTGCTGATGGGATGCCCGGCCCTGACACCCCGGTTCATGACACTGAAGGGGTGCCCGGCCCTCACACCCCGATTCGTGACACTGAAGGGGTGCCCGGCCCTCACACCCCGATTCGTGACACTGAAGGGGTGCCCAGCCCTCACACCCCGGGTCATGGCACTGAAGGGGTGCCCGGCCCTCACACCCCGATTCGTGACACTGAAGGGGTGCCCGGCCCTCACACCCCGGGTCATGGCACTGAAGGGGTGCCCGGCCATCACACCCCGGGTCATGGTGCTGAAGGGGTGCCTGGCCCTCACACCCCGGGTCATGGTGCTGGAGGGGTGCCCGGCCTTCACATCCCAGGTCATGTCACAAAAGGGGTACCCGGCCCTCACACCCCGGGTCACGTCACTGAAGGGGTGCACGGCCATGACACCCCTGGTCATGGACCTAAAGCGGTGCCGGGCCCTCACACCCCGGGTCATGGGGTTGAAGCGGTTCCCGGCCCTCAGATCCCGGGTCATGGTGCTGATGGGGTGCCCGGCCCTCACACCCTGATTCTTGGCACTGAAATCGAGCCCGGCCCTAACACCCTGGGTCATGGTGCTGAAGGGGTGCCCAGCCCTCACACTCCGATTCATTTCACTGAAGGGGTGCCCGACCCTCACACCTCAAGTCATGTGAAGGGGTACCCGGCCCTCACACCCCGGTTTGCAGCACTCTAGGGGTGCCCGGCCCTCACACCCCGTTTCATGGCACTGAAAGGGTGCCCGGCCCTCACACCCCAGGCCATGGTACTGGATTGGTTCCGCCCTCACACCCCGGGTAATGGTGCTGAAGGTGCCCGTCCCTCACACCCCGGTTTGCAGCACTGTAGGGGTGCCCCCTCCACCCCGTTTCATGGTACTGAAAAGGCCCGGCACTCTCACCACGATTCGTGACACTGAAGTGGTGCCCGCCCTCACACCCCGGGTCATGACACTGAAGGGTGCTCGGCCTGACACCGGGTCATGGTGCTGGAGGGTGCCCGGCCCTCACACCCCGGTCATGTCACTGAAAGGGTGCCCGGCCCTCACACCCGGTCGTGTCACTGAAGGGTGCCGCTCTCACACTCGGGTCATGGCACTGAAGGGGTGCCTGGCCCTCACCCCGGGTCATGGGGCTGAAGGGGTGCAGCCCTTACACCCAGAGTCATGTGGTGCCGCATCACACCCAGTTCATGTCTGAGAGGGGTGCCGGCCTCACCCGGGTCATGGTGCTGAAGGTGCCCGCCCACACACCCCGGTCATGTCACTGAAGGGTGCCCGGCCATCACACCCCCGTTCATGTCACTGAAGTGGTGCCCGGCCCTCACCCCTTGGTCATGGCACTGATGAGGTGCCGCCCTCACACCCTGGCCGCACTGAAGGTTTGCCCGCTCTCACACCCCCTGGTCATGTACCTAAAGTGGTGATCGGCCCTCACACCCCAGGTCATAGCACTAAAGGGGTGCCCGGCCCTCATACCCCGGGTCATGGTGCTGGAGGGTGCCGGCCCTCACACCCGGGTCATGTCACTGAAAGTGCCCGGCCCTCACCCCGGGTCATGTGACTGAAGAGGTGCCGCCTTCATACCCCGGGTCATGGTGCTGGAGGTGCCCGGCCCTCACACCCCGGGTCATGTCACTGAAGTGCCAGGCCCTCACACCGGTCATGGCACTGAAGGGGTGCCTGGCCCTTAGACCCAGGTCATGGTGCTGGACAGGTGCCCGGCCCTCACCCCGGGTCATGACACTGAAGGGGCCCGGCCCTCACACCCCAGGTCATGTCACTGAAGGGTGCCTGGCCCCCACACCCGGGTCATGGCACTGAATGGGTGCCTGGCCCTCACACCCCAGGTCATGGTGCTGGAGGGGTGCCGGACTTCACCCGGGACATGTCACTAAGGGGTGCCTGCCCTCACACCCCGGTCATGGCACTGAAGAGGTGCCTGGCCCTCACACCCAGGTCATGGTGCTGGAGGGGTGCCGGCCTTCACACCCCGGTCATGTCACTAAAGGGGTGCCCGGCCTCACACCGCGGGTCATGTCACTGAAGGGTGCAGGCCATGACACCCCGGATCATGGACCTAAAGGGGTGCCAGGCCCTCACACCCAGTTCATGGGGTTGAAGCGGCTCCCGCCCTCACACCCAGGGTCATGGTGCTGATGTGGTGCCCGGCCCTCACCCCGATTCGGCACTGAAATCGAGCCCGGCCCTAACACCCTGGGTCATGGTGCTGAAGGGTGCCCAGCCTCACACCCCATTTAATTTCACTGAAGGGTGCCTGACCCTCACACCCCAGGTCATGTGAAGGGGTGCCCGGCCCTCACTCCCCGGTTCGCAGCACTGTAGGAGTGCCGCCTGACACCCTGTTTCATGGCACTGAAAGTGCCCGCCCTCACCCCGATTCATGACACTGAAGGGGTGCGCGCCCTCACACCTCGGGTCATGGCACTAAAGGGTGCCCGCCGTCACACCCCGGGTCATGTCACTGAAGGGGTGCGGCCCTCACCCCGGGTCATGGCACTGATGAGGTGCCCGCCCTCACACCCTGGCCATAGCACTGAAGGTTTGCCTGGCCTCACACCCCTTAAATGTACCTAAAGTGGTGCCCGGCCCTCACACCCCGGGTCATGGTGCTGGAGGGGTGCCCGACCTTCACACCCCGGGTCATATCACTGAAAGGTGCCCGGCCTCACACCCCAGTTCATGGCACTGAAGGGGTGCCTGGCCCTCACTCCCCGGGTCATGGTGCTGAGAGGTGCCCTTCACCCAGGGTCATGTCACTAAAGGTGCCCGGCCCTCACACCCCGGTCATGTCACTGAAGGGTGGCCGTCACACCCCGGGTCATGTCACTGAAGGGCATCCGGCCTCACACCCCGGCCATGGTACTGGATTGGTTCCACCCTCACACCCCAGGTAATGGTGCTGAAGGGTGCCCGGCCTCACCCCGGTTTGCAGCATAGGGTGCCCGGCCCTCACACCCCGTTTCATGGTACTGAAAGGGTGCCCGGCTCTCACACCACGATTCGTGACACTGAAGTGGTGCCCGGCCCTCACACCCCGGGTCAGCACTGAAGGGGTGCTCGTTCCCTGCCCGGGTCATGGTGCTGGAGGTGCCCGCCCTCACACCCTGGTCATGTCACTGAAAGGGTGCCGCCCTCACCCCGGGTCGTGTCACTGAAGGGGTGCCACGCTCTCACACTCCGGGTCATGGCACTGAAGGGTGCCTGGCCCTCACACCCAGGTCATGGGGCTGAAGGGTTCTGGCCCTTCACCCAGAGTCATGTGAAAGGAGCCCGGCCATCACACCCCGGTTCATGTCACTGAAGGGGTGCCCGCCTCCACAACCCGGTCATGGTGCTGAAGGAGTGCCCGGCCCCACACACCCCGGGTCATGTCACTGAAGGGGGCCCTCTTACACCCCGGTCATGTCCACTGAAGTGGTGCCGCCTCACACCCTTGGTCATGGCACTGATGAGGTGCGGCCCTCCAACCCTGGCCATGGCACTGAAGGTTTGCCCGGCTCTCACACCCCTGGTCATGTACCTAAAGTGGTGATCGGCCCTCACCCCGGGTCATAGCACTAAGGGTGCCCGGCCTCATACCCCGGGTCATGGTGCTGGAGGGTGCCCTCACCCCGGGTCATGTCACTGAAAGGGTGCCCAGCCCTCACACCCGGGTCATGTGACTGAAGAGGTGCCCGGCCTTCATACCCCAGGTCATGGTGCTGGAGGTGCCCGGCCCTCACCCAGGTCATGTTCACTGAAGGGTGCCCGGCCCTCACCCGGGTCATGGCACTGAAGGTGCCTGGCCACTGGACCCCGGGTCATGGTGCTGGACAGGTGCCCGGCCCTCACACCCCGGGTCATGACACTGAAAAGGGGGCCCGGCCCTCACACCCAGGTCATGTCACTGAAGGGTGCCTGCCCTCACACCCCAGGTCATGGCACTGAATGGGTGCCTGCCCTCACACCCCGGTCATGGTGCTGGAGGGTGCGGACTTCACACCGGGACATGTCACTAAAGGGGTGCCAGCCCTCACACCCCGGTCATGTCACTGAAGGTGCACGGCCATACCCCAGTCATGGACCTAAAGGGGTGCCAGCCCTCACAACCAGTTCATGTCACTGATGACATGCCCGTCCCTTACACCCCTGGTCATGTACCTAAAGTGTCCCCGGCCTTCACACCCCGATTCATGGCACTGAAAGGGTGCCCGGCCCCCACCCCCGGGCCATGGAGCTGGAGGTGTCAGGCCCTGACACACCAGGTCATGACACTGAAGGTGCCGGCCCTCACACCCTGTTTCATGGCACTGAAAGGGTGCCCGGCCTTCACACCCCGATTCATGACACTGAAGGGTGCCCGGCCTCACACCCCGGGTCATGGTAAAGGGGTGCCCGGCCACCACCCCAAGTTATGGTGCTGGAGGCAGCTCTCTCACACTCCGGTCATGGCATTGAAGGTGCCTGGCCCTCACACCCAGGTCATGGTGCTGGGCAGTTGCCCGCACCCTCACACCAGGGTAAAATCACTGAAAGGCCCGGCCTCACATCCCGGGCCATGGTGCTGGAGGTGCCCGGCCCTCACATACCGGGTCATGGGCTGAAGGGGTGCCCGACATCACCCCGATTCATGGCACTGAAAGTGCTCGGCCTCCACCCCTGGTCATGGGGCTGGGGGTGCCTGGCCCTCACACCGGTCATGTCACTGAAGGGGTGCTCGGCCGTCACCCAGGTCATGGCACTGAAGGGTGCCCAGCCTCACACCCCGGGTCATGTCACTGAAGGGTGCTCGGCCCTCACACCCGGACATGGCACTGAAGGGCCAGCCCTCACACCCGGGTCATGGTGCTGAAGGGTTGCCCAGCCCTCCACCCCGGGTCATGTCACTGAAAGGGTGCTCGGCCCTCACACGGGTCATGTCACTGAAGGGGTGCCCAGCCCTCACACCCGGGTCATGTCACTGAAAGGTGCTCGGCCCTCACACCCCGGGTCTGGGGCTGAAGGGTGCCGCCTCCCCGGTTCATGTCACTGAAGGGGTGCTCGGCCGTCACACCCGGGTCAGCACTGAAGGAGCCCGGCCCTCACACCCCGGGTCATGGAGCTGAAGGGGTGCAGCCCTCACACCCCGGGTTATGTCACTAGCGGTGCCTGCCTCACACCCCGGGTCATATCACTGAAGTGGTGCCAGCCCTCACAGGTCATGGCAATGAAGTGCCCTCCCTCACTCCAGGTCATGTCACTGAAGGGTGCCGCCCTCATACCCCGGGTCATGGTGGAGGGTGCCCGGCCCTCACCCCGGGTCATGTCACTGCAAGGTGACAGCCCTCACACCCCGAGTCATGTTCCTGAAGGTGCCCGGCCGTCATACCGGTCATGGCACTGAAGGGGTGCCTGGCCCTCACACCCCGGGTCATGGAAATAAGGGTGCCCGGCCCTCACACCCGGGTCATGTTGCTGAAGTGGTGCCCTGCGTTACACCCTGGTCATGTGAAAGGGTACCCAGCCGCCTCACCCCAGTTCATAACAAGGTGCTGCTACACCCCGTTTCATGTCACTGAAGGGTGCCGCTCTAAACAGTTCATGTCATTTGTGGGGTGCCCGGCCTCACACTCAGGGTCATTTGATAGGTGCCTGCACTCACCCCGGTTCTTAACACTGTAGGGGTGCCTACCCACCCCTTTCATGTCACTGAAGGGGTGCCTGGCCCTAAACCCCGGTTCATGTCACTTATGGGGTGCCAGGCCTCACACCAGGTCATGGTGCTGGGAAGGTGCCCACCTGCCCCAGGTCTTGTAAAGTGCCCGACCCTCACACCCTGGTTCAGCACTGTATGGGTGCCGCACCCACACGCCGTTTCATGGCATAGGGTGCTGGCCTCACACGGGTCATGGCACTGATGAGGTGCCCGGCATTCCACACCCTGGACATGGCACTGATGCTTTGCCCGGCCCTCCACCCCTGGTCGTGCCATAAAGTGGTGCCCGGCCTCACACCCCGATTCATGGCACTGAAAGGGTGCACGGCCATGACACACCCCGGATCATGGACCTAAAGGGGTGCCCGGCCTCACACCCCGGTTCATGGCACTGATGAGGTGCCGCATTCACACCCCTGGACATGGCACTGATGCTGCCGCCCTCCACCCCTGGTCATGTACCTAAGTGGTGCCCGGCCTCACACCCCGATTCATGGCACTGAAAGGTGCCCGGGCCTCACACCTCAGGCCATGGTGCTGGAGGGGTGTCAGGCCCTGACATCAGGGCTCATGACACTGAAGGGGGTGCCTGGCCTAACACCCCAGGCCATGGTGCTGGAGGGGTGCAGCCCTCACACCCGGTCATGTCACTGAAGGTGCCCGGCCCTCACACCCAGGTCTATGTCATTGAAGGGGTGCCTGGCCTCACACCCCGATTCCGTGACACAAGGCCTGCCTCACGGGTCATGGCACTGAGGTGCCTGGCCCTCATCCAGGTCATGTGCTGAAGGGGTCCTGGCCCTCACACCCCGTCATGGTGCTGGAGGGGTGTGGCCTTCACATCCCAGGTCATGTCACAAAGGGTACCTGCCCTCACACCCCGGTCATGTCACTGAAGGATGCACAGCCATGACACCCCTGGTCATGGACCTAAAGCGTGCCCGCCCTCACACCCGGGGTCATGGGTTGAAGCGGTTCACGGCCCTCACACCCCGGGTCATGGTGCTGATGGGGTGGCCTCACACCCTTGTTCTTGGCACTGAAATCAGGCCTGCCCTAACACCCTGGGTCATGGTGCTGAAGGGTGCGCAGCCCTCACACCCCGATTCATTTTCACTGAAGGGTGCCGACTCACACCCCAGGTCATGTGAAAGTGCAGCCCTCACACCCAGGTTTGCAGCACTGTGGGGTGCCCGCCCTCACACCCCGTTCCATGGCACTGAAGGGTGCCCGGCCCTTACCCAGGTCATGGCACTGAAGGGGTGCCTGGCCTCTCTTCCCGGGTCATGGTGCTGGAGGGGTGCCCGGCCTTCCACACCCAAGTCATGTCACTAAAAGGTGCAGCCTCCACACCCGGGTCATGTCACTGAAGGGGTGCCCGGCACTCACACCCCTGTTTCATGGCACTTCAGGGGTGCCTGGCCTCACACCCCAGGCCATGGTGCTGGAGGGATTGCCCGGCCTCACACTCCGGTCATGTGACTGAAAGGGTGCCTGACCACCACCCCGGACCATGGTGCTGAGGGTGCCTGACATCACACCCCGATTCATGGCACTGAACGGGTGCCCGGTCCCACACCCTGGTCATGTCACTGAAGGTGCCCAGCCCTCACACCTCTGGCTCATGGCACTGAAGGGGAGCCTGGCCTCACACCCTGGTGAGGCACTAAGGGGTGCCTGCCCCCACACCCCGGGTCATGGTGCTGATGGGTGCCCGCCACACCCCTGGCCATGGCACTTAAGGTTTGCCCGCCTCACACCCCGGGTCATAGCACTAAATGGATGCCCGGCCCTCACACCCCTGTTCATAACACTGTAGGTGCCCTTCCCCACACCCTGTTTCATGACACTAAAGGGTGCCTGGCCCTCACACCCCAGGCCATGGTGCTGGAGGGGTGCCCGCCCTCACACCTGGGTCATGTCACTAGTGGTGCCTGACCACACCCCTGGGCCATGGTGTGGAGGGGTGCCTGGCCCTCACATTCCGGGTCATGGAGATGAGAGGGTGCCTGGACATCACAGCCCTATTCATGGCACTGAACGGTGCCCAGTCCTCACACCCTGGTCATGTCACTGAAGGGTGCCCAGCCCTCACAACCTGGGCATAGCACTGAAAGCCTGGCCTCACACCCCGGGTCATGGTGCTGAAGGGGTGCCCGGCTCACACCCCGGATCATGTCCCTAAAGGGGTGCCCGGCCTCACACCCAGGGTCATGTCACTAGTGGTGCCCGCCTCACACCCCGGGTCATGTCACTGAAGTGTTGCCAGGCTCTCACACCCCGGGTCATAGCACTGATGAGGTGCCCGGCTCACACCCTGGCTCATGCACTGAAGGTTTGCCCGGCCTCACACCCTGGTCATTTCCAAAGTGGTGCGCGGCTCACACCCCGGGTCATAGCACTAAAAGGTGCCCGGCCTCAAACCCGGGTCATGTCACTGAAGTGGTGCCTGGCCTCACACCCCTGGTCATGGCACTGATGAGGTTCCTGGCCTCACAACCTTGGCCATGGCACTTAGGTTTGCCCGGCCTCACACCCCGGGTCATAGCACTAATGGATGCCCGGCCCTCATACCCGGGTCATGGTGTTAGAGGGTGCCCGGCTCACACCCTGGGTCATGTCACTGAAAGGTGCCTAGCCCTCACACCTGGGTCACACTGGGTGCCCACTCACACCCCGGGGTCATGTCACTGGAGGTGCCCGGCCTACACCCCGGGTCATGGAAAGGGTTCCCGGCCGCACACCCCGGTTCCATAACACTGAAAGGGTGCCCTGCCCCTACACCCTGCTCTATGACACTGAGGTGCCTGGCTCACACCCCAGGCCATGGTGCTGGAGGGGTGCCTGGCCCTCACACCCGGGTCATGTCACTGAAAGGTGCCTGACCACACCCCTGGGCCATGGTGCGGAGGGTGCCCGGCCCTCACATACCGGGTCATGGGAGATGAAGGGGTGCCCACATCACACCCCTATTCATGGCACTGAACGTGTGCCCAGTCCTCACACCCTGGTCATGTCACTGAAGGGTGCCCAGCCCTCACATCCCGGGTCATAGCACTGAAGGGAGCCTGGCCTCACACCCCAGGGTCATGGTGCTAAGGGGTGCCTGGCCCTCACACCCCTGGATCATGTCCCAAGGTGCCTGGCCTCACACCCAGGTCATGTCACTGAAGTGGTGCCTGGCTCACACCCGGGTCATGTCACTGAAGTGGTGCCAGGCTCACACCCGGGTCATGGCACTGAGGTGCCCGGCCCTCACACCCCTGGCCATGGCACTGAAGGTTGCCCGGCCCTCACACCCCTGGTCATGTACCCAAAGTGGTGGTGCCCTAACACCCCGACAGCACTGAATAGGTGCCCGGCCCCTCAAACCCTGGGTCATGTCACTGAAGTGGTGCCCGGCCCTCACACCCCGGGTCATGGCACTGATGAGGTGCCTGGCCTCACAACCCTGGCCATGGCACTTAAGGTTTGGCCCGGCCCTCACACCCAGGTCATAGCACTAAAGGATGCCCGGCCCTCATACCCCGGGTCATGGTGTGTTAGAGGGTGCCGGCTTCACACCCCTGGTCATGTCACTGAAAGTGCCCGGCCCTCACACTCCGGGTCATGTCACTGAAGGTGCCCGCCTCACACCCCGGGTCATGTCACTGAAGTGGTGCCCGGCCTCACACCCCGGGTCATGTAACTGAAGTGGTGCCTGGCCCTACACCCCTGGTATCATGTGAAAGGGCACTGGCCCTCACCCCGGGTTCATAACACTGTAGGGGTGCCCTGCCCCACACCCCTGTTTATGTCACTGAAGGGGTGCCTGGCCCTAAACCCCGGTTCATGTCACTTATGGGGTGCCTGGCCTCACACTCAGTCATTTGAAAGGGTGCTCCGGCCCCCACACCCCGGTTCTAACATCAGGTGCTCCTGCACCCACACCCTGCTCTCACATGTCACTGAAGGTGCCCGGCCCAAAACCCGGGTTCATGTCACTTATAGTGCCCGCCCTCACACCCGGGTCATGGTGCTGAGGGTGCCCAGCCCTGACACCCCTGGTCTTGTAAAGGTGCCTGACCTCACACCCTGGTGGATGAGTGTGCCCGGCCCCACACCCTGGCCATGGCACTTAAGGCTCTGGCTCACACTCTGGGGTCAGTGCAATTTGGGGTGGTGCTGCCCACCTGGCCACAGCACTAAAGGGTGCCTGGGACTGCCACTCCTGGCTCGCGGGAAAGGAGGTTTCGCTCACACCCAAGCCAAGTGCCACAAAGGGTGCCTGCCCTCACACCTGGCCAGCCACTGAAGGGGTGCCTGCCCCGTACCCAGGGCTGGTGTTGAGGTGCCCGGGTTCACCCCGGGTCATATCACTAGGAGCACCCAGTCTCACACCAAGTCATGGCACTGAAGGTGCCTGGCCACACCCGGGTCATGGGAACCAAAGGGTGCCTGGCTCACACCCCTGGCCACACACCATGGTGCCCGCCCCACACCCTGGGGGGGTCATGAGAAGGGCACCTGCCCACACCCGGGGTTCATAACACTGTAGGTGCCCTTCCACACCTCTGCTCTATGTCGGCACAATGGCGCCCGGGCCCTAAACCCCGGGTCTATGTCACTTATGGGTGCCCGGCCTCACACCTGGGTCAAGGAAAGGAGGTTCAGCCCGACACTGGGCCTTGCAAAGGTGCCCTGACTCACACCCTGGTTCAGCACTGCATGGGTGCCTGTCACCCACACGCTGCTTCCCATGGCACTTAAGGCCTGCCCCACCTGGGGTCATGGCACTGATGAGGTGCCCGGCATTCACACTCCTGAACATGGCACTGAACTTGCCTGGGCCCCACACCCCTGGTCATGTACTCTAAAGTGGTGCCTGGCCCTCACACCCTGATTCATGCACTGAAGGGTGCCTGGCCTCACACCTGGCCATGGAAGGTGCCCACCTCACACCCCTGGGTCATGGCACTGAAGGGTGCCTGCCCTACACCCTGGTTCATGGTGCTTATGGGTGCCCAGCCTCACACACTGGTTCATATGAAGGTGTTTGGCCCTCACACCTGGGTCATGGCACTGAAGAGGTGCTCTGGCCCTCACAAACTCGGGTCATGGTGCTGGGAGGGGTGCCCGGCCTTCACACCCTGGGTCATGTCAATAGGGGAGGGGGTGCCTGCACCCCACACCCCAACAGTCACTGAAGGGTGCACGGCCATGACACCCCGGATCATGGACTCAAGGGCCCCTGGCCCACACCCCGGGGTCAGGCGGCTCCCGGCCCTCACACCCAGGGTCATAGTGCTGATAGTGGTGCCCGGCCTCACACCCCCTGATTCTGGCACTGAACAGCCTGGCCCTAACACTCTGGGTCAAGGAAATAAGTAGCCTCACACCCCGATTAATTTCACTGAAGTGCCTGACCTCACACCCTAGGTCATGAAGGTGCCTGGCCCTCACACCCCTGGCAGCATCAGGGGTGCCTGGCCCTGACACCCTTTGCTCTATGGCACTGGTGTGCCTGGCCCTCACACCCTGGGATTCAGGACACAGCGTGCGCCCTCACACCCGGGTCATGGCACACCAAAGAGGCTCGGGCCGTCACACTCCCAGGTCATGTCACTGGAAGGGGGCCGCCCACACCCTGAACTGGCGTCACCACAGGTGCCTGCACTCAACACTCCTGGTGTCAGCTGTTCAACAGGGTGCCTGCTCACACCCCAAGGTCATGGCACTGATAGAGGTGCCTGCCCTCACACCCTGGGCTGGCGCTTGAAGGTTTGCCCGGCTCCTCAGCACCCCTGGGTCAAGGGACTCCAAAGTGGTGCGCGGCCTCACACCCCGGTTCATAGCACTAAGCAAGCTTTCCGGCCCTCACACCCCGGGTCAGTGGAACCAGGCTGTCTACCACACCCCTGGTCATGTCATCAGCGGTGCCCCTGCCCTACACCCCTGGCCGCGTGGGTACCTGCCCTCACACCCTGCTCCATAACACTGTAGGGGTGCTCTTCCTGGCACCCCTGCTTCATGTCACTGAAGGGGCCTGGCCCAAACCTGTCTATGCCTTCACACGGTGGGGTGCCTGGCCGTCAGCACTCAGGCTGCTCTAGGTGCCCGGCCCTCACACCCTGCTTTACTACTGTAGGGTGCCCTGCACCCACACCCTGTTTACAACATTGAAGGTGCCTGCCCCAAAACCCCGGTTCATGTCACTTATGGGGTGCCCAGCCCTCACTCAACAAGAGCGGGAGGCAGCCTGCCCCTGACACTCCGGTCTTATAGCGTGCCTGACCTCACACCCCGGTTCAGCACCAAGGGGTGCCCGGCAACACACACGCCGTTTCATGAGACTTATGCGTGCCCGGCCTCACACCCCTGATTCGTGACACTGAAGGGTGACTGGCCTCACACCAATATGTCACTGAAAGGTGCACGCTTGCCACCCCGGATCGTGACTTTCCTGACCTACACCTGGTCGGGCTATACCTGCCTCATACACCCAGGGGTCAAGTGGTGCTGATAAAGCTCCAGCCCTCACCCTGATTCCCATCACCTGAACGAGCCCGGCCCCACACCAAGGTCATGGTAATTTGGCAGCTCCTGACCTCACACCCCTGCTCAGTAGCACTGGGGGTGCTCCATATCTGACACCTTAAGTTTCCTCATGTGGCACTGAAAGGGTGCCCTCACACCCCTGATTCATGACACTGAAGTGCCGCCTCACACCCTGGGTCATGGTGGCACTGGGAAGGGGTGCCTGGCCGTCACACCCCTGTAACAGTGTCACTGAAGGTTCTGCCTCACACCCTGGTCATGTCACTAAGGTGTGCCTGCACCCACACCCCTGGGTCATGTCATTGAAGGGTGCCCGGCCTCACACCCGGTCAGCATTGATGAGGTGCCCGTTCACACCCCTGGCCATGGCACTGGCTGTCTGCCTCACACCCCTGGCTGGTCATGGACTCCAGTGAAGCCCGCCTCACACCCCTAACAGAGACTTGGGGCAGTGCCCGTCTCATACCCCGGGTCATGGTGGGAGGTGCCGCCTCAAACCGGCTATATCACTGAAAGGGGTGCTCCCGCCCACACCCCGGGTCATGCTCACTGAAGGTGTCCGGCCTCACACCCCTGGCCATGGTGCTGATTGGATGCATGGCCCTCACACCCCGGGTCATGGTGCTGAGGGGCACTGCCCTCACACCCTGATTCATGGCACTGAAAGGAGGCCCACCTCACACCCCTGGTTCAGCACTGTAGGTGCCCGGGCCCCACACCCCTGCTCTCATGCACTGAAGGGGTGCCCGCCCTCACAATTCCTGGGATTCGTGACACTGGCACTCCCGGCTCACACTGGGTCATGTCACTCGAAGGTGCCTGCCTCACACCCTGATTTGTGATGATTTGAAGGGGTGCCCCTGCCTCACACCTCGGGCCGTGGCACCAAGGTGCCCGGCCCTGCACCTGGGGTCATGGCACTAAAGGGACTGCACCCCGGGTCATGTAACTGAAGGTCTCTGCCCTCACACCCCTGGCCACGGGATTGGTGCCTGGGCCTCACACCCCGGTCATGAAGACTGGAAGGGGTGCCCGGGCCCCTCACACCCCGGTCATGGCACTAAAGGGTGACTGCCCCACCCGGGTCATGTAACCTGAAGGCAACCCACCACACCTGGCCACTGTGCTGGGATTGTGCCTGCCCCACCCCGGGCGTGCTCACTGGAGGTGCCTGGCCTCACACCCCTGATTCGTGACACTGGGCAGCCCAACCACACCCTGATTCATGGCACTGAAAGGTGCCATTCACACCCCAGGCCATGTTGGAGGGTGCCCGGCCCTCACACCTGCCATGTCACTGAAGGTGCCTGCCCTTACACTGGCCATGGTTCTGAAGGTGCTCACCCACACCGGGTCAGTGTCATTGAAGGGGTGCCTGGCCCTTGCCACACACCTCTGGGTCATGGCACTGAAGAGGTGCCTGGCCTCATTAAGGGGTGCCCGACCCTCACACCCTGGTTCAGAGACTGTATGGGTGCCGGCACCACACGCTGCTTTCATGGCACTTAAGGGTGCCTGGCCCTACACCCTGGTCATGGCACTGATGAGGTGCCCGGAGTCTACACCCCTGGACATGGCACTGAAGCTTGCCCGGCCCTCACACCCTGGTCATGTACCAGTGGTGCCTGGCCCTCACACCCCTGGATTCATGGCGCTGAAGGTGCCTGGCCCTCACACTCCGGGCCATGGTGCTGGAGGGTGCCTGGCCTCACACCCCAGGGTCACACTGAAGGTGCCCGGCCCTCACACCCTGGTCATGGTGTGAAGGGGTGCCCGGCCCCACACTGGGTCATGTCAACTGAAGGTGCCTGCCCTCACACCCGGGGTCATGGCACTGAAGAGGCCATCCCTCACCCTGGGTCATGGTGCTGGAGGGTGCCCGGCTCACACCCCATGGACCTCCAAAGTGGTGCCCGGCCTCACACCCCGGTCATGGCACTGATGAGGTGCCCGGCCCTCACACCCCTGGCCATGGCACTGAAGGTTTGCCCGGCCCTCACACCCCTGGTCATGGGACCTAAAGTGGTGCCTGGCCCTCACACCCCGGGTCATCCACTAAAGGGGTGCCCAGCCTCATACCCCGGGTCATGGTGTTGAGGGGTGCCCGGCCTCACACCCCTGGTCATATCACTGAAAGGGTGCCCGGGCCTCACACCCCTGGGTCATGTCACTGAAGGGGTGTCCGGCCTCACACCTGGCCATGGTGCTGGATTGATGCCTGGCCCTCACACCCCGGGTCATAGGTGCTGAGGGTGCCCGGCCCTCACACCTGATTCATGGCACTGAAGGAGGCCCGGCTCACACCCCGGTTCCCAGCACTCAGGTGCCTGGGCCTCACACCCTCATGGCACTGAAGAGGTGCCCGGCCCTCACACCTGATCCGTGACACTGAAGGGGTGCCCGGCCCTACACCCCGGGTCATGTCACTGAAGGGTGCCCGGCCTCACACCCCGATTCTGACACTGAAGGGTGCCCGCCCTCACACCCGGGTCATGGCACTGAAGGGGTGCCTGGCTCACACCCCGGGTCATGGCACTGGGAGTGACCGGCCATCGCACCCCGGGTCATGTAACTGAAGGGTGTCGTGCCCTCACACCCAGGCCACGTTGCTGGATTGGTGCCCGGCCCTCACACCCCGGGTCATGGTGCTGAAGGGGTGCCCGGTCCTCACACCCTGATTCATGGCACTGAAAGGGTGCCCGGCCCTACACCCTGTCTGCAGCATCAGGGGTGCCCGGGCCTCAAACCCCGTTTCATGGCACTGAAAGGGTGCCCGGCCTCCACCCCTGATTCGTGACACTGAAGGGGTGCCTGGCCCCCACCCCTGGGCACTGAAGGGGTGCCCGGCCCTCACACCGGTCATGGCACTAAGGGGTGACTGCCCGCACCCCGGGTCATGTAACTGAAGGGGTGTCCTGCTCACACACCTGGCCACGGTGCTGGATTGGTGCCTGGCCTCACACCCCTGGTCATGGTGCTGAAGGGGTGCCCAGTCCCACCCCGATCTGGCACTGAAGGGTGCCCGGCCCTCACACCCAGGTTCGCAGCACTGTAGGGGTGCCTGGCCTCAAACCCGTTTCATGGCACTAAAGGTGCCCGGCCTCACACCCCTGATTCGTGACACTGAAGGGCTGCCCGGCCCACCCAGGGTCAAGGCACTGAAATCGAGCCTGGCCTTAACACCCTGGGTCATGGTGCTGAAGGGTGCCCAGCCCTCACACCACGATTCATTTCACTGAAGGGTGCCTGACCCTCACACCCCAGGTCATATGAAGGTGCCCGCCTCACACCCGGTTCAGCACTGTAGGGGTGCCCGGCCCTCACACCCCGTTTCATGGCACTGAAAGGGTGCCCGGCCCTCACACCCCACATGGCACTGAAGGGGCATGGCCCTACTCCCCGGTTATGGTGCTGTAGGGGCCCCTGCCTTCACACCCCGGTCATGTCACTAAAGGGAGGCCTGGCCCTCACACCCCGGGTCATGTAAATGAAGGGGTGCGGCCATGACATCCCGGGTCATGGACCTAAAGAGTGCCTGGCAATTACACCCGGGTCATGGTGCTGATGGGGTGCCCGGCCCTCACAACCCCGGGTCATGTCACTGAAGGGGTGCCAGGCCGACACACCCCAAATCATGTCACTGAAGGGGTGTCTTGCCTCACACCCCAGGCCATGGTGCTGGATTGGTGCCCGGCCATCACACGGCTCATGGTGCGAAGGTGCCCGGCCCTCACACCCATCCATGGCACGGAAATGGTGCCCGGCTCACACCCCGATTCGCAGCACTGTAGGGGTGCCTGCCTCACACCCCATTTCATGGCACTGAAAGGGTGCCCGGCTCTAACCAGATTCGTGACACTGAAAGGGTGCCCGGCCCTCACCCCTGGCTGAAGGGGTGCCCGGCCCTTACACCCCGGGTCATGTGAAAGGGTGCCCGGCCCCACACCCCGGTTCATAACACTGTAGGGTGCCCTTCCCCCCACACCCTGCTCATGACACTGAAAGGGTGCCCGGCCCTACACCCATGGCCATGGTGTTGAGGGGTGCCCGGCCTCACACCCGGGTCATGTCACTGAAAGGTGCCTGACCTGCACACCCCGGCCAGGTGTTGAGAGGGGTGCCCACCCTCACATACCGGGTCATGTCACTGGTGGTGCCCAGCCCTCACACCTGGTCATGGCACTGATGAGGTGCCCGGCCTCACACCCATGGGCACTGAAAGTTTGCCCGGCCTCACACCCCTGGTCATTTACCTAAAGTGGCGCGCGGGCCTCACACCCCGGGTCATAGGACTAAAGGTGCCTGGCCTCACACCCGGGGTCATGTCACTGAAGTGGTGCCCGGCCCTCACACCCGGGTCATGGCACTGATGAGGTGCCCGGCCTTACACCCCTGGCCATGGCACTTAAGGTTTGCCTGGCCTCAAACCCCTGGTCATACTCAGTGGTGCCTGGCCCTCACACCCCTGGTCATAGCACTAAAGGTGCCCACCCAAAACCCCGGTTCATGTCACTCTATGGGCTCCCTCACACCTGGTCATGGTGCTGAGGGGTGCCCAGCCCCTGACACCCCAGGTCTTGTAAAGGGGTGCTGACCCTCACACCCTGGTTCAAAGCACTGTATGGGTGCTCGCACTCACACGCCTGTTTCATGGCACTTAAGGGTGCCCGGCCCTCACACCCCGGGTCATGGCTCTGATGAGGTTTCTGGACATGGCACTGCTTTGCCCGGCCTCACAACCTGGTCATGTGTAATGCCGCCTCACCCCCTGATTCATGGCACTGAAAGGGTGAACGGCCCTCACACCCAGGCCATGGTGCTGGAGGGTGTCAGCCCTGACATCCGGGTCATGACACTGAAGGGGTGCCCGGCCCTAACACCCCAGGCCATGGTGCTGAGGGGTGCCCGGCCTCACACCCGGGTCATGTCACTGAAAGGGTGCCTGGCTCACACCCCGGGCCAGGTGAGGAGGTGCCCAGCCTCATATACCGGGTCATGGAGATAAAGGGTGCCTGGACATCACACCCCTATTCATGGAACTGAACGGTGCCCGTCCTCACACCCTTGGTCATGTCACTAGGTTGCCTCACACCCCGGGTGGCACTGAAGGGGAGCCCGGCCTACACCCCGGGTCATGGTGCTGAAGGTGCCTGGCCCTCACACCCCGGGTCATGTCACAGAAGGGGTGCCTGCCCTCACAACCCGGTCATGGCACTGAAGAGGTGCCTGGCCCTCACACCCCGGTTCATGGTGTGGAGGGGTGCCCGGCCTCACACCCGGGGTCATGTCACTAAGGGGTGCCCGGCCCTACACCCTGGGTCATGTCACTGAAGGGGTGCACGGCCATGACACCCCGGATCATGGACCTAAAGGGGTGCCCGGCCTCACAACCTGGGTCATGAAGCGCTCCCGGCCCTCACACCCAGGGCTATGGGCTGATGGGTTGCCCGGCCTCACACCCCGATTCTGCACTGAAATCGAGCCCGGCCCTAACACCCTGGGTCATGGTGCTGAAGGTGCCCAGCCTCACACCCCTGGTTCGCAGCACTGGGGTGCCTGGCCCTGACACCCTGTTTCATGGCACTGAAAGTGCCTGGCCCTCACACCCCGATTCACTGAAGGTGCGCGGCTCACACCCCGGTCATGGCACTAAAGGTGCCCGGGCCGTCACACCCGGTCAGTGTAACTGAAGGGTGTCCTGCCTCACACCCCGGGCCACGGTGCTGGATTGGTGCCTGGCCCTCACACCCCTGGTCATGGTGCTGAATGGGTGCCCCGTCCTCACAACCTGATTCATGGCATGAAGGGTGCCCGGCTCTCACACCACGATTCGCAGCATTGTAGGTGCCCGGCCTCACCCCGGGTCATGTCACTGAAGGTGCCCGCCACACCCCGATTCGTGACACTGAAGGGGTGCCCGCCCTCACACCCTGGGTCAGCCACTGAAGGGGTGCCTGGCCTCACACCCCGATTCCTGACACTGAAGGGGTGCCGGCCCACACCCCGAGTCATGGCACTAAAGGGGTGCCTGGCCGTCACACCCTGGTCATGTCACTGAAGGTGCCCGGCCCTCACACCTGGTCATGTCATTACAGGTGCCCGGCACTCACACCCTGGGTCATGTCACTAAAGTGGTGCCCGGCCCTCACACCCGGCCTGCAGTGCTGAAGGGGTGCCCGGCCCTCACACCCCAATTCATGGCACTGAAAGGGTGCCCGGCTCACACCCCTGATCTGCAGCACTGTAGGGTGCCCGCCCTCACACCCTGTTTCATGGCACTGAAAGGGTGCCCGGCTCTCACACACCTGATTCCGTGACACTGAAAGGGTGCCTGGCCCTCTCACCCCGGGTCATGGCACTGAAGGGGTGCCCGGCCTCACACCCTGGGTCATGTCACTGAAAGGGTGCCTGGCCCTCACACCCCTGGTCATGGTGCTGAAGGTGCCTGCCCACACCCGGGTCATGTGAAAGGGTGCCCGGCCTCACACCCCGGTTCATAACACTGTAGGGTGCCCTTCCCCACACCCCTGTTCCATGACACTGAAAGGGTGCCTGGCCCTCACACCCCAGGCCATGGTGCTGAGGGGTGCCCGCCTCACACCCGGTCATGTCACTGAAAGGTGCCGACCCGCACACCCCGGCCATGGTGTTGAGGGTGCCCGGCCCCTCCATTCACCATGGAGATGAAGGTGCCTGACATCACACCCCTATTCATGGCACTGAACGGGTGCCTGATCCTCGCACCCTTGGTCATGTCACTGAAGGGTGCCCAGCCCTCACACCCCGGTTCATGGCACTGAAGGGAGCCCGGCCTCACACCCCGGGTTGGTGCTGAAGGAGTGCCCGGCTCACACCCCGGGTCATGTCCCTAAAGGGGTGCCTGGCCCACCCCAGGTCATGTCACTGGCGGTGCCCGGCCTCACACCCCGGGTCATGTCACTGAAGTGGTGCCCGGCCCTCACACCCCGGGTCATGGCACTGATGAGGTGCCCGGCCTCACACCCCTGGCCATGACAGGTTTGCCTGGCCTCAAACCCTGGTCATGTCCCTAAAGTGCCCGGCCCTCACACCCCGGGTCAAGTCACTAAACCGTGTCCGCCTCACACCCCTGGTCATATCACTGAATTGAGCCCGCCCTCACACCCCGGGTCATGGCACTGATGAGGCCCAGGCCCTCACACTCCGGGTCATGTCACTGAAGGAATGCCCGGCCCTCATACCCCGGGTCATGGTGCTGAGGGTGCTCTGGCCCTCACACCCCAGGTCATGTCACTGCAAGGGTTAACGGCCCTCAAACCCCGGTCATGTCCCTGAAGGGGTGCCCGGCCGTCATACCCCGGGTCATGGCACTGAAGGGTGCCTGCCCTCACACCCCGGGTCATGTCACTGAAGTGGTGCCCGCCTACACCCCAGGTCATGTGAGGAGTACCGGCCCTACACCCCAGTTCATAACACTGTAGGGTGCCCTGCCCCTACACCCTGTTTCATGTCACTGAAGGTGCCCGGCCCAAAACCCCGGTTCATGTCATTTATGGGGTGCCCGCCTCACACGGGTCATTTTTAAAGGTGCCTGGCACTCACACCCCGGTTCTAACACTGTAGGGTGCCCTGCACCCACACCCTGTTTCATGTCACTGAAGGTGCCCGGCCCTAAAACCCCGGTTCATGTCACTGGTGGTGCCCGGCCTCACACCCCGGGTCATGTCACTGAAGTGCCTGCCTCACACCCGGTCATGGCACTGATGAGCCTGCCTCACACCCATGGCCATGGCACTGAAAGTTTGCCAGCCTCACACCCCTGGTCATGTAACCAGTAGCGCCACGGCCCCACACCCCGGGTCATAGCAAAGCGTGCCCAGCCCTCACAACCGGCCATGTCACTGAAGTGGTGCCCGGCCTCACACCCCGGGTCATGGCACTCAGAGGTGCCCGGCTCACACCTGGCCATGGCATTTAAGGTGCCAGGCCATCAAACCCTGGTCATGTACCTAAGTGCCCGGCCCTCACACCCCGGTCATGTCACTAAACCGTGCCCGGCCCTCACACCCCGGGTCATATCACTGAAGTGGTGCCCAGCCTCACACCCTGGGTCATAGCACTGATGAGGTGCCCGGCCTCACACCCGGGTCATGTCACTGAAGGAATGCCCGGCCCTACCCCGGTCATGGTGCTGAGGGTGCCTGGCCCTCACACCCCAGGTCATGTCACTGCAAGGGTTAACGGCCTCACACCCCTGGGTCATGTCCCTGAAGGTGCCTGGCCGTCATACCCCGGGTCATGGCACTGAAGGGTCCTGGCCCTCACACCCAGGGTCATGGAACTAAAGGGGTGCCAGGCCCACACCCGGGTCATGTCACTGAAGTGGTGCCCGGCCTCACACCCCGGGTCATGTGAAAGGGTACCCGGCCCTTACACCCCGGTTCATAACACTGTAGGGTGCCCTGCCCTACACCCCTGCTTCATGTCACTGAAGGTGCCCGCCCTAAAACCCCGGTTCATGTCACAAGGGTGCCCGGCCCTCACACGCAGGGTCATTTGAAGGGTGCCGCACTCACACCCCGGTTCTAACACTATAGGGGTGCCCTGCACCCACACCCTGTTTCATGTCACTGAAGAGGTGCCCGCCCTAAAACCCCTTCATGTCACTTATGGGTGCCCGGCCCTCACACCCCGGTCATGGTGCTGGAAAGGTGCCCAGCCCTGACACCCCTGGTCTTGTGCCTGACCACACCCTGGTTCAGCACTGTAGGGGTGCCTGCACCACGCCGTTTCATGGCACTGCGTGCCTGGCCCACACCCCGGATCATGGCGCTGATGAGGTCGGCACTCACACCCTGGACATGGCAGTGAAGCTTTGCCCGGCCCTCACACCCCGGTCATGTACCCAAAGTGGTGCCCGGCCTCACACCCCGATTCATGGCACTGAAAGGGTGCCTGCCTCACACCCAGGCCATGGTGCTGGAGGGTGTCAGGCTCTGATATCCAGGTCACACCAAGGGTGCCCGGCCAACACCCCAGACCATGGTGTTGAGGGTCCCGGCCTCACACCCGGGTCATGCCATCAAAGGGTGCCCGGCCTCACACCCCGCGGCCATGGTGCTGAGGTGCCCAGCCTCATATACCGGGTCATGGCACTGAAGGGACAGCCTCTACACCCCGGGTCATGGTGCCAAGGGGTGCCTGGTCTCACACCTGGTCATGTCACTGAAGGGGTGCCTGGGTTCACACGCCGGGTCATGGCACTGAAGAGGTGCCTGGCCCTACACCCCGGGTCATGGTGTTGGAGGCCCGGCTTTCACCCGGGTCATGTCACTAAACGGGTGCCTGGCCCAACACCCCGAGTCATGTCACTAACGGCACGGCCATGACACCTGGATCATGGACTCAAAGGGGTGCCTGGCCCTCACACCTCTCTGCGGGGCAAGGGGTTCCCGGCCCCTCACACCTCATGGTGCTGATGTGGTGCCCGGCCTCACACCCCATTCTTGGCACTGAAATCGAGCCCGGCCCTAACACCCTGGGTCATGGTGCTGAAGGGGTGCCCCAGCCCTCACACCCTGATTAATTTCACTGAAGGTGCCCAACCTCACACCCCAGGTCATGTGAAGTGCCCAGCCCCACCGGTTCGCAGCACGTAGCCCAGCCCTGACACCCTGTTTGCACTGAAGTGCCCGGCCCTCACACCCTGATTCATGACACTGAAGGGGTGCGGCCTCACACCCCGGGTCATGGCACTAGCGTGCCTGCCGTCACACCCCGGGTCATGTCACTGAAGGGGTGCCTGGCCCTCACACCCCGGACACACACTAAGGTGCCCTGCACTCACACCCTGGTCATGTCACTGAAGTGGTGCCCGGCCTCACACCCCCGGGTCATGGCGACCAGATGAGGTGCCCAGCCTCACACCCTGACCTGCGGCACTGAAGGTTTGCCCGGCCCTCACACCCCTGGTCATGAACCTAGTGCCCGCCTCACACCCGGGTCATAGACCAAGGGGTGCCCAGCCCCATACCCCCGGTCATGGTGCAGGGCATGGCTCACACCCTGGGCGTCATATCACAAGCGTGCCCTGCCCTCACACCCCGGGTCATGTCACTGAAGGGGTGTCCGGCTCACACCCAGGCACATGGTGCTGGATTGATGCCTGGCCCTCACACTCCGGGTTATGGTGCTGAGGGTGCCCGGCCTCACACCCCCGATTCCGCACTGAAAGGAGGCCCGCCCTCACACCCTGTTCAGTACCGTAGGGGTGCCCGGCCCACACCTGTTTACATGGCACTGAAGTTGCCTGGCACTCACACCTGATTCTGACACTGAAGGTGCCTGGCCCTCACACCTCGGGTCAGTCACTGAAGGGGTGCCCCCTCACACCCCTGAATCTGCACACTGAAGGGATGCCCGGCCTCACACCCTGGGCCATGGCACTGAAGGGGTGCCTGGCCCTCACACCCCCTGGGTCATGGCACTGAAAGGGGTGACAGGCCCGCACCCCGGGTCATGTAACTGAAGGTGTCCTGCCCTCACACCCCGGGCCATGTGCTGGATTGGTGCCCGCCCTCACACCCTGGGTCATGGTGCTGAAGGTGCCTGGTCCTCACACCCCGATTCGGCACTGAAGGAGCTGGGCCTAATCTCGGGTCATGATGCTGAGGGGTTCCGGCCTCTCACACCCTGGGTCATGTCACTAAAGGGAGGCCCGGCCCTCACACCCCGGCTGTAACTGTAGGGGGTGCACGGCCATGACATCCCGTCATGGACCTGAAGCCTGGCCCAAACACACCGGGTCATGCAACATGGGGTGCCTGGCCCTCACACCCTGGGTCATGCTCACTGAAGGTGCCTGGCTGACACATCCTGGTCATGTCACTGAATGTGCCCTGCCCCACAACCCCGGGCCATGGTGCTGATTGGTGCCCGGCCCTCACACCCGGCTCATGGTGCTGAAGGGTGCCCGGCCTCACACCCCAATTCATGGCACGTGCAGTGCCCTGCCCACACCCCTGGTCTGCAGCACTGGGGTGCCTGCCTCACACCCCCGGTTCATAACACTGGGTGCCCTTCTCACACCCCTGCTCTCATGACACTGAAAGGGTGCCCATCCTCACACCCCAGGCCATGGTGCTGGAGGGGTGCCTGGCCCTCACACCCGGGGTTGCACTGAAGGGAGCCCCCACACTGCGGGTCATGGTGCTGAAGGGGTGCCCGGCCCTCACACACCGTCATGTCCCTAAAGAGTGCCCGCCTCACACCCCGGGTCATGCCACTGCGGTGCCTGGCCTCACACCCTGGGCCACGTCACTGAAGTGTGCCGGTCATGTCCCTGAAGGTGCCCGGCCGTCATACCCTGGGTCATGCTGAAGGGTGCCTGGCCCTCACACCACAGGTCATGTCACTGAAGTGGTGACGGCCCTCACACCCCAGGTCATGTGAAAGGTGCCCGGCCCTTACACCCAGTTCATAACACAGCAGGGTGCCCTGCCCCTACCCCATTTCATGTCACTGAAGGGGTGCCCGGCCCCTCACACTCAGGTCATGTCACTGAAGGGGGTGTCCGCCCTCATACCCCGGGTCATGGTGCTGGAGTGCCCGGCCCTCACCCAGGTCATGTCACTGAAGGGTAAACGGCCTCACACCCCGGGTCATGTCCCTGAAGGTTTGCCAGCCTCACACCCCTGGTCATGAACCAAAAGTGGTGCCCGGCCTTCACCCGGGTCATAGTTCTAAAGGGTGCCCGGCCCTCATACCCCGGGCTCATGGTGCTGGAGGTGGCCGGCCTTCACACGGGTCATATCACTGAAACGGTGCCTTGCCCTCACACACGGGTCATGTCACTGAAGGGGTGTCAGCCAACCCCGGTTCATGTCACTTGTAGGTGCCAGCCCTCACACTCGGTCATGAAATGGTGTCGGCCCTCACACCGGTTCCTTAACTACTCAGGGGTGCCCTGCCCCCACACCCCGTTCATGTCACTGAAGGGGTGCCAGGCCCTAAACCCCGGTCTTGAGGGGTGCTCGACCCTCACACCTGGTTAAGCACTGTATGGGTGCTCGGCACTCACACGCCGTTCATGGCACCGTGCCGGCCCTCACCCCGGGTCATGGCACTGATGAGGTGCCCGGCATTCCACACCCCTGGACATGGCACTGAAGCTTTGCCCAGCCTCACACCCATGGTCATGTACCTAAAGTGGTGCCCGGCCTCACACCCCGATTCATGGCACTGAAAGGGTGCCCAGCCCTCACACTCAGGCCATGGTGCTGGAGGGGTGTCCAGCCCCTGACACATCCAGTCATGACACTGAAGGTGCCAGCCCCTAACACCCCAGGCCATGAGTGCTGCAGGGTGCCCGGCCCTCACACCCGGGTCATGTCACTGAAGGTGCCCGGCCCTCCTAGCCCGGCCATGGTGCTGGAGGGTGCCCAGCCCTCATATACCAGGTCATGGAGAGATAAGGGTGCGGACATCACACCCCTATTCATGGAACTGAACAGGTGGCCAGTCCTCACACCCTTGGTCATGTCACTGAAGGTGCCCAGCCCTCACACCCCAGGTAATAGCACTGAGAGCCAGCCCCCACACCCCAGGTCATGGTGAGAAGGGTGCCAGCCCTCACACCCCAGGTCATGTCACTGAAGGGTGCCCGGCCTCACAACCCGGGTCATAGCACTGAAGAGTGCCTAGCCCTCCACACCCCAGGTTATGGTGCTGGAGGGGTGCCCGGCCTTCACACCCCAGGTCATGTCACTAAAGGGGTGCCCGGCCATGACACCCCGGATCATGGACCTAAGGTGCCAGCCCTCCACCCAGGTCATGGGGTTGAAGCGGCTCCAGCCCTCACACCCAGGTTCATAGTGCTGATGGGGTGCCCGGTTCTCACCCGATTCTTGGCACTGAAATCGAGACCGGCCTCTAAACCTGGGTCATGGTGCTGAAGGGGTGCCCAGCCTCACACACCCCAATTAATTTCACTGAAGGGGTGCCGACCCTCACATCCCAGGTCATGTGAAGGGGTTTGACCCCTCCACCCCGGTTCCCAGCACTGTAGGTGCCCGGCCCTGACACCCTGTTTCATGGCACTGAAAGGAGTGCCAGCCCTCACACCCGATTCATGACACTGAAGGGGTGCCGGCCCTCACCCCAGGTCATGGCACTAAGGGGTGCCCAGCCGTCACACCCAGGTCATGTCACTGAAGGCGTGCAGCCCTCACACCCCGGGTCATGTCATAGGCGGTGCCCGGCACTCACACCCTGGGTCATGTCACTGAAGTGGTGCCCGGCCTCACACCCCGGGTCATGGCACTGATAAGGTGCCTGCCCTCACACCCTCTGGCCATCACTGAAGGTTTGCCCAGCCTCACACCCCTGGTCATGTACCTAAAGTGGTGCCAGCCCTCACACCCAGGGTCATAGCACTAAGGGGTGCCAGCCCTCATACCCCAGGTCATGGTGCTGGGGTGCCCGGCCTTCACACCCGGTCGTATCACTGAAAGGTGCCCAGCCCTCACCCAGGTCATGTCACTGAAGGTGTCCAGCCCTCACACCCCAGGCCATGGTGCTGGATTGATGCCTGGCCCTCACACCCCAGGTCATGGTGCTGAGGGGTCCCCGGCCCTCACACCCCGATTCATAACTGAAGAGGTGCCGGCCCTCACACCCCAGTTCGTGACACTGAAGGGTGCCCCGCTCACCCAGGTCATGTCACTGAAGGGTGCCCGGCCTCACACCCCGATTCGTGACACTGAAGGGTGCCCTCCCCAGGTCATGGCACTGAAGGGGTGCCAGCCCTCACCCAGGTCATGGTGCTGGAGGTGCCCAGCCCTCATACCCCCAAGTCATGTAAATGAAGGGGTGCCCGGCCCTCACACCCCGATTCGTGACACTGAAGGTGCCAGCCCTCACAGGTCTGGCACTGAAGGGTGCAGCCCCTCACACCCAGGTCATGTCACTAAAGGGTTGCCCGGCCTTCACACCCCGATTCGTGACACTGAAGGGGTGCCCAGCCCTCACACCCGGGTCATGTCACTGAAAGGGTAAACAGCCTCACACCCCAGGTCATGTCCCTGAAGGTGCCAGGCCGTCATACCCTGGGTCATGGCACTGAAGGGGTGCCTGGCCCTCACACCACAGGTCATGTCACTGAAGTGGTGAACAGCCCTCACACCCAGGTCATGTGAAAGGTGCCCGGCCCTTACACCCCGGTTCATTAACACTGTAGGGTGCCCTGCCCTACACCCCCGTTTCATGTCACTGAAGGGTGCCCGGCCCTCACACTCCAGGGTCATGTCACTGAAGGGTGCCCAGCCCTCATACCCCGGGTCATGGTGCTGGAGGGTGCCCGCCCTCCACCCCGGTCATGTCACTGAAAGGGTAAACAGCCCTCACACCCAAGGGAATGCCCTGAAGGTGCCCGGCCGTCATACCCTGGGTCTCTTGGCACTGAAGAGGTGCCTGGCCCCACCACCACAGGTCATGTCACAAGTGTGGGAGCAGCCCTCACACACCCCAGGTCATGAAAGGGTGCAGCCCTTACACCCAGTTCCATAACACTGTAGGGGTGCCCTGCCCCCACACGTTTCATGTCACTGAAGGGGTGCAGCCCTCACCTCCAGTCTCATGTGTCACTGAAAGTATGGCTCCTCATGCCCCAGGTCATGGTGCTGGAGTGCAGCCCTCCACCCCAGGTCATGTCACCTGAAAGGGTAAACAGCCCTCACACCCCGGGTCATGTCCCTGAGGTTTACCAGGCCTCACCCCTGGTCATGAAACCCCCTAAAGTAGTGCCAGCCCTCACCCTGGGTCATAGCACTAAGGGTGCCCAGCCTCATACAGGTCATGGTGGAGAGGTGGCAGCCCTTCACCCCCGGGTCATATCACTGAAGGGTGCCCTGCCCTCACACACCCGAGACCATGTCACTGAAGGGGGGAGTGTCGGCCCTAAAACCCCGGTTCATGTCACTTATGGGGTGCAGCCCTCCCACACTCAGGTCATGTGAAATGGTGTCCGACCTCACACAGTTCCGCATAACACTGTGAGAATTTTACCCCACGTTCCTTGAAGGGGTGCCAGGCCTAAAACCCCAGTTCATATACTTATGGGGTGCCCGGCCTTCACACTCCGGGTCATGGTGCTGAAGGGGTGCGCAGCCCTGACACGGGTCTTGTAAAGGGGTGCTCAACCCTCACACCCTGGTTCAAGCACTGTATGGGTGCTCAAAGCACTCCACACGCCGTTTCATGGCACTTAAGTGCAACCCTCACACCCAGGTCATGGCACTGATAGGGTGCCGGCATTCCACACCCCCTGGACATGACACTGAAGCTTTTGCCCGGCCCTCCACCCCTGATTACACTTTACCTAAGTGTGCCCAGCCCTCACCCCGATTCATAGCACTAGAAAGGGTGCCCAGCCCTCACTCCAGGCCATGGTGCTGGAGGGGGTGTCAGGCACAACATCCGAGTCATGAAACTGAAGGGGTGCAGCCCTAACACCCAGGCCATGGTGCTGCAGGGGTGCCAGCCCCTCACACCCAGGTCATGTCATTAGGGTGCCCAGCCCTCACAACCCGGGCCATGGTGCTGGGTGCCCAGCCCTCATATACCAGGTCATGGAGATAAAGGGGTGCCCGGACATCACACCCCTATTCATGGAACTGAACGGGTGAGGTCCTCCTCCTTGGTCATGTCACTGGGGTGCCCAGCCACCACACCCCAGGTAATGTGGCACTGAAGGGGCCAGCCCCGCCACACCCGGGTCCATGGTGCTGAAAAGGGGTGCCGGCCTCACACCCAGGTCATGCTCACTGAAGAAGTGCCCAGCCCTCACAACCAGGTCACTTTGAAAGAGGTGCCTGGCCCTCCACCCCAGGTTATGGTGCTGAGTGCTGGCCTTCCACACCCCAGGTCATGTCACTAAGGGGTGCCAGCCATGACACCCCGGATCATGGACCTAAAGGGGTGCCCAGCCCTCACACCCCAGGTGTGGGGTTAGAAGCAGCCAGCCCTCACACCCAGGTCATGGTGTGATGGGGGTGCCCGGTTCTCACACCCCGATTCTTAGCACTAAGAAATCAGCGGACCCTAACACCTGGGTCATGGTGCTGAAGGGGTGCCCAGCCCTCACACCCAATTAGCATTCCACTGAAGGTGCCCGACCCTCACACCCAGGTCACTTGAAGGGGTTTCGCTCACCCCCAGTTCACCAGCACTGTAGGGGTGCCCGGCCCCTGACACCCTGTTTCGCGCTTTTCAAAAGGTGCCCAGCCCTCACACCCCGATTCAAACACTGAAGGGGTGCGCAGCCCCTCCACCCAGGTCATGGCACTAAAGGGGTGCCAGCGTCACCCCAGGTCTCCACTGAGCGTGCTGACCCTCACACCCAGGTCATGTCGTGGGCGGTGCCCGGCACTCACCACCCTGGGTCATGGCACCTGATGAGGAACCTGGCCCTCACACCCTAGCCATGGCACTGAAGGTTTGCCCGGCCCTCCACCCCTGGTCATGTACCTAAAGTGGTGCCCAGCCCTCACACTGAGTCCTGCTTTTTTAAGGGTGCCAGCCCTCATACCCCGGTCATGGTGCTGGAGAGTGCCCGGCCTTCACACCCCGGGTCGTATCACTGAAAAGGGTGCCCGGCCCTCACACCCCGGGTCATGTCACTGAAGGGTGTGTCCGCCCCTCCTGCCGGAGCCCAGTGCTGGATTGATGCCTGGCCCTCACCCCGGGTCATGGTGCTGGGGGTCCCGGCCTCACACCCCGATTCATGGCACTGAAAGGGTGCCCAACCCCTCCTTACCCAGTTCGTGACACTGAAGGGGGTGCCAGCCCTCACACCCGGGTCATGTCTGGAAGGGGTGCCCAGCCCTCACACCCCGATTCGTGACACTGAAGGGGTGCCCAGCACCACACCCAGGTCATGGCACTGAAGGGGTGCCCAGCCCCTCCACACCCCCGGGTCATGGTGCTGGAGGGGTGCCCGGCCCCTTCATACCCCAAGTCATGTAAATGAAGGGTGCCCGGCCCTCAGTGCCCAGCCCTCCACCCCGATTCGTGACACTGAAGGGGTGCCAGCCCTCACACCCCAGGTCAGGGCCCCAAGAGGTGCCAGCCCTCAAACCCAGGTCATGTCACTAAAGGGTGCCCGGCCCTCACACCCCGATTCGTGACACTGAAGGGGTGCCCAGCCCTCACACCCCAGGTCATGTCACTAAAGGGGTGCGGCCCTCACACCCCGATTCGTGACACTGAAGGGGTGCAGCCCTCCACCCCGGGTCATGGCACTAAGGTGTGCCCGGCCCTCACACCAGGTCATGGTACTGAAGGGGGCTTGGCCCTCACCCCCGGGTCATGGTGGTGGAGGGTGCCCGGCCTTCATCCCAGGTCGTGTCACAAAGGGGTACCCGGCCCTCACACACCCGGGTTATGTCACTGAAAGGGTGCACAGCCATGCACCCCTGGTCATGGACCTAGGCAGTGCCAGCCCTCCCACACCCCAGGTCATGGTGCTGATGGGGTGCCCGGCCCTCACCTAATTCTTGGCACTGAAATCAGGCAGCCCTAACACCCTGGGTCATGGTTCTGAAGGGTGCCCAGCCCTCACACCCCATTCATTTCACTGAAGGGGTGCCCGACCCTCACTCCCCAAGTCAGGTGAAGGGGTACCGGCTCACACCCCGGTTCGAAGCACATGGGGTGCCCAGCCCTCACACCCCCGTTTCCATGGCACTGAAAGGGTGCCCAGCCCTCACACACCGGGTGATGGCACTGAAGGGTGCCTGGCCCTCACTCCCCGGGTCTTGGTGCTGGAGGTGCCCGGCCTTCACACCCCTGGTCATGTCACACTAAAGGAGGCCCAGCCCTCCAGGTCATGTAACTGAAGGGTGCACAGCCATGACATCGGGTCATGGACCTAAAGGTGCCAGCCCTAACACACCGGGTCATGGTGCTGATGGGGTGCAGCCCTCCACCCCGGATCATGTCACTGAAGGGGTGCCCGGCAGACACACCTGGGTAATGTCACTGAAGGGTGTCTTGCCCTCACACCCCAGGCCATGGTGCTGGATTGGTGCCCAGCCCTCACACCCGGCTCATGGTGCTGAAGGGGTGCCAGGCCTCACCCCCAATTCATGCACTCAAAGGGTGCCCGGCTCTCACCCCAGTTCGCAGCACTGTAGGGGTGCCCGGCCCTCACACCCCAGGTCATGGCACTGAAGGTGCCAGCCTTCCCACCCCAGGTCATGGTGCTGGAGGTGCCCAGCCCTCACACCCTGGGTCATGTCACTGAAAGGTGCCCAGCCCTCCACCCCTGGTCATGGTGCTGGAGGGTGCCCGGCCCTCACATACCAGGTCATGGAGATGAAGGGGTGCCCGGACATCACCCCCTATTCATGGCACTGAACAGGTGCAGTCCTCCACACCCTTTGTCATGTCACTGAAGGGTGGCCAGCCCTCACGCCCCGGGTCATGGCACTAAAGGGAGCCCAGCCCTCTTGGGAGGAAAACTTGCAGTTAAGGACAGCTTTTGTAGCAACTGGACCAGTTATTTGACATAATTACTTGCAAGTGCCCAATTGTTCTCTGTCCTGAGTTTGGATGCGATCGTGACTGTAAATCCAAGGCCCACATCTCCTGTATTTGCAAGCGTGAACTGAAGATTCCTGTGATTGAACTGGCATTTGTCAAAGCACGTCATGTGAAAGGTGCCCAGCCCTCACCTCAGTTCCTTAACACTGTAGGGTGCCCTTCACCCGTTCATAACACTGAGGAGTGCCGGCGCACTCACACCCCCAGGCCATAAGTGCTGGAGAGTGCCCAGCCCACACAGGTCATGTCACTGAAAGGGTGCAACCCTCACACCCCAGGCCATGGTGCTGGAGGGTGCCCAGCCCTCACATGCCGGGTCATGGAGATGGAAAGGGTGGACATCACACCTATTCATGGCACTGAACAGGTGCCCAGTCCTCCACACCCTTGGTCATGTCACTGAAGGGTGCCCAGCCCTCACACCCGGGTCATGGCACTAAGAGGCCCGGCCCCTCACACCCCGGGTCATGGTGCTGAAGGGGTGCCCAGCCTCACACCCAGGTCATGTCCCTAAAGGGGTGCCCGGCCCTCACGCCCCGGGTCATGTCACTGAAGTGGTCCAGCCCTCACACCCCGGGTCATGTCACTGAAGTGGTGCCCAGCCTCACACCCAGGTCATAGCACTGATAAGTGCCCGGCCCTCTACCCTAGCCATGGCACTCAGAAGGTTTGCCCGGCCCTCACCCCTGGTCATGTACCTAAAGTAGTGCGCAGCCCTCACACACCCGGGTCATAGCACTAAGGTGCAACCCTCAAACCCGGGGTCATGTCACTGAAGTAGTGCCCGGCCCTCACACCCCGGGTCATGACATAATGGTCTCCAGCCCTCACCACCCAGCCATAGCATAAGGTTTGCCCGGCCTCACACCCCCTGGTCATGTGCCTAAGTGGTGCCCAGCCTCACCCAGGTCCTTAGCACTAAAGGGGTGCCCGGCCACCATACCCCAGGTCATGGTGCTGGAGGGGTGCCAGCCTTCCACCCAGGTCATGTCTCACTGAAAGGTCTTGGCCTCACACTCCGGGTCATGTCACTGAAGGGGTGCCCCGGCCATCACTCCACCCCGGGTCGCCTTGGCACTGAAGGGGTGCAGCCCTCACACCCCAGGTCATGTCACTGAAAGATGGCAGCCCTCACCTCCAGTCTCATGTGTCACTGAAAGGGTGCCCGGTCCTCTACCCAGGTCATGGTGCTGGAGGGGTGCAGCCTCACACCCCGGTCATGTCCTGAATGGGTGCCCGGCCGTCATACCCAGGTCATAGCACTGAAGAGGTGCCTGGCCCTCCTGATCCCGGGTCATGGACCTAAAGGGGTGCCCGGCCCTCCCCACACCCCCGGGTCATGTCACTGAAGTGGTGCCCGGCCCTCACCAGGTCATGTAGAAAGGGTGCCCGGCCCTTGCACCCCATTCCTCTCTTTACTGTGGGTGCCCTGCCCCTACACCCCGTTCATGTCACTGAAGGGGTGCCGGACCCTAAAACCCGGTTCATGTCACTTATGGGGTGCCCGGCCTCACACTCCGGGTCATGTGAAATGGTGTCAGCCCTCACACACCCCAGTTCATAACACCTGTAAAGTGCCCTGCCCCCCATTCATGTCGCAGAAGGGGTGCCCGGCCCTAAACAGTTCATGTCACCCTTAGGGGTGCCCGGCCTCACACTCCCAGGTCATAGTGCTGGAGGGTGCCCAGCCCTGACACCCAGGTCTTGTAAAGGGTGCTCGACCTCACCTAGTTCAAAAAGCACTGTGGGTGCTCGGCACTCATACGCCGTTTCATGGCATAAGGGGTGCCCGGCCTCCCACCCCGGGTCATGGCAGTGAGGTGCCGCCATTCACACACCCCTGGACATGGCACAAACTTTGCCCGGCCCTCCACCCCTGGTCATGTACCTAAAAGTGGTGCCCAGCCTCACACCCATTCATGGCACTGAAAGGGTGCCCAGCCTCACTCCAGGCCATGTGCTGGAGGGGGTGTCAGGCCCTAAACACATCAGGTCATGACACTGAAGGAGTGCCTGGCCCTAACATCCCAGGCCGTAGTGCTGGAAGGTGCCCGGCCCTCACACACAGGTCATGTCACTGAAAAGGGTGCGGCTCTACACCCCGGGCCATGGTGCTGGAGGGTGCCCAGCCCTCTATACCGGGTCTACATGTCACTGAAGGGGTGCCCGGCCTCACACCCCGATTCGTGACACTGAAGGTGTCCAGCCCTCACACCCCCCGGGTCATGGCACTGAAGGGGGTGCCCGGCCCTCACACCCGGGTCATGTCACTGAAGGGGTGCCGGCCCTCACACCCATATTCGTGACACTGAAGGGTGCCCGGCCCTCCCACACCCGGGTCATGGCACTAAGGTGCCCAACCCTCACCCTGGGTCATAGTGCTGAAGGAGTGCCTGGCCTTCACACCCCAGGTCATGGTGCTGGAGGGTGCCCAGCCTTCACATCCCAGGTCATGTCACCAAAAAAGGTACCCAACCCTCACACCCGGGTCATGTCACTGAAGGGGTGCACGGCCATAACACCCCTGGTCATGGACCTAAAGCCAGTGCCAGCCCTCACACCCCAGGTGTGGGGTTGCAAGCAGTTCCCAGCCCTCCCATCCCAGGTCATAGTGCTGATGGTGCCCGGCCCTCCACACACCCTGGTCTTGGCATTGAAATCTGGCCCAGCCCCTAACACCCTGGGTCATGGTGCTGAAGGGTGCCCAGCCTCACACCCCAGTTATTTCACTGAAGGGGTGCCCGACCCTCACCCCAAGTCATGTGAAGGGGAATTGCCAGCCCTCCACCCCCGGTTTGCAGCACTGTAGGGAATTTCCCGGCCCTCCACCCATTCATGGCACTGAAAGGGTGCCAGTCTTCACACCCAGGTCATGTCACTAAAGGGGTGCCAGCCTCACACCCAGGTCATGTCACTGAAGGGTGCCTGGCCATGACACCCCGGGTCATAGTGCTGAAGAGTGCCAGCCCTCACACCCCGGGTCATGTCACTAAAAGGTGCCCAGCTCTCTCACCCGGTCTTGTCACTGAAGGGGTGCCCAGCTCTCACACTCCGGGTCATGGCACTGAGGTGCCTGGCCCTCACACACCCCGTGTCATGGTGCTGAAGGAGTGCCAGGCCATACCCCGGGTCATGTGAAAGGTGCAGCCTCACACCCAGTTCATAACACTGTGAGGATGCCCTGCCCCCACACCCCGTTCATGTCACTGAAGGGGTGTGCCCGGCCCTAAAACCCGGTTCATGTCACTTATGGGGTGCCAGGCCCTCACCTCCAGGTCATGTTGCTGGAGGTGCCCAGCCCTGACACCCGGAGTGCTTGTGAAGAGGTGCCCTACCCTCACACCACTGGTTCAAAGCAATGTATGGGTGCCCGGCACTCACACGGGTCATGGCACTGATGGGGTGCCCGGCCTCCCACCCCTGGCCATGGCACTGCTTTGCCCGGCCTCCCCACCCGTGTCATATGAAGGGGTGCCCTTCCTCACCCAGTTTATAGCTCTGTAGGGGTGCCCAGCTCTTTCCACTCCCGGGTCCTTAGCACTGAAGGGGTGGCTGGCCTCACACCCCAGGTCCAGGTCCTGAAGGTGTGTCCAGCCCCCGCCCACCCCAGGTCATGTGAAGGGTGCCCAGCCCTCCACACCCTGGTTCGTAACACTGTAG
>NW_024715085.1:0-3607 GCF_018991925.1 Homarus americanus
ATCCTAGGTTGCTTATCGCATTGCCAAGCAAAAGAAGCCACATACGATTGGAAAGACCTTGGTAAAGCCATGTGCCCTGGAAATGGTCGAGCTGGTTTGTGGCTTGGAGCAGAGGAAGAAAATTGCAGCAGTGCCTTTGTCAAATGACGTCATCCACTCTAGAATTGTTGACATTTCTTCTAATATTCTAAAGCAAGTAATGGAAGAATTGGAAGCTACGCCATTTCCATTCAGCATGCAACTGGATGAAACTACTGACGTCTTTCAGTGCAGCCAACTCCTGGTTTTCGTCTGATATATGCATGCTGATGCCATCAAAGAAGAATTCCTATTTTGTGAGCCCCTTTTGGAAACTACAAAGGCCATCGACATCTTAGAAATGGTGAATAGTTTCTTTGCCAAACAAAACTTCGACTGGAAGAAAAATCTTGGTACTCTGTGCACAGACGGAGCACCTACGATGCTTGGCAACACATCTGGTTTTGCTGCTTTTGTGAAGAAAAAGCTCCTCAGGTCATCGTGACCCATTGTCTTCTACATCGGCATGCATTGGCGTCAAAGACTCTGCCAGCAATTCTGAAAGAAGTCTTGTCTACTGGCGTGAAAGTCGTCAACTTCATCAGAGCCGGGCTGTGAACCATCGCGTTTTCAAGAGGTTTTGTCAAGAAATGGGAGCAGAATATGAAGTTCTTCTCTACCACACGAAGTTCGCTGGCTTTCCAGGACAAACCTTGAAGCCTTGATTGAACTTCGAGCAGAAGTTTTACTTTTTGAGAAAAAAAGCCCTCTCAGAACAGTTTGACAGTGAGGAGTTCATTCATGGCTAGCCTACTTGGCGGATATTTTTGGCCATATGAATGAGGTGAATCTTGCGATTGAAGGCCCTGGAGTCACCATTATGGATGCTGCTGAAAGACTGCAAGCTTTTCTGGCCAAGCTGCCACTGTGGAAGAGGAGGTTGGAGGCAGACAACTATGCAAACTTTCCAATGTTAGAGGAAGTGCTTCTGCAGGATGGAATCGAGAGTGAAAAGGCCCTGTCAATTTCTCTGCAGGCAGAATACTGCAGCCATTTGGATACTCTGCAGAACTCTTTCAAAGGTTACTTCTGCTCAGGTGACCTTAAAGTTGAAACATGGATTCGTAATCCTTTCCTGGCCGACATAGACTGTATCAGTGATGAAGACCTTGCCAAAGATGTCCTCATTGACCTGAAGACAAAGGAAATGTTACGAAATGAATTCAACTCGAAGAGCCTTGGAGAATTCTGGTGTTCGTTGACACAAGCCTACCTTGTCTGGTAAAGCGAGCTATGGGTGCTCTGATTCCGTTTGCTACTACATACCTTTGTGAGTCAGGGTTTTCAGCACTTGTTTCTATCAAAACGAAAAGTCAAAATCTATTGGATATCAAAGATGACATGCGTGTACCTTGTCAAAGACCACTCCACAGTTTCATCTTCTTATTCAAGCCAAACAACAACAACCTTCTCATTGAAATGAACTATTGAGCAGAATTAAAGTTTTGTTTTGTTTAATTTGCACAAGATGATTGTATTTCATTTTTGTATGGAGTGCATTAATTTTTGCATAAAAAGTGTGAAACATAATTCTTTGTTAAGATTGTTTACTTTATTCATACTTTGTGTATGTCATACACTGTATGGGGCAATGAATTTTCAATAAAATAAAGTATATTCATTGCATGCAAGTTATGTTTATGTGCTTATGTGCATTTTCCTAGGGAGGGGGTCCATAGCTTTCAACAGATTCTCAAAGGGGTCCGTGACTCAAAAAAGGTTAAGAACCACTGCTTTAGAGGTTTATCACAAAGTTTACATGCTGAGTGTTCCGGTATGGGTACAGCGTTACTAACTTGCCAGATGTGTCTGTATCCTAGCCTAATTCTGGCCAC
Organism: Homarus americanus; assembly: GCF_018991925.1. Taxonomy (NCBI): domain Eukaryota; kingdom Metazoa; phylum Arthropoda; class Malacostraca; order Decapoda; family Nephropidae; genus Homarus; species Homarus americanus. The sequence continues at coordinate 1,914 of NW_024715085.1, forward strand.
GACTACATCACATTGTCTGGTTCTGTCCTCATGCTGGCCATACCGGTACCTCTCACAAAATTTGTCATATTTACTAATGCTACAACTGTCAGGTCTCTCTGCATTTCTCACTTCTTCTAGATCAGAGTTCATGATTCTGACTTGAATGCTTTTAATTACAGCATTGGACAGGCCAAGGTCACGGTCAACATTTTCTTTCTTACATGCCTCATTGGCCAGTCTATCAGCACGGTCATGATACCTGATTCCAACATGGGACGGAATCCACACAAATTCGACACGAAAGTTGTTCTCATTGGCAGTTATTATATTCCTTTTAATATCATAACATAGGGCCTGACAGGCTGTTCATTGATTTCAAAGCACTTTGAGAGTCACAGAATATCACCCCACCTCCATTTTCTTTGAAGTAGTCTGTGGCTAAGTAGATTCCAGTTAGTTCAGTTTGTGTTGTGCTGGCCCAGTTGTTTAGCCTTTGTTTGTTTGACACTATCATCTCCTTTTCTTTATATACTACAATTGCACAGCCTGTTCTACCTGTGTTTGTCTGCACAGAACCATCAGTAAAAGCATAACATTCACTGGCTGTAGGGAGCGTCGGCCCGCCCTCGACCTCACTCCACCTACGATTTCCATCTTGTTGTCATGGTCATAATGACATGGCTAGTCTGTTAAAACATGATAATTCATATTACGCTCCACGCCCACAAAACCTGTAAACCTCTTCAGTCTCTCAGTTGAAACACTCGATCTCTTACCACTTCAGGAGAACTGAGTCCTCCGTTTTCTATGTCACATTACCGGAGAGACTCAAGTATACCTAAATTCCGCTGAAGGTGTTCATGCATTTGAATTGGTAAGACAGACGGTTCGACACAGCACTGACCCACATTGTGTTCACAGAAGAGGGTATTTGAAATAAACTGTCAAAGCTAAAGGTCCATAAGAGTCCCAGCACTGACATGGTGCATCCCAGAGTGCTAAGAGAGTTGTGCAACGAGCTTGCCGAGCCCCTGAAGATCTTGTTTTGTAAATGCCTGGATGAACAAAAGGTCCCCAGTGATTGGAAAGTGGCTTATGTGAGTCCTATCTTCAAGAAGAGCCATCGTCAATCCACGAACAACTATAGACCGGTGAGCCTGACCAGCAAAATATGTAAAGTACTTGAGAGTATTATCAGAGATGCCGCTGTAAGGGCGCGATTTTCCTCACTTCATATTCATTCTTTTTATTCTTCAATATATCCTGTGTGTATATTCCATATATTCTTCTCTCTTATATTCTTATTTATTCATTTTCTTGCTCATGTCTTTCTTTTATATTAATGTTTTCTGGTGTATATATTTGATAATTTCCTATGCTGTGTTTTTAGTTCCACAGTGTAAATATATCTCTTATATTTATCTGCTTATATTTTCCAAGTCAATATTCTTGTCTTTACCTCATTTCTTTTCATATATAATATTATATTTTCTGAAATTTAATCTCCTTACCTTTCTGAAGTATACTCTGTTTTTACTTTTATTCTAATCTATGGATTAGTCTGGGGAACCATGTCTTTCTTATTACAACACTGATTATACTTTCAACGGTAGCCTGCCACTGTCATGGTCACAATGACTGCTGGTCTGTTTGAAACCTGATGATTCATATTATGCTCCACGCCCGCAAAACATGGGTTATACTCAGGGGTA
>NW_024715086.1:0-19378 GCF_018991925.1 Homarus americanus
GTGCCCGGCCCTCACAACCCGGTTCATGGCACTGAAGGGGTGCCCGGCTCTCACACTCCGGGTCATGATGCTGGAGGGGTGCCCGGCCCTCACACCCAGGGTCATGTCACTAAAGGGGTGCCCAGCCCTCACATCCCGGGTCATTTCACTGAAGAGGTGCACGGCCCTCATACGCCGGGTCATGGACCTAAAGGGGTGCCCGGCCCTCATACCCTGGTTCATGGGGTTGAAGCGGTTCCTGGCCCTTACACCATGGGTCATGGTGCTGATGAGGTGCCCGACCCTCACACCCCGGTTCACAGCACTGTAGGGTGCCCGGCCTTCACACCCCGATTCATGGCACTGAAGGGGTGCCCGACCCTCACACCCCGGGTCATGTGAAGGGGTGCCCGGCCCTCATACCCCGGTTCGCAGCACTGTAGGGGTGCCCGGCCTTCACACTCCGTTTCATGACACTGAAAGGGTGCCCGGACCTCACACCCCGTTTCATGACACTGAAGGGGTGCCCGGCCCTCACACCCCGGGTCATGGCACTGAAGGGGTGCACGGCCCTCACACCCCGGGTCTTGGACCTAATGGGGTGCCCGGGCCTCACACCACGGGTCATGGTGTTAAAGCGGTTCCCGGCCCTCACACCCCGGGTCATGGTGCTGGAGGGGTGCCTGGCCCTCACACCCCGGGTAATTTCACTTAAAGGGTGCCCGGCCCTCACACCCCAGGTCATGTCACTGAAGGGGTGCACGGCCCTCACACCCCGGGTCATGTATTGAAGGGGTGCCTGGCCCTCACACCCCTATTCATGGCACTGAAAGGGTGCCCGGCCCTCACACCCCGGGTCATGTCACTAAAGGGATGCCCGGCCCTTACACCCCGGGTCATGGGGTTGAAGCGGTTCCCGGCCCTAACACTCTGGGTCATGGTGATGAAGGAGAGCCCAGCCCTAACACCCCGATTCATTTCACTGAAGGGGTGTCCAGCCCTCGCACCCCGATTCATTTCACTGAAAGGGTGCCCGGCCCTCACACTCCGGGTCATGGTGCTAGAGGGGTGCCCGGCCCTCACACCCCGGGTCATGTCATTAAAGGGGTGCCCGGCCCTCACACCCCGGGTCATGTCACTAAAGGGGTGCACGCCCTCACACCCAGGTCATGGACCTAAAGGGGTGCCCGGCCCTCACACCCCCGGGTCATGGGGTTGAAGTGGTTCCCGGCTCTTACACCACAGGTCATGGTGCTGATGAGGTGCCCGACCCTCACACCCCGAATCATGGCACTGAAATCGTGCCAGGGCCTCACACCCAGATTCATGGCACTGAAATCGATCCAGGCCCTGACACCCAGGTTCATAGTGCTGAAGGGGGTGCCCGACCCTCACACCCCGATTCATGGCGCTGAAGGGGCGCCGGACCCTGACACCCCGGGTCATGTGAAGGGGTGCCTGGCCCTCACACCCCGGTTCGCAGCACTGTAGGGGTGCCCGGCCCTCACACCCCGGTTCATGACACTGAAGGGGTGCCCGGCCCTCACACCCCGTTTCATGGTACTAAAAGGGTGCCCGGCCCTTACACCCCGGGTCATGTCACTAAAGGGGTGCACGGCCCTCACACCCCGGGTCATGGACCTAAAGGGGTGCCCGGCCCTCACACCCCGGGTCATGGGGTTGAAGTGGTTCCCGGCTCTTACACCACAGGTCATGGTGCTGATGAGGTGCCCGACCCTCACACCCCGAATCATGGCACTGAAATCGTGCCAGGGCCTCACACCCAGATTCATGGCACTGAAATCGATCCAGGCCCTGACACCCAGGTTCATAGTGCTGAAGGGGGTGCCCGACCCTCACACCCCGATTCATGGCGCTGAAGGGGCGCCGGACCCTGACACCCCGGGTCATGTGAAGGGGTGCCTGGCCCTCACACCCGGTTCACGCTTTGTAGGGGTGCCGGCCTCCACACCCCAGTTCATGACACTGAAGGGGGAGTGCCCGGCCCTCCACCTCCCGGGTGTGGTGCTGGAGGGTGACTGGCCCTCCACACCCCAGGTCATGGAGCTAAGGTGCCCAGCCCTCACACCCCCCCCCAGTCATGGGGTTGAAGCAGTTCCAGGCCCTCACACTCCTGTTCATAGCTCTGTAGGGGTGCCCGGCCCTCACACCCGTTTCATGGCACTAAAGAGGTGCCCGGTCCTCACACCCCGGCTCATGGCACAGAAGGGGTGCCCGGCCCTGACGCCCCGGTTCATGGCACTGAAGGGGTGGCCGGTCCTCACACCCCGTTTCATGACACTGAAGGGGTGCTCGGCCCTCACACTCCGGGTCATGGTGCTGGATTGGTGCTCGGCCCTCACACCCCGGGTCATGTCGCTAAGGGGATGCCCGGCCCTCACACCCCGGGTCATGTCACTAAAGGGGTGCACGGCCCTCACACCCCGGGTCATGGACCTAAAGAGGTGCCCAGACCTCACATCCAGGGTCATGGGGTTGAAGCGGATCCCGGCCCTTACACCACGGGTCATTGTGCTGATGAGGTGCCCGACACTCACACCCAGAATCATGGCACTGAAATCGTGCCAGGCCCTCACACCACGATTCATGGCACTGAAGCGGTGACCGGCCGTCACACCCCTGGCGATGGCACTGAAGGTATGCCCGGCCCTCACACCCCTGGTCATAGACCTAAGCGGGTGCGCGCCCCTCACACCCCGGGTCATGTGAAGGGGTGCCCGGCCCTCACACCTCGGTTCATAGCTCTGTAGGGGTGCCCGGGCCTCACACCCCGTTTCATGGCACTAAAGGGGTGTCCGGCCCTGACGCCCCGGTTCATGTCACTGAAGGGGTGCCCAGCCCTCACACCCCGGATCATGGCACTGAAGCGGTGACCGGCCGTCACACCCCTGGCGATGGCACTGAAGGTATGCCCGGCCCTCACACCCTTGATCATAGACCTAAGCGGGTGCCCGGCCCTCACACCCCGGGTCATGGGGCTGAAGGGGTGCCCGGCTTTCACAACCCGGTTCATGGCACTGAAGGGGTGCCCGGCTCTCACACTCCGGGTCATGATGCTGGAGGGGTGCCCGGCCCTCACACCCTGGGTCATGTCACTAAAGGGGGGTGCCCGGGCCTCCTACCACGGGTCATGGGGTTAAAAGCGGTTCCCGGCCCTTCCCACCCCCGGGTCGCCAATTGCTGGAGGGGTGCCTGGCCCCCTCCACACCCCAGGTCATTCCACTTAAAGATTGCCCGGCCCTCACAACCCGGTGTCATGTCACTGAAGGGGTGCTTGGCCCTCACACTCCGGGTCACGGCACTGAAAGGGTGCCTGGCCCTCACACCCCGGGTCATGGTGCTGAAGGGGTGCCCGGCTTTCACACCCCTATTCATGGCACTGAAAGGGTGCCCGGCCCTCACACCCCGGGTCATGTCACTAAAGGGACGCCCGGCCCTTACACCCCGGGTCATGGGGTTGAAGCGGTTCCCGGCCCTAACATTCTGGGTCATGGTGACGAAGGAGTGCCCGGCCCTCATACCCCGATTCATTTCACTGAAGGGGTGTCCGGCCCTCACACCCCGATTCATTTCACTGAAGGGGTGCCCGGCCCTCACACTCCAGGTCATAGTGCTAGAGGGGTGCCCGGCCCTCACACCCCGGGTCATGTCACTAAAGGGGTGCCCGGCCCTCACACCCCGGGTCATGTCACGAAAGGGGTGCACGGCCCTCACACCCCGGGTCATGGACCTAAAGGGGTGCCCGGCCCTCACTCCCTGGGTCATGGGGTTGATGTGGTTCCCGGCTCTTACACCACAGGTCATGGTGCTGATGAGGTGCCCGACCCTCACACCCCGAATCATGGCACTGAAATCGTGCCAGGGCCTCACACCCAGATTCATGGCACTGAAATCGAGCCCGGCCCTGACACCCAGGTTCATGGTGCTGAAGGGGGTGCCCGACCCTCACACCCCGATTCATGGCGCTGAAGGGGTGCCGGACCCTGACACCCCGGGTCATGTGAAGGGGTGCCAGGCCCTCACACCCCGGTTCGCAACATATTAGGGGTGCCCAGCCCCTCCACCCCGGTTCACCCCGACTGAAGTGCCCGGCCCTCACACCCCGTTTCATGGTACTAAAAAGGGTGCAGCCCCGCCACCCCAGGTCATGTCACTAAAGGGGTGCACGGCCCTCCACACCCCGGGTCATGGACCTAAGGGGTGCCAGCCCTCACACCCGGGTCATGGGGTTGGGGAAGTGGTTCCCAGCTCTTACCACAGGTCATGGTGCTGATGAGGTGCCCGGCCCTCACACCCGAATCATGGCACTGGGAAATCGTGCGGGGCCTCACACCCAGATTCATGGCACTGAAATCGATCCAGGCCCCTGACACCCAGGTTCATAATTGCTGAAGGGGGTGCCAACCCTCCACACACCCCGATTCATGGCGCTGAAGGGGCGCCGGACTGTTTACCCGGGTCATGTGAGAGGGGAGTGCCTGGCCTCACCCCGGTTCACCCAGCACTGTAGGGTGCCCGGCCCTCACACCCCGGTTCATGACACTGAAGGGGTGCCCGGACCTCACACTCCGGGTCATTGTGCTGGAGGGGTGACTGGCCCTCACACCCCGAGTCATGGAGCTAAAGGGGTGCCCGGCCCTCACACCCCCGGTCATGGGGTTGAAGCGGTTCCCGGCCCTCACACCCCGGGTTATGGTGCTGGAGGGGTGCCAGGCCCTCACACCCCGGGTCATGTCACTGAAAGGGTGCCCGGCCCTCACACCCCAGGTCATGTCACTGAAGGGGTGCCCGGCCCTCACACCCCGGGTCATGGCACCGAAGATGTGCCTGACCCTCACACCCCGGGCCATGTGAAGGGGTGCCCGGCCCTCACACCCCAGTTTGCAGCACTGTAGGGGTGCCCGGCCCTCAAACCCCGTTTCATGGAACTGAAGGGGTGAACGGCCCTCACACCCCGGGTCATGGCACTGAAGGGGTGCCCGGCCCTCACACCACGGGTCTTGGGGTTGAAGCGGTTCCCGGCCCTCACACCCCGGGTCATGGATGCTGGAGGGGTGTCTGGCCCTCACACCCCAGGTCATGTCACTGAAGGGGTGCCCGGCCCTCACACCCCTGGGCATGGGGTTGAAGCGGTTCCCGGCCATCACACCCCGGGTCATGGTGCTGATGGGGTGCCCGGCCCTCACACCCCGAATCTTGGCACTGAAATCGAGCCCGGCCCTAACACTCTGGGTCATGGCGCTGAAGGGGTGCCCGACCCTCACACAACGGGTCATGTGCAGGGGTGCTCGGCCCTCACACCCCGGTTTGCAGCACTGTTGGGGTGCCCGGCCCTCACACCCCGTTTCATGGCACTGAAAGGGAGTCCGGCACTCACACCCCGGTTCATGACACTGAAGGGGTGCCCGGCCCTCACACCCCGGGTCGTGGAACTGAAGGGGTGAACGGCCCTCACACCCCGGGTCATGGAACTAAAGAATGCCAGCCTCACACAGGGTCATGGGGTAGAAGCGGATCCCAACCCTCACACCCGGGTCATGTCACTGAAGGATGAGCAGCCATCACACCCCAAATGTCACTGAAGGGGGTTCCAGCCCTCACACCCCAGACCCTTAACTGAAGGGTGCCCTGTCCCTCACACCCAGGTCATGGGGTTAGGCGTTCCCGTCCCTCACCCCGGGTCCATGTCACTGAAGGGTGCCCGGCCCTCCACACCCCAGGTCATGTCTGTGGGGTTCCTTCCCTCCACACCCAGTCCATAGCACTGAAGGGGTGCCTGTCCCTCACACCCCGGGTCATGGTGCTGAAGGGGTACCTGGCTTTCAGACCCCGATTCATGGCACTGAAAGGGTGCCCGGCCATCAAACCCCGGGTCATGGTGTCGGAGGGGTGCCCGGCCCTCACACCCCGTATCATGTCACTAGAGGGGTGCCCGGCCCTCACACCCCGGTTCATGGGGTTGATGCGGTTCCCGGCCCTCACACCCCGAGTCATGGTGCTGATGGGGTTCCCGGCCCTCAAACCCAGGGTCATTGTGCTGGAGGGGTGCCCGGCCCTCACTCCCCGGGTCATGTCACTGAAAGGGTGCCCGGCCCTCACACCCCGTGTCATGTCACTGAAGGGGTGCCCAGCTGTCACACTCCGGATCATGGCACTGAAGGGGTGCCTAGCCCTCACACCCCGAGTCATGGTACTGAGGGGCTGCACGGCCCTCACACCCCGGGTCATGGTGCTGTTGGGGTGCCCGGCCCTCATACCCCGGGTCATGGTGCTGGAGGGGTGCCCGGCCATCACATCCCGATTCATGGCACTGAAATCGAGCCCGGCCCTCATACCCCGGGTCATGGCACTGAAAAGGTGCCCGGCCCTTACACCCCGTGTCAGGTGAAGGGGTGCCCAGCTGTCACACTCCGGATCATGGAACTGTAGGAGTGCCCAGCCCTCACACCCCGTTTCATGGCACTAAAGGGGTGCCCGGCACTCACACCCCGGCTCATAGCACTGAAGGGGTGCCGGGCACTCACACACCGGCTCATGGCACTGAAAGGGTGCCCGGCCCTCACACCCCGGGTTATGTCACTAAAGGGATGCCCGGTCCTCACACCCCGGGGCATGGGGTTGAAGCGGTTCCCGGCAATCACACCCCGGATCATGGTGCTGATGGGGTGCCCGGCCCTCACACCCCGATTCTTGGCACTGAATTCGAGCCCGGCCCTAGCACTATGGGTCATCGTGCTGAAGGGGTGCCCGGGCCTCACACCCCGATTCATTTCACTGAAGGGGTGCCTGACCCTCACACCCCGGGTCATGTGAAGGGGTGCCCTGCCCTCACACCCGGATTTGCATCACTGTAGGGGTGCCAGGCCCTCACACCCCGTTTCATGGCACTGAAAGGGTGCCCGGCCTTCACACTCCAGTTCATGACACTGAAGGGGTGCCCGGCCCTCACACCCCGGGTCATGGCACTGAAGAGGTGCCCGGCCCTCACACCACGGGTCATGGGGTTGAAGCGGTTCCCGGCCCTCACACCCCCGGGTCATGGTGCCTGGAGAGGTGCCCAGCCCTCCCACACCCAGGTCATTTCACTGAAAGAGATTCTTGGCCCTCACACCAGGTCATGTCACTGAAGGGTGCCCGGCCCCCTCACACGGGTCATAGCACTGAAGGGTGCCTGGCCCTCACCCCAGGTCATGGTGCTGAAGGGGTGCCCGCTTTCACACCCCGATTCGTGGCACTGAAAAAGGGTGCTCAGCCTCACACCCCAAATTCGTGGCACTGAAAAGGGTGCCAACCCTCACCCAGGTTATGGCACTGAAGGGGTGCCTCTGGCCCTCACACCCCGGGTCATGGTGCTGAAGGGGTGCCCGGCTTTCACACCCCGATTCTTGGCACTGAAATCGAGCCCGGCCCTAGCACTATGGGTCATGCTGCTGAAGGGGTGCCCGGGCCTCACACCCCGATTCATTTCACTGAAGGGGTGCCCGACCCTCACACCCAGTGTCATGTGAAGGGGTGCCCGGCCCTCACACCCCGTTTCATGGCACTGAAAGGGTGCCCGGCCCTCACACCGCGGTTGATGACACTGAAGGGATGCCCGGCCCTCACACCCCGGGTCATGGCACTGAAGGGGTGCACGGCCCTCACACCCCGAGTCATGGGGTTGATGCGGTTCCCGGCCCTCACCCCCCGGGTCATGGTGCTGGAGAGGTGCCCGGCCCTCACACCCCGGGTCATGTCACTGAAGGGGTGCCCGGCCCTCACACTTGGTGTGTCATGTCACTGAGGGGTGCCCGACCCTCACACCCTGATTCTTGGCACTGAAATCGAGCCCGGCCCTAACACTCTGGGTCATGGTGCTGAAGGGGTGCACGGCCCTCACACCCCGATTCATTTCACTGAAGGGGTGAAAGACCCTCACACCCCGGGTCATGTGAAGGGGTGCCCGGCCCTCACACCCTAGTTTGCAGCAATGTAGGGGTGCCCGCCCCTCACACCCCGTTTCATGGCACTGAAAGGGTGCCCGGCCCTCACACTCCGGTTCATGACACTGAAGGGGTGCCCGGCCCTCACACCCCGGTTCATGGCACTGAAGGTGCCTGCCCTCACACCATGGGCTGGGGCGGGCACCCCGGCCCCCGGCACCCCCTGGCCAGTGAAAGTTGAGGGTGTCCCGGCCTCACACCCTACCGCGTCACTGAGCAGCCCGGCCCTCACACCCCAGGTCATGTCACTGAAGGGGTGCCCGGCCCTCACACCCCGGGTCATGGCACTGAAGGGGTGCCTGGCCCTCACACCCCGGGTCATGGTGCTGAAGGGGTGCCCGGCTTTCACACCCCGATTCATGGCACTGAAAGGGTGCCAGGGCCCTCACACCCCGGGTTAGGTCACTAAAGGGCTGCCCGGCCCTCTCACCCCGGGGCATGGGGTTGAAGCGGTTCCCGGCCATCACACCCCGGGTCATGGTGCTGATGGGGTGCCCAGCCCTCACACCCCGATTCTTGGCACTGAAATCGAGCCCGGCCCTAGCACTATGGGTCATGGTGCTGAAAGGGTGCATGGCCCACACACCACGGTTCATGGACCTAAAGGGGTGCCCGGCCCTCACACCACGGGTCATGGGGTTGAAGCGGTTTCCGGCCCTCACACCCCGGGTCATGGTGCTGGAGGGGTGCCCGGCCCTCACGCCCCGGGTCATGTCACTGAAGGGGTGCCCGGCCCTCACACCCCAGGTCATGTCACTGGAGGGGTGCCCGACCCTCACACCCTGATTCTTGGCACTGAAATCGAGCCCGGCCCTAACACTCTGGGTTTTGGTGTTGAAAGGGTGCCCGGCCCTTACACCCCGGGTCATGGCACTGAAGGGGTGCCTGGCCCTCACACCACGGGTCATGGGGTTGAAGCGGTTTCCAGCCCTCACACCCCGGGTCATGGTGCTGGAGGGGTGCCCGGCCCTCACGCCCCAGGTCATGTCACTGAAGGGGTGCCCGGCCCTCACACCCCAGGTCATGTCACTGGAGGGGTGCCCGACCCTCACACCCTGATTCTTGGCACTGAAATCGAGCCCGGCCCTAACACTCTGGGTTTTGGTGCTGAAGGGGTGCCCTGCCCTCACACCCCGATTCATTTCACTGAAGGGGTGCCTTACCCTCACACCCCGGGTCATGTGAAGGGGTGCCCGGCCCTCACACCCCGGTTTGCAGCACTGTAGGGGTGACCGGCCCTCACACCCCGTTTCATGGCACTGAAAGGGTGCCCGGCCCTCACACTCCGGTTCATGACACTGCAGGGGTGCCCGGCCCTCACACCCTGGTCATGGCACTGAAGGGGTGCCTGGCCTCACACCACGGGGTCATGGGGCAGCGGTTCCCGGCCTCAACCCCGGGTCATGGATGCTGAGGGTGCCTGTCCCTCACACCCCAGGTCAGGCCACTGAAGGGGTGCCCGGCCTCACACCCTGGGGCATGAGGTTGAAGGTGCCCGGCCATCACACCCCTGGTAATGGTGCTATGGGGGTGCCCGCCTCACACCCCGGGTCATGGCACTGAAGGGGTGCCTGGCCTCACACCCGGGTCATGGTGGCATGAAGGGGTGCCTGGCTACACCCCGATTCATGTCACTGAAAGGGTGCCCGGCCCTCACACCCCGGGTTATGTCACTAAAGGGATGCCCGGCCCTCACACCCCGGGGCATGGTGTGGAAGCGGTTCCCGGCCATCACACCCCGGGTCATGGTGCTGATGGGGTTCCCGGCCCTCACACCCCGATTCTTGGCACTGAAATCGAGCCCAGCCCTAGCACTATGGGTCATGCTGCTGAAGGGGTGCCCGGGCCTCACACCCCGATTCATTTCACTGAAGGGGTGCCCGACCCTCACACCCAGGGTCAAGTGAAGGGGTGCCCGGCCCTCACACCCCGTTTCAAGGCACTGAAAGGGTGCCCGGCCCTCACACCGCGGTTGATGACACTGAAGGGATGCCCGGCCCTCACACCCCGGGTCATGGCACTGAAGGGGTGCACGGCCCTCACACCCCGAGTCATGGGGTTGATGCGGTTCCTGGCCCTCACTCCCCGGGTCATGGTGCTGGAGAGGTGCCCGGCACTCACACCCCGGGTCATGTCACTTAAGGGGTGCCCGGCCCTCACACCCCAGGTCATGTCACTGGAGGGGTGCCCGACCCTCACACCCTGATTCTTGGCACAGAAATCGAGCCCGGCCCTAACACTCTGGGTCAGGGTGCTGAAGGGGTGCACGGCCCTCACACCCCGATTCATTTCACTGAAGGGGTGCAAAACCCTCACACCCCGGGTCATGTGAAGGGGTACCCGGCCCTCACACCCCAGTTTGCAGCAATGTAGGGGTGCCCGGGCCTCAGCACCCCGTTTCATGGCACTGAAAGGGTGCCCGGCCCCTCACCCCGGTTCATGACACTGAAGGGGTGCCCGGCCCTCACACTCCCTGGGTCATGGAACTGAAGGGGTGAAAGCCCTCACATTCCGGGTCAGGACCCAAGGTGCCTGGCCCTCACACCACGGGTCATGGGGCAAGGCTTGGGCCATCACCCTGGGTCATGTCACTGAAGGGGTGCTTGGCCCTCACACTCCAGGTCATGTCACTGAAGGGGTTCCTGGTCTCACACCCCGGGTCATGGGTACTGAAGGTGCTCTATCCACACCCCTGGGTCATGGTGCTGAAGGTGTGCCTGGCTTTCACACCCTGGATCTATGGCACTGGAAAGGGTGCCTGGCCCTCAAAACCCGGGTCATGGTGTCGGAGGGTGCCAGGCCCTCACACCCCGGGTCATGTCACTAAAGGTGCCCGGCCCTCACAACCTGTCTATGGGGTTGAGCGGTTCCTGCCCCTCACACCCCTGGGTCATGGTGCGATGGGGTTCTCAGCCCTGGCATTCCCCGGTCAGGTGCTGGAGGGTGCTGGCCCTCACACCCGGGTCATGTGACTGAAGGGGTGCCTAGCCCTCACACCCCGAGTCATGGTACTGAAGGGCTGCACGGCCCTCACACCCCGGGTCATGGTGCTGATAGGGTGCCCGGCCCTCATACCCCGGGTCATGGTGCTGGAGGGGTGCCCGGCCATCACATCCCGATTCATGGCACTGAAATCGAGCCCGGCCCTCATACCCCGGGTCATGGCACTGAAAAGGTGCCCGGCCCTCACACCCCGTGTCATGTGAAAGGGTGCCCGGCCCTCACACTCCTGTTCATAGCTCTGTAGGGGTGCCCTGCCCTCACACCCCGTTTCATGGCACTAAAGGGGTGCCCGGCACTCACACCCCGGCTCATGGCACTGAAAGGGTGCCCGGCCCTCACACCCCGGGTTATGTCACTAAAGGGATGCCCGGCCCTCACACCCCGGGGCATGGGGTTGAAGCGGTTCCCGGCCATCACACCCCGGGTCATTGTGCTGATGGGGTGCCCGGCCCTCACACCCCGATTCATGGCACTGAATTCGAGCCCGGCCCTAGCACTATGGGTCATGGTGCTGAAGGGGTGCCCGTGCCTCACACACCCGATTCATTTCACTGAAGGGGTTCCTGACTGTCGCGATCCCACTACCCTTTATACTTGGGGAGTGAATCCTACCCCAAGTTATTAACAAATAAACGTACAAATCGGGAACACGGCAATAATTATCCTCACCAAAAACCTACTCAACTAAATGTACTTGAAAAAGTAAGAACAGTTGAAATAAGTGAATCACAAAAGGGAAGATAATTAATAAATTCAATTTATGTTCTAAAGGGAGTAATGACTAGCAAACATGAATTTAAGGGAATAAGTAAGTGTATAATAAAATAAGAATGATGCCGGAAGGGCGAAAATATGCTGTAAGGAGTTAGACCAAACAAATATTACTTAACATTACTATATTACACAAGACATACGAAATATATATATACAACAATCACTACAAAATGATTATCCCTACCAAACAGGAGATACCTTACCACCAGGATCCCTTCCTAGGCCTAACTAAGCGTGTCACTAATACCTGATACCCCTAGGGCATTGCAGAAGACTGGATAAAGCACTAGACAAGGGTCAAGGCTAGAGAACGAATGGACACGTCTAACCTATGCCACGGTTTTTCGCTACTGGGGAAGCGTGCCCACGCGGGGAGGAGAGCGTCTCATATCACGTGATTCAGGACATTTGCTGGATATTTCATATAATTAATTAATATTTCTCTTGAGTTGACTTAACAGAGTAAGACAATGATGCATATTAATAACATACATAAATATACAATTAACCTAAGTAACTAAGAACAATAATAATATAATAAGTACAATTAACAATTTATTAATAGCTTGTATGAAATGCAGGCGTGAACATATGCCTCACGCTATGCGAGTTCCCGAGCGCTCAGGCACGTGACACCTCCCCCAAAAAAGTGAGCTTACAACTAACTGGAAGCGAAAAATGGATATACAGCAACACAGTGAAAGTAATAACTAACACAATCGGTTTAAATCAATATGAAGCAAAATAATTCATAATATAAAGACAAGGTACTCAATGACAATATAACAAAAAAATAATTTGCATATAGACATAGTTAATAAATAATCAGACTCGAGAAAGTGCATCAGCCAACACGTTCTCTTTTCCGTGGATATGGGAAATGTTCAAGTTATAGGGCTGAAGTGATAGAGCCCACCTCAAAAGTCTTTGGTTGGTATGTTTCATCTTGTCAACAAAAGTAAGTGGGTTATGATCAGTGAACACTTGAATGGGATAAGCAGTGCTGCCAATATATACTTTGAAGTTTTCTAGTGCCATGATCAGTGATAAAGCCTCCTTTTCAATGGTGGCATAGTTTCTTTGATATTTGTAAAATTTTCTAGAAAAATAGCACAGCGGATGAAGCACTTGATCACTCTCAACCTCTTGCAGAAGCACAGCACCGGCGCCAATTTCACTGGCGTCGACATGGAGAGTGAACTGTTTCTGGAGGTCAGGTGCAAGTAGTACAGGAGCATTTGCCAGCAGGGATTTAAGATTCTCAAAAGATTCCTGGCAAGCCGTAGTCCACTTGAAGGTTTTCTTGCCACTCAGCAGGTCAGTCATGGGAGAGGCAACGGAGGAGAAGTTTGGACAAAAACGGCTGGACTTCCCCTTGTCCGACCACATGCCCCAAGAAAGTGACGTGGGCATGGCCGAACTCACTTTTGACGAGGTTCACCGTCAGCTTGCTTGCAGCCAGTACGGAGAAGAGGGCTTGTAGACGACTCATGTGATCTTCCCAGGAACTGCTGAAGACGATGAGGTCGTCTAGGTAACAGTGGACACCTTCCAGACCAGACGTGATGAAATTCATGAGGCGTTGAAAGGTTGCAGGGGCGTTCCGCATACCAAACGGAAGGACTGTGAATTGGTACAACCCCTCAGGAGTGACAAAAGCAGAGATTGCCCTGGAGCGTTCAGTCAGTCTTATCTGGTAGTAGCCCTGGTGGAGATCCAACTTGGTCACGTACCTTGCCTGTCCAAGATCGTCGATCACGTCGTCGATGCGTGGCAAGGGATAACCATCGGGTTCAGTGACAGCATTCACCTTGCGATAATCCACACACAGCCGCATTGACACATTCGGCTTTGGAACTAGAACAACAGGGGATGCCCATGGACTGATGCTGGGTTCGACGAGGCCTAGCTCTTGAAGACGCTGTACCTCGGCTCGCACACACTCCCGCTTGAAGGCATTAAGACGGTAGGGACGCTGTCGGATTGGCTTGGCTCCCTTGGTCTCAACGTCATGCTCCAACACTGAACAAGAGAGTAGGTAATCACCAACTATAATAAGATACTCCTGTAATAGAGACTTTATATTATTGGCTTGGTCACTAGAGAGATGGTACAACTTAGCACTGGGGTCCTCCAAGATAGTCGAGTTTTCAACTTTTACACTAGACCCATTCATTATTTCAGAAAAACACTGATCTTTATCATCCTTACACTCTGGCACAATGATACAATTTGGCAAGGATTGATCAACACAAGCAACTGCTTTTCCCAGGGTTTCGTTACGAACATGATATGACTTTAAAAGATTGACATGGATAAGGCGTTTTTCTTACGCCATTCAGGGGTGCTAATCACATAATTCACGGACCCCTGTTTTTCTAGTACTTCATATGGACCACTGTATTTGGATTTAAAAGGGTGATCATGTAAGGGCAGGAAGGCCAACACCTGCTTCCCCACTTGGAATTCTTTAGGTTTTGCCTGATGGGCCTTATCAAAATGCAGTTTCATTTTCATCTGAGCACACCTTAAGTTGGACTGGGCAAGTTCTACAGCCAGACGCAACTTCTCCTTGAATTGGACCACATATGAAGCTAAGGGCGTCGCGCTCTGATCACTCAACCAACACTCTTTTAACACCTTAAGAGGCCCTCACGCCTCATGTCCATAGACGAGCTGGAAGGGCGAGAATCCTAGCGACTCTTGTTTACTGTCCCGAACAGCAAACAAAAGCAGGTCAACTCCCTCGTCCCAATCCTTCCCAGTCTCCAGACAGAAGGTGCGCAACATGAGTTTTAGTGTCTGGTGAAATCTCTCTACCACCCCCTGTGATTGAGGGTGATAGGCCGAAGACCTCAACTGCCGGACTCCCAGGGTTTGCATTACCTGATTAAACAACCGGGAAGTAAAATTGGAACCCTGATCTGACTGTACCACTGTAGGAAGGCCTACTTGAGTGAAGAAGTGGGTTAAGGCTTTGATAACATTCTTCGCTGTGATGCAGCGCAAGGGAATGGCTTCAGGATAACGGGTTGCACAATCAATAATGGTTAGCAAGAACTGATGACCACGAGGGGTCTTAGGTAAGGGACCGACACAATCTATGACCACCTTACTAAAGGGCTCTTCAATGACTGGGATAGGCTGCAGAGGGAATGGTTTAATACTGGGGTTCGGTTTCGCCGCCACCTGACAATCATTGCAAGTGCGACAGTAAGAGCTGACGTCTTTCTTCATCCTAGGCCAAAAGAACTGGGATAAAATTTTTGCATAAGTCTTCCTAACTCCTAAATGACCACCCACCCCATCATGAGCGATACTAAGTATGTCCTGCCGCAAAGGTTTGGGAATAACAACTTGATGATGAACTAACCAAGGGTGATTGGCAGGAGAATTGGAGGGACGGAACTTCCGCATTAATACAACAGACCTAGTGTAGTAGCAATTTGATTCTTGCTCAGCTTCTGTCTCAGTAACTGACCTATTGAGAAAACCTACTAGCTCAGGATCCCCTGCTTGTAGCTCAATAAACTTACTCCTAGTGATGGGAGAGGAACCAAAACTAGTGACATCTGGGTTCCTATCTCCATCAGAACTAATCTGGAGGTTATCTGGTTGTGGGGAATCCTCAAAAAATTCACTGAGACCAAGATCAGTATGGTCCAGCTGGATAAGATTATCCTCGGACTTCTCACAGTCCTGGAGGGAAACTTCATCAACTTCACTAGTCTCTTCTACCTCTGTACTGTGGCTCATGCTACGGGTCACAGCACACGCAGGGAACAACCCTGGAAAGTCTACTTCTAACTGCACAGTATTATTCTCGGCAGTGGGACAAGATGAGATCACAACATTAGGGAACATCATGTCGCCAACGAGGTCATTTCCTATCAATAGAGAGACCCCTTCTACAGGTAAGCTATCTACTACTCCTAACGTGACATAGCCTGACTTTATGGATGACCGCAGGTACACTTGACAAAGGGGAATACGCGACCCACCGGTCAAACCGTTCACAAACACCCAGCTACCAGTATAGCATGAATCCAGGAATGGAGCAGCTTCTTTAGTAACAAGAGATAAGGCTGAGCCTGTGTCTCTCAAGAGTTTAACAGAAATGGGTTGACTGAATTGATCCAAAGCTAAGGAACCAGGAGAACAAAATGGTTCAAAGGTTGATATCACAGAAGAGGGGGAAGCATCCAGGGCAACAGTCTGACTGAGGGCAGTGACACAGGGTTCCAATAATTTCTCCGATTGCTCGGCCACCCTGACCAAAAGAGCGGGGGATCCTTGGTGAGAGGAATTTCTTTTCTTTGACTTGAGACAGTCGCTGATGACATGTCCTGGCTTCTTACAGTACCTGCAACTAGAGTTTCTCTCACCAGTAGGAGTGGATCCACCTGTCCCATGGACCATAGGCTCACCCGGGGTAGATGATGTAGAAACTGAGGGTCGGGTCGGTATGGCTAGAGGCAGGGACCCCTATGTAGATGTTGGTGTGGGCCGCTTGAAGGAAGTGAAGGACTGGGACATGGGAGCATAAGACCTGGAATTTACATTTCAATTAGTTAAGGAATAATGGTCAGCCACTGGACCAGCATCAGCCAGGGTACAGATACCTCTCTGATCCAAGTGAGCTCGAATGTCGCCTGGGATACACTTTCTAACCTCCTCTAGCAGGATTAGTTCAAGCTTGTCATGTTCTACATGGGCAGACTCACTTTCAATCCACCTCCGACAAAGGACCTGTTTCTGCCTGAAGAACTCCACAAATGTTTGTTTGTCAGTCTTCCGGCAGTTACGGAACTGTTGCCGATAGGCTTCAGGAACAAGTTTATAAGCACTCAAAACCGCGGACTTAAGAAGGGCATAGTCTAGACATTGATCCTCAGAGAGGGCAGAAAACACATCTAATGCTTTACCAGTGAAAGATCTATAAATAAGTTGAGACCATTAAGAAACAGGCCACTTGTTAAGTCGGGCAATTTTCTCAAAAAGAGAGAAGAACTTGTCTGGTTCTTCCTCATTAAATTTAGGAACACTTGAGACATTTGTCTACACTGAATGTTGAAGTATTACTACCTTGAGCCAAACCTCGTTGTTTGAGAGTTTCCAGCTCCACCTCGAGTCTTTTGAGTTCAACTTGTAAGGCCAAATTACTTGGTGTAACAATTTCCTCTGAATTTCCCGACGGTTGGGCTATGATTTCATTGTCAATAAGGTAGTTGAGGACAGCCTCTTCTAACCTAGCCTTATTCATGGAAGAGCGGCCTTCTACTTCATAATAAGCAGCGAGGGATTGCCACTCTGCCTTAGTAAGCCCCTTCAGTACTTCGGCTGAAGGTGAAGCCAAAGAGCTTTCCAGGTCAAACATGTTGAACTCAAAATCGAGTAGCGAAAAAAAAAGTAACCGTGGCTACTAAGCTAACTAGCTAGCTAATTAATAATATCAAAATGCAATAAACTGTGAAACACAGCAAGGGATTAACCAAACACATGGTACACAAGATAAGGGTTAACTCACCAGTAGCTTAAGCAATAACAGGAGCAATATAAATGAACACTGTAAACACAGCAACTTGCTTCCAAAAATACTTAGCGATGAAACAACACCTGGCGAGTAACAACACTTGATATGACACAACAATGGTGGTTAGCTCCCGGACACAGGCCCCCACTTGTCGCGATCCCACTACCCTTTATACTTGGGGAGCGAATCCTACCCCAAGTTATTAACAAATAAAGGTACAAATAGGGAACACGGCAATAATTATCCTCACCAAAAACAAAGACAATCGGACTATAAAAGGGTAGACAAAGGATGCGAGTTTCCGTTGTGTATAATAAAGTACCATAAATCCCTTAACAAAATATTCAGCTTATAAATTACCCTTAACCAAACTTAACCTAAACATTAACAGTATATACATAATAATACAACATAAACCATTTTGAAGCAAGTGGACGTGGGGGAGGCAATACAAGATACAAGTACTTAAGTGAGGAGCTGAGATGGCTGACGAGTAAGGCTAAGTATTGTAGAAGACGGTAGGTAGTCACTGCACCGTAGGTTTAGAGGATAGATGATCCTGTGGTCACTTCCTAGAGCCAAGTGCCCTCTCCTCGAATTGGAGCTCACAAAGTAGACTTGGAGGAAGTGACGCAACAACCAGGATATGGAGAAGGGAAACCCCGGAGTGTTAACTAAGACGAGTCATACTCGTGTCTCGTCCCTAGATGGCGTTGCTCGTGGTGCTGGGTAGGTAGATCAGGACAATAGATGGTGTGGTTCGTAGTGCTGGGTGGAGGGGTTCGTAACACACCCCCCCTCCAAAGACCTCCGTAGCGCGGTCGCAAAGGAGGTGATCAACTGGTGCGTCTGGAGAGTAGCTGCTGCATTTCCACTGGAGCTCGGGATAAGGAGTCTGCAATCAGGTTGTCGACCCCCTTTATGTGCCGGACTTGTAGATTAGGGCGCTGGGTGAGGAGAGCCCAGCGGAGGATTCACTGGTTGGAGGTCTTGTTGGTTTGGATGAACATGAGCAGGTTATGGTCGGTGAAGACTAGGGTGGTTTGTGGGCGAGATTGGAGGTAACATTCAAACTTCTTTATTGCCAACACCAGAGCCAGGGCCTCCTTCTCTATGGTCGAGTAGTTGGTCTGATGTTTTTCAACTTGGCGGAGTAGTATGCCACAGGGTGAAGGACATCAGTGGTTGGGTCGGGCTGTAGGAGCACAGCCCCCACTCCGACACCGCTAGCGTCGATTTGCAGATGGAAGGGCGAAATTGTAGTCGGGGGGTGGACTACAGGCTTGGAGGCAAGGGAAAACTGAGGCGGTGGAAAGACTGGTCGCACCTCTGGACTTGAGCAAGGACATAAGAACTGGTAGGTCTGTGAGGGGATAAAACACGCTGGAGAGAAGTTACTGCAGAACCGACGGCGTGTCCGCCACATCCAGAGGCGCGCAGGTTCCTTCCTCTGATCATGGGTGAGGGGACGGAGTAGCTCTAACGTTTGCATCCTTGGGTCTCACCATACCATGCCCAACGATATGTCCCAGGTAAGTCACTGAGGCCCGGCCAAAAGCAGATTTAGCCAGGTTTATGGTGAATCCAGTCTCTTGCAGTCGTGCAAACAGTATCTCCAAACGCACCAGATGTTCGTCCCAGCTGTCCGACACCACCACCAGGTCATCCAGGTAGGCGAACGTCCCAACTAGGTCCTGAATAAGGTAGTTGATGGCCCTCTGGAATGTGGCCAGAGCATTAGAAAAGCCAAACGCCATAACCAAATATTGAAAAAGACCAAATGGAGTTATAAATGCCGAGATTATTTTTGCCCTATCCGTGAGTCCCACTTGGTAATATCCTTTCAATAGGTCCACGGTACTGATAAATTTGGCACAGCCTATGCTGTCTATTATATCTTCAATCAAAGGTAAAGGGTAGGAGTCTGAGACAGTGACCTGGTTCACTTTACGATAATCGGTACAGAAACGAAAAGTGCCATCGGGTTTTGGAATGAGAAGGCAAGGTGAAGCCCAGGGGGAGGTACTAGGCTCAGCTAAGTTATGTTTTAACAAAAATCTACCTCCTTTTTCATAATCTCTTTTTT
>NW_024715087.1:0-7500 GCF_018991925.1 Homarus americanus
ACAAATGGCTTTAAATTAGATAAATTCCGATTCAGAAAGGATATAGGCAAGCACTGGTTTGGTAATAAAGTTGTGGATATGTGGAATAGGCTACCGAGTGCTATAGTAGGATCGGGGACGCTAGGGCGCTTCAAGACGAAGTTGGATAGGCACATGTAAGTGCTGGGATGGGTGTGAAAGAGATCTGCCCTGTATGGGCCAGTCGGCCTCCTGCAGTATCCCACTTTCTTATGTTCTTATGTTCTTATGTTCACCTCACAATCTTTACTACATCTCACCTCACAATCTTCACTACATTTCACTTCACAATCTTCACTACATCTCACTTCAAAATCTTCACTACATCTCACTTCACAATCTTCACTACATCTCACTTCACAATCTTCACTACATCTCACTACACAATCTTCACTACATCTCACTTCACAACCTTCACTACATCTCCCTTCACAATCTTCACTACATCTCCCTTCACATCTTCACTACATCTCACTTCACAATCTTCACCATATCTCACTTCACAATCTTCACCACATCTCACTTCACAATCTTCACCAAATCTCACTTCACAATCTTCACCACATCTCACTTCACAATCTTTACCACATCTCACTTCACAATCTTCACTACATCTCTCTTCACAATCTTCACTATATCTCACTTCACAATCTTCACCACATCTCACTTCACAATCTTCACTACATCTCACTTCACAATCTTCACTACATCACACTTCACAATCTTCACTATATCACACTTCACAATCTTCACTACATCTCACTTCACAATCCTCACTACATCCCACTTCACAATCTTCACTACATCTCACTTCACAATCTTTACCACATCTCACTTCACAATCTTCACTACATCTCACTTCACAATCTTCACTACATCTCACTTCACAATCTTCACTACATCTCACTTCACAATCTTCACTACATCTCACTTCACAATCTTCACTACATCTCACTTCACAATCTTCACTACATCTCACTTCACAATCTTCACTACATCCCACTTCACAATCTTCACTACTTCTCAATTCACAATCTTCACTACATCTCCCTTCACAATCTTCACTACATCTCACTTCACAATCTTCACTACATCTCACTTCACAATCTTCACTACATCTCACTTCACAATCTTCATTACATCTCACTTCACAATCTTCACTACATCTCACTTCACAATCTTCACTACATCCCACTTCACAATCTTCACTACATCTCACTTCACAATCTTCACTACATCCCACTTCACAAACTTCACTACATCTCACTTCACAATCTTCACTACATCTCACTTCACAATCTTCAATACATCTCACTTCACAATCTTCACTACATCTCACTTCACAATCTTTCACTACATCTCACTTCACAATCTTCACCATATCTCACTTCACAATCTTTACTACATCTCACTTCACAATCTTCACTACATCTCACTTCACAATCTTCACTACATCTCACTTCACAATCTTCACTACATCTCACTTCACAATCTTCACTACATCTCACTTCACAATCTTCACTACATCTCACTTCACAATCTTTACCACATCTCACTTCACAATCTTCACTACATCTCCCTTCACAATCTTCACTACATCTCACTTCACAATCTTTACCACATCTTACTTCACAATCTTCACTACATCTCACTTCACAATCTTTACCACATCTTAATTCACAATCTTCACTACATCTCCCTTCACAATCTTCACTACATCTCACTTCACAATCTTCACTACATCTCACTTCACAATCTTCACTACATCTCACTTCACAATCTTCACTACATCTCACTTCACAATCTTCATTACATCTCACTTCACAATCTTCACTACATCTCACTTCACAATCTTCACTACATCTCACTTCACAATCTTCACCACATCTGACTTCACAATCTTCACTACATCTCACTTCACAATCTTCACTACATCTCACTTCACAATCTTCACTAACACCATCCTTCATCACTACATATAACATCCATCATCACTACTTATAACACCATCCATCATCATCACTACATATAATACTATCCATCATCACTACATATAACATGATCCATCATCACTACATATAACACCATCCACCATCACTACATATAGAACCATCCATCACGACATATAACACCATCCGACATCATTACATATAGCACCAACCATCATCACTACATATAACATCATCCATCATCACTACATATAACTCCATCCATCATCACTACATATAACACCATCCATCATCACTACATATAAAACCAACCTATCATCACTACATATAACATCATCCATCATCACTACATATAACACCATCCATCATCACTACATATAGAACCATCCTATCATCACTACATATAATATCATCCATCATCACTACATATAACACCATCCAACATCACTACATATAACACCACCCATCATCACTACATATAACATCATCCATCATCACTACATATAACTCTATCCATCATCACTACATATAACACCATCCAGCATCACTACATATAACACCAACCATCATCACTACATATAACATCATGCATCATCAATATATATATATAACACCATCCATCATCACTACATATATTACCCTCTTATCATCACTACATATAACACCATCCATCATTACTACAATATAACGCCATCCTTCATCACTACATATAACACCATCCATCATCACTACATATTATAACACCATCCATCATCTTTACAAACACCATCCCTCTTTACTATAGTGATAAACAGAGCTTTATTTTGTTGTCAATTTCTTTAAATTCCAACCTTATTAAGCCGTAATTCTTTCTGTATGGTCAAATTTTGATTTGACCTCAGTGAGAGAGCTGTTAGTGTCAGTACATCACAATGGTGTTCCGACGCACTGTATCGAAGGTGACTAAGGTGGAGGTGAAGCCTTGCCAGATGAAGGAGAAGGGCCCCCGATCTAACAAACTGCAGACCACAAAACACACTAAGACCCAAAACAACAAGACCCAAAACAACAAGAAGAAGAAGGAAACTACCACTTTCTGCCGTGTACAAAAGGACCAGTACCTGCCATGGGGAGACTACATCTTCACCGGGAAAAAGACACAAAAGAAGCGCTGAACCTACGCTTCTGATATTTAAAAATACTGTAATAAAAAACATATTAATTGATTTTGTTTGTATTATTTATGCTTTTATTTATTTTCATCTGTAAACGTGCTGTTTTGGGAATATATTTTGAGTTACATAATATTTAGGTACAGCAGTTTATTTCACTGTATCTACTTGTTTACCAAGTAACTGGACTTACAGTCTCCGATCGGGATTCTCAAAACAAATATTTGGCATCGAACTCCGTAAGTGAGCTCGTAATCTAGCCTGTAACTTACAGGACCTCAACACGATCAACCTGGATATAGTAGTCGCTATTTCCGGATTGCATGAAAAAAAATTAATAATATATGTTTTAATAATGCTTGTTAGACTTGTTTTATCATAGAATAATGAAGAAAATGTTTTGTACATCAACATACTAAAATGCAATATTAGTTTTTTTTTACGACAAGAAGAGGCTTGGCTGTTCTATTTCTCGCTTTATGGAAGAGATGCAGCTTTTGTCTTCTTACAACTTTTCAAGTAATTTGTACCAAAATAGAAGATTTTTATTGTCCACATTTAGGGTATATTTTTTTTATGACTGAATAAACTTGCAGATAGACCTTATTAATGTGGTATAGCTGTAAATATCCTTCAGTAATGAAATCCAAATATGAGGTCAAGTGAACATTTTTGCTTAGACTCCGCCTTTGTTAGGACCAAGTTATAACAAGTTATTCTGCCAAGTATCCAATAAGTACCCATGACTCAGAGTTAAATAATACCTAACCTAATCTAAGTTCATCAAACTTAATAAAAAAAAGTGGGGCAAAAAATAAGTGGTAAAGAAATTTTTTTCTCAGAAAAAGAATTATATTCAGAGGTTTTTTATCCGATACCTTCAGTCGTGATTATTTTGATGCAAAATTAGTAAAATGTATTTAACCCTAACACTACCTCACCTTACCTAATCTTACCTTACCTTATCTAACCTAACCTAATGTTACCTAACCTAACCAAGCCGCAACGCTCATGACACAATTGAGTTCTCTAGAAAGTTTTAATTTCATTTTCTTTTTTAAAAATACATTTGCAGAGACAACAAACTTTTGATAATTATTTCTCCAACATATCTATAAATCTGTTGATGATATATAAATTTAGGATAGGTTAGGTTTGGTGTGATTAGGATAGGTTAGGCTAGTTTAGGATAGTCTAAGTTAGCTTAGGAAAGGCTAAGTTAGGTTACGATACACTAGGTTAGGTTTTAATCTGCATGATATTTTTACTGAACTTTTAAACGATGTTATAATCCTGGCAGCAGGGTATCGATCACGAAAATAACACTTTGGTAGTTATAACATTTGATAAAGTTTATTATTACTGTAACATGAAACAAATCACTATAGCTGTACTTATCAATCCAGTATTAAATCTGTATTATCTTTGACCATCGCTCATTGGCCAGCTTATCTCTGCACTGTTCTCTGATATAATAAAGTATTGGTGAATGGGAATATTAATCATTTGTGAGTCACTTATTATAAAGGAAACTGTAACGGATTCTATGGACAGTTGGGAATATTTTCACGGAATAAGTCGGAGTAACTCCCCTCTTGCCCAAAAGCGATCCAAGGAGTTAATTCACAGAGCGAAAATCTAGACGAGTCTTCCTTGTTTGTTTTAGGTCATAACAACGAAAAGTTTAATAATATTTATTACAATGATTCAGGTTTTACTGTAATTCTTCTTTTTTATATTTTTAGTATTTTGTAGATTTTTTTCACCCAGTTCATTTCTTGTTTAGATTCATTATTGCAATTATTTTTATTACAGAGTTGAATTAAAAATTTATATCTAAGTATTTTACAGCTTCACAAATACTTTTATAAAATGTTGATACACACAGTGGACAGTTTTTAGTTCTTTCTTGTAATACCTCAGTATTACTCTGTTAAATTCTTACCATTTACACCTGACCATTTATTTATTTATTTTACAAATTGTTTAAAGAGAGAACATCACCAGCAGGATACAGATGATGAAGTAAATAGAAGTTTGTAACCTAACCCTACCCCCCACTGCTACCCCTCCTTCTTGTCCCACATTCTTACTCGTCACTCCTACCCCTTACTCCTACCCCTTACTCCCACCCCTTAATCCCACCCCTTATTCCCACCCCTTATTCCCACCCCTTGCTCCCACCCCTTCCTTCTACCCCTTACTTCTACCCCTTACTCCTACCCCTTACTTCTACCCCTTACTTCTACCCCTTACTCCTACCACTTACTCCTACCACTTACTCATACCCCTTACTCCCACCCCTTGCTTCCACCCCTTGCTTCCACCCTCTTACTCGTACCCCTTGCTCCCACCCCTTACTCCTACCCCTTACTGCCACCCCTTACTGCCACCCCTTACTCCCACCCCTTACTCCTACCCCTTACTCACCCTTAATCCCTTAATCCCATACTTCACATATACTCCCACCCCTTATCCCACCCTCCCCACCCTCCCTACACCATACTCCTTTTATGCTCCTCCTTACTCCCTTATGCTCCCTTATCCTCCTCCTTACTCCACCCTTACTCCCACCCTTGCTCCACCCTTACTCCTACCCTCCCATACTCCTGTCAGCTCACCATATCCCTTGTATCATGTATACTCCACCCTTATCACCATATCCCTGCCTCCACCCTTACTCCTGCCCATGCTCCTACCCCTTGCTCACCCATGCTCCACCATATCCCACCCTTATCACCCTTATCATATGCTCACCCTTATCCCCTGTATCACATATTATCACCCATGCTCCCACCATGTCTGTATCACGCCCTATCACATGTATCATATTATCACCCTTATCACCCTTACTCACCATATACCATTATCATCATATCACCCATGCTCCACCCATATATGCCCTTACTCCCACCCCTTACTCCCACCCCTTACTCCCACCCCTTACTCCCACGCCTTACTCCCACCCTTCACTCCTACCCTTCGCTTCTACCCCCACTGTTACCCCACACTACGCTGGTAATTGAAGACATCATACATTTGTTCACTTAGACACCACTTATTATTCAGGACCTAATGGCTATAATATCAGAGTCATTATTCTTAACTCAACTTTATATATATATCAATTGTCAAAAACCTTCACCACAGAAAGAAAAGAACAGTCGGGTATGGCAGAAAATGTAATAAACGAACATGGAGTAAGACATCAAGCTCCATATTGTAAACAAGATCATCGTCATTGTTTATTTATTGCGAGGAAAAATATTGTTCGCAATATAATTATAAAAACCTTCTGTAATTCATTCTCTTCATTACACTAAAAGGTAATGAAGTATATAAAGAAAATAGTTTACAAATTACTAAAATAAAAATACGTATAAAAAAGTAAAATAACATCTATTGATGGAATAGAAAAGAATTATATCGTAAGTGGGTAAAAGATTTCTTGGGTAGGTTTTAGAATACAATAACTGTTTTCTGCATTACACCGATGGTTCCAAGTCAGAAATTATCCTTAAGTTTTGTGAATCAGTATTTACAGTTTTTCTTAAAGGGTGACTTAAGTTACGGTCACACGCTCCCTTTGATGAGCAATTAATTTGGAGCAAGAAATTACGAGTAATTTCTTCCAAATGTGGTCACACGAGTGGCTCTTGGTTCAGTTACTACAGCAAGAAAAAAAAAGTTAACGCCGCTGTGCGAGTAGAAGGGAGACGGAACATCACAACAACAATGCTGACGACGCAGCAGCTATCCTTGGTATTATTGTTATTATTAAAAATAAATGAGAGAAAGCGAAGAAAAACTATTGGGGACTCGTAAGTGGCTGGCGAGGAGGAGGAACGAGTGTTTAATATAGACTGGTTCAACTATCGTAGTTACAGTAGGGAGGGTTGTTAGTGTGTGGAGAATGACCGGCTGTATGGGCTTGTGTTTTGTAAACAAACACGCCAAAACACCACCCAAATAATAAACTCAGTGTGTCGTAAAAAACTGTTTGTGCATTTATACATAATGTTATTGATCTATGTTATATATAGCCAAGGTAAATACTCGATAAATAAGCTTCGTGTCATTAAATATGGTATTAACCGGGTTTTGAACCGATAATCTTGCTCGAAATAGTCAAGAAATTGACTATCACGATTGTCAATAAAATGCTTCAAAAACTTGCTCGAATTTCTCGAAAATTGCTCGAAATAACTTTCCGGCAAGAAATTGCTAAAAAAAAATGCGCCCATGTGACCAGTGCTTTAAGAATTGTATGATATCCTCATGGCAATGGAAACACACACACACACACACACTCACCCCATACACAGTCACACACTCACCATGCACAATCACACACACCCATACACACACCGTACATGCACAAA
>NW_024715088.1:0-9520 GCF_018991925.1 Homarus americanus
TCCAGGTCGTCGTCGTCCTCCTCCAGGTCGTCGTCGTCCTCCTCCAGGTCGTCGTCTCCCTCCTGGTGGTGGTACAGGTGGCAGCCTCGTGACACATTGATAGTGGTGTGTGTCGCAGGCATACTTGTATAAATCATTAGAGGCGCTGCCCCACTCTCTCTCTCTCTCTCCTTCCTTCCTTCCTTCCTTCCTTCCTTCCTTCCTTCCTTCCTTCCTTCCTGTCTCACCATTTACATCACCTCCGTTTATCTCATGGGACCACCTGAAGATTAACCACCCTAATGCTAACCTAACCTAACCAAAGTTAATATAGCGACACCTGCTTAATGTACTTGTGTAGCGGCCAGTACACACACACACACACACACACACACACAGAACAAAGGATCACAGCAAACAACAACAACAGCAGCAGCAAAGACGATAGCGTGCGTGCAACAATAACAGCAGCGGTGCCTTAATTGCCCTCATCAACACGGGAGTCAGGTGCCAACGAGAGGCGGGGTAGTTGGAACAGCGGTCGACAGCCACTGGGTATAACAGCATCGCCCCCTCTTAATCCTGTTCCCGGGGAGGCATTGATCCGACCGGGTGTGTTGTTGGGGGTCGTACTGGGGGTTGGGGTCGTACTCGTGGCTAGGGTTATACCGGTGGCTGAGGTCGTACTATACTTCTAGCCGAGGTCGTACTATCCTTCTAGCTAGGGTCGTACTGGTGGCTAGCGGTCGTACTGGGGTTGGGGTCGTACTCGTGGCTAGGGTTATACCGGTGGCTGAGGTCGTACTATACTTCTAGCCGAGGTCGTACTATCCTTCTAGCTAGGGTCGTACTGGTGGCTAGCGGTCGTACTGGGGGTTGGGGTCGTACTCGTGGCTAGGGTTATACCGGTGACTGAGGTCGTACTATACTTCTAGCCGAAGTCGTACTATCCTTCTAGCCGAAGTCGTACTATCCTTCTAGCTAGGGTCGTACTGGTGGATGGGGGTCGTAGAGTAATGTGTATTTCTCATTATAATTTATCCCGTTACTGTTAGTCATTTGTGTTATGTTATCGATGAATGTGTTTGTTATTGTTATTTTTTATTAGTATTATTATTGTTATTGTTTATTGTTATTGTTATTATTATTGTTTATTATTATTGTTATTGTTTATTATTATTATTTGGAGTATTGTTGTTATTTTGATTATTATTTCTCGCAATACTTTGTTATTATTATTATTATTATTACTGTTATTATTATTACTGTTATTATTATCATTGCTACTACTACTACTACTACTACTTTTTTTTTTTTTTTTTTTTTTTTTTTAACGTGGCCTCCAGCCTCCCCCAATAGCCACACCTTCGCCACCATTTATTTACCTTAATATTAAATATCCTAATACATAAGCAACTATCCTATCTGTGTTAAATTAGTTGAGCCGCAGATCCATGCGGCATTCGGTGACTGTAGCCTCATAGTCGATATCTGCAGCAGTTGACGGAGTAGGGGCAGAAGCTCTCGTTCCCCTGAGGCAGAGCAAAGCCGACCGAAGGAGAGAGAAGGACAGTCGACATCTCATCCAGGCTGTGACATAACTTCTGGGCTGCTGCTTCTGTTCGGAGATCAGCTCCGCGAGTCTGGCGTAGAAACATCTTGCGCTTGGGCCCATCCCACCAGAGGTTGTGAACACTAGAGGAGTGAAGCTGCCTTGATCAACATTTTGAATTCTCTCCCCATATGCCCTTCTCTTGTCGTTCTCGTTCCTCCTATGCGCAGCATCGAGAGCTAGGTTACGGTGACAAACGGCCATGGGATCAAAGAATCCTGATGTCGAAGAAAGCTCGCTGTCCCCGCGTCCAGAATCCTCGAGCACTGACGTCCACACGGGCTTCGTTAGATGTGTTTGAAGTCCTGTGTTGGAGGATCTCGCCATCCAGTGGAAGGAGGGTCGGTTCTACCATGACGTCCCGGCAGATTTCCTTCAACATATTTGCTGTGAGATCCCTTACCTCGTCATGCCTCATGCATATGAAGCCCCCCTTCTTGCAAACCATGGCGTGATCGCCATCATAGGAATAGCCACACACGCATTGGGAGGGCAAACCATCTACTGGCCAACCGTACCTTAGAGCAATGGCATCTGTAAATTCTTGTTTGTTAAGGCTGAAACCATTTGCCCTTATCGGTAACGTAGTTAACCAGTTCGAGGCGCCCACCTCCTGCGCTATAGCTACTTTTTTTGTCAAATTTTCTGGAACCTGCAGCAATAGTTGCTGCAACATGTCATTTTGGCAGTGCTGCCGATCTGTTGTAATGGATCTACGGATCTTATTAACTTCGCTGGTGTCCACTTCCCCTGTTGCATTCTGGGCTATTATGTGGTCAGTGAGGGCTGCCGTGAGCTTAAGTGAATTTTGATGTTCAGAGTCAGCAATCTCCTCTGGATTAGTTAGTCCCATCCCTCCCAGTCTTGGTGGAAGTGCAAGAAGTGTTCTTTCTACTGGGGTTAAGTCGTGGTGTTTCACTAGTTTGGGAATGAACTTGACACTGATTGCTTCTTCCAAAGGGTGGAGGAGGGGTCGGATCTCAGGGATGGTACGCATCAGGTAGTTCCAACGATGCTTGACTCCATGTGTGAATGCTGCAAAGGCCGCATGTGGCTCTGTGTTAGCAATCTCCGATAGAGCATGGATTTCGCTAACCCACTCATTCACCTTTCCCCCTACGTACTGGGTCTTGAAGTCCGTAGTGCCAATTACTGCGCCTAGATGTCTTTGGCCGTCCTTAGTTATTTTGACCTCACTTTCGCCGAAAACCTCCACAGCCCGATCATAATGATCTGGCTTCACGATGAGGAAGGATTTGCTGGCGTTTGGGTGGTACCCTATTTGTGGACCTCGCGATGTTACCAGGTCCCACCACTTTTTGATGTCCTCCACTTTTCCTGCTCCTGTGAGGTCATCAGCATATGCCACTTGTTTGACCCCAGTTGTTTCATACTTTATTTCTTGTTGGAGCACTGATAGGCCTATTGCATACATTGCCATTGCAACGGGGTCTCCCTGTGTTGTTCCCTCGGTCGACTGTAGGATGGTATCACCTCGTAGAGCCTTGTTGTTTACTACGTAGAGGTCTGAAGGATTCCTATACGAATTTTCAACATACATCGCAAAGCTAGGACACTTGATCTTGATGTTGTGCAGTGCCGCCTTGCGGTTAAGTATGTTGAATGCGTTTGAAGCATCCACCAGGAGAACGGCCTCACAATCACGCTGCTCAAATATCAATCTCATGGCGTGAATGGCCGCCTCCCCACCAGCCTGGTGGCCAGCACACACTTGTAGGTTCCCTGCTGCTGCCCTGACATCATCCTTTACCACCTCCATTATACACTTTCCGATGATCCGCCTCAGCACTTCCCCCACCCCTATAGGTCTACATCCTGGTTTCTTTTCCAGAGGAATAAGGCGGCAGGCCGTCAGAGCCTGGAGGTGATGGCAGCAAGAGGATGCAAGCTTTCTTGCAAGGGTGGCAATGGCAGTGCAGAGATCGCTTGCTACAGGGCCAAACTTGTTTGTGCTGAGGATGACTCTCCAACCGTTTGCATCCAGACCTGAAGGGCCGGCTCCGCCTCGAGTCTTCAGTGCCTTTTTCCACACCATCTCTCCTGTTATTTTCTCGAACAGGACAGCGTTTGGTGGGATATAGGCACCCTGGAGCCTGATGCCTTCATCTTCGCTTGCAGGGGGATGTTTCTCTTTCAATAGTTTTAATGTCGCTCTGTTTATTGGCATCACTCCACCGGAGGAATCATGTGTGAGAGCTCTTACCGCGAGAGACACTTTTCCCACACGCATTTTGTTTCCAAATTGTCTTGCCGCGTCATCGGTGTTTTGCTTTCCGTCACCCGTAGATTTTAGTCTCTCCTGCAGTGTTCTTGCTTCACATAGGAGATCATCTAGGGCCCCAGTCTGCCACATTGTCAACCTTCTCTTCATTGCTGCCACATTTTCTTTGTGCTTAGCCTTTGTGTGTGTCCTCTGACAAAATAGATGTGGTATTATTGCCAGTATTTGAAGAGCTAGGGGGGCGAGGAAGCGGTCCTGAGTGTAATCAGTCATGAAGTGAGTCATCTCCCGAATCATTTCTTTGGTGGCCGCACACTTGGGTGGTTCAAATAAGTTAGCGGGCGACCACTTGACAATTTCTGAGTAGGTTTCTTTGACCCATACGCCTGCATTTTCCATCGACATGCCATTCCACTGAGGCGGCTGTCTCTCATTCTCCTCGTGGACACCTGCTACTGAGGGAGCAGCATTTATTAGTACTACATTATCGGGTTGAGTAGACTCACTGCTATCATTTCGGATATCATCGGGTAGTTGGGTCCCGGCGATATCCACTGTGGCCGCCTGTGTCGGCTCCCTGCGACGTGGGTTCCGACACTGGTCTAGCTTCCTGCAATTCACACATGATCGGTTATTTCTCGCACAAACACAATTTGTGCAGTTTTGGTTCGGGCTAGCACAGACGCAGCAAGGAATGTTACCAGGCATAGTGACCAGCACCTTGGGCGACGGTAACGTCCGCCTCTGGACATCTGATTTAGTCCCAGGCACAAGATTATACTGGTTCTTATGAGGGAAGGGCGGAGAGGTGACAGGCTGGACTGGTGTGTCCAGGTAGTAGGGGCATACGTGCGCGCGTGGGTGTGTAGGCTACCCCCCCTAATAGCGACCATCCATACATCAGAATGATACACTATGGACAAGAGTTTGTCACACCAGGCACTAGTTTATATTTCCTTGGCACAAATAACCACTATTTATATGGTCTCACTGGTGTAATATCAGTTATGTATACTCACTAGGTTCGTCGAGACCCTACATTAAGAGTCCGTTACTATGGTGGTGGGGGGGGGGTGGGGGCGACCGCATGGGCAGCACTCTCGGCCCCATAGGGGCGATAGTCTCGGGACCACCCCTGTCACAGTAGGCCTAACGACACTGACCTTGGCGCCGAGCCTTCTCATTATCCTACCACTGACCCAGCACAGGTCACCACTCACTTGGTGAACGCCGGTGAACACACGGAATATTTACAATTTATGCCGTAAGGGATGAGGAGAAACCTTGGGTGGCAATGCTTAGGGTGACATCCGATATTCACGGACACATTGTCAAATTCCCGCTCCCACACAACGAGTATGTCCCCACCAATAACACTTTAGATCAGGAGGGACGGTCCACGACACCCACGCCGCGCTGGCCGCCTACTACTACTACTACTACTACTACTACTACTACTACTACTACTACTACTACTACTACTACTACTACTACTACTACAGCCTCCCCCAATAGCCACCCTTCGCCACCATTTATTTACCTTAATATTAACTATCCTAATACATAAGCAACTATCCTATCTGTGTTAAATTAGTTGAGCCGCAGATCGATGCGGCATTCGGTGACTGTAGCCTCATAGTCGATATCTGCAGCAGTTGACGGAGTAGGGGCAGAAGCTCTCGTTCCCCTGAGGCAGAGCAAAGCCGACCGAAGGAGAGAGAAGGACAGTCGACATCTCATCCAGGCTGTGACATAACTTCTGGGTTGCTGCTTCTGTTCGGAGATCAGCTCCGCGAGTCTGGCGTAGAAACATCTTGCGCTTGGGCCCATCCCACCAGAGGTTGTGAACACTAGCGGAGTGAAGCTGCCTTGATCGACATTTTGAATTCTCTCCCCATATGCCCTTCTCTTGTCGTTCTCGTTCCTCCTATGTGCAGCATCGAGAGCTAGGTTACGGTGACAAACGGCCATGGGATCAAAAATCCTGATGTCGAAGAAGGCTCGCTGTCCCCGCGTCCAGAATCCTCGAGCACTGACGTCCACACGGGCTTCGTTAGATGTGTTTGAAGTCCTGTGTTGGAGGATCTCGCCATCCAGTGGAAGGAGGGTCGGTTCTACCATGACGTCCCGGCAGGTTTCCTTCAACATATTTGCTGTGAGATCCCTTACCTCGTCATGCCTCATGCATATGAAGCCCCCCTTCTTGCAAACCATGGCGTGATCGCCATCATAGGAATAGCCACACACGCATTGGGAGGGCAAACCATCTACTGGCCAACCGTACCTTAGAGCAATGGCATCTGTAAATTCTTGTTTGTTAAGGCTGAAACCATTTGCCCTTATCGGTAACTACTACTACTACTACTACTACTACTACTACTACTACTACTACTACTACTACTACTACTACTACTACTACTACTACTACTACTACTACTACTACTACTACTACTTTTTTTTTATAACGTGGCCTCCAGCCTCCCCCAATAGCCACACCTTCGCCACCATTTATTTACCTTAATATTAAATATCCTAATACATAAGCAACTATCCTATCTGTGTTAAATTAGTTGAGCCGCAGATCGATGCGGCATTCGGTGACTGTAGCCTCATAGTCGATATCTGCAGCAGTTGACGGAGTAGGGGCAGAAGCTCTCGTTCCCCTGAGGCAGAGCAAAGCCGACCGAAGGAGAGAGAAGGACAGTCGACATCTCATCCAGGCTGTGACACAACTTCTGGGCTGCTGCTTCTGTTCGGAGATCAGCTCCGCGAGTCTGGCATAGAAACCTCTTGCACTTGGGCCCATCCCACCAGAGGTTGTGAACACTAGAGGAGTGAAGCTGCCTTGATCAACATTTTGAATTCTCTCCCCATATGCCCTTCTCTTGTCGTTCTCGTTCCTCCTATGCGCAGCATCGAGAGCTAGGTTACGGTGACAAACGGCCATGGGATCAAAAATCCTGATGTCGAAGAAAGTTCGCTGTCCCCGCGTCCAGAATCCTCGAGCACTGACGTCCACACGGGCTTCGTTAGATGTGTTTGAAGTCCTGTGTTGGAGGATCTCGCCATCCAGTGGAAGGAGGGTCGGTTCTACCATGACGTCCCGGCAGATTTCCTTCAAATATACTGCTAGAGATCCCTTGACTCGTCATGCCTCATGCATATGAAGCCCCCTTTCTGGTAAAACCATGGCGTGATCGTCATAGAATAGCCATTATCACGCATTTGGGAGGGCAACCATCTACTGGCCAACCGCATTCTTAGAGCAAGCGGCATCTGTAAATTTGCTTGTTAAGGCTGAAACCATTTTTGCCCTTATCGGGTAACGTAGTTAACCAGTTCGGAGGTGCCCACCTCCCGCGCTTATAGCGCTACTTTTTTGGTCAATTCTTTTGGAACCTGCAGCAATAGTTGCTGCAATATGTCATTTTGCAGTGCTGCCGATCTGTTGTGTCGGATCTACGGACTTTTATTAAGTTCAGTTAGCGCCCACTTCTGTTGCATTCTTGGGCTATTAGGTCAGTGAGGGCTGCTGCAGCTTAAGTGAATTTTTATGTTCAGAGTCAGCAATCTCCTCTGGATTAGTTAGTCCCATCCCTCCCAGTCTTGGTGGAAGTGCAAGAAGTGTTCTTTCTACTGGGGTTAAGTCGTGGTGTTTCACTAGTTTGGGAATGAACTTGACACTGATTGCTTCTTCCAAAGGGTGGAGGAGGGGTCGGATCTCAGGGATGGTACGCATCAGGTAGTTCCAACGATGCTTGACTCCATGTGTGAATGCTGCAAAGGCCGCATGTGGCTCTGTGTTAGTAATCTCCGATAGAGCATGGATTTCGCTAACCCACTCATTCACCTTTCCCCCTACGTACTGGGTCTTGAAGTCCGTAGTGCCAATTACTGGGCCTAGATGTCTTTGGCCGTCCTTAGTTATTTTGACCTCACTTTCGCCGAAAACCTCCACAGCCCGATCATAATGATCTGGCTTCACGATGAGGAAGGATTTGCTGGCGTTAGGGTGGTACCCTATTTGTGGACCTCGCGATGTTACCAGGTCCCACCACTTTTTGATGTCCTCCACTTTTCCTGCTCCTGTGAGGTCATCAGCATATGCCACTTTTTTGACCCCAGTTGTTTCATACTTTATTTCTTGTTGGAGCACTGATAGGCCTATTGCATACATTGCCATTGCAACGGGGTCTCCCTGTGTTGTTCCCTCGGTCGACTGTAGGATGGTATCACCTCGTAGAGCCTTGTTGTTTACTACGTAGAGGTCTGAAGGATTCCTATACGAATTTTCAACATACATCGCAAAGCTAGGACACTTGATCTTGATGTTGTGCAGTGCCGCCTTGCGGTTAAGTATGTTGAATGCGTTTGAAGCATCCACCAGGAGAATGGCCTCACAATCACGCTGCTCAAATATCAATCTCATGGCGTGAATGGCCGCCTCCCCACCAGCCTGGTGGCCAGCACACACTTGTAGGTTCCCTGCTGCTGCCCTGACATCATCCTTTACCACCTCCATTATACACTTTCCGATGATCCGCCTCAGCACTTCCCCCACCCCTATAGGTCTACATCCTGGTTTCTTTTCCAGAGGAATAAGGCGGCAGGCCGTCAGAGCCTGGAGGTGATGGCAGCAAGAGGATGCAAGCTTTCTTGCAAGGGTGGCAATGGCAGTGCAGAGATTGCTTGCTACAGGGCCAAACTTGTTTGTGCTGAGGATGACTCTCCAACCGTTTGCATCCAGACCTGAAGGGCCGGCTCCTCCTCGGGTCTTCAGTGCCTTTTTCCACACCATCTCTCCTGTTATTTTCTCGAACAGGACAGCATTTGGTGGGATATAGGCACCCTGGAGCCTGATGCCTTCGTCTTCGCTTGCAGGGGGATGTTTCTCTTTCAATAATTTTAATGTCGCTCTGTTTATTGGCATCACTCCACCGGAGGATTCATGTGTGAGAGATCTTACCGCGAGAGACACTTTTCCCACACGCATTTTGTTTCCAAATTGTCTTGCCACGTCATCGGTGTTTTGCTTTCCGTCACCCATAGATTTTAGTCTCTCCTGCAGTGTTCTTGCTTCACATAGGAGATCATCAAGGGCCCCAGTCTGCCACATTGTCAACCTTCTCTTCATTGCTGCCACATTTTCTTTGTGCTTAGCCTTTGTGTGTGTCCTCTGACAAAATAGATGTGGTATTATTGCCAGTATTTGGAGAGCTAGGGGGGCGAGGAAGCGGTCCTGAGTGTAATCAGTCATGAAGCGAGTCATCTCCCGAATCATTTCTTTGGTGGCCGCACACTTGGGTGGTTCAAATAAGTTAGCGGGCGACCACTTGACAATTTCTGAGTAGGTTTCTTTGACCCATACGCCTGCATTTTCCATCGACATGCCATTCCACTGAAGCGGCTGTCTCTCATTCTCCTCGTGGACACCTGCTACTGAGGGAGCAGCATTTATTAGTACTACATTATCGGGTTGAGTAGACTCACTGCTATCATTTCGGATATCATCGGGTAGTTGGGTCCCGGCGATATCCACTGTGGCCGCCTGTGTCGGCTCCCTGCGACGTGGGTTCCGACACTGGTCTAGCTTCCTGCAATTCACACATGGTCGGTTATTTCTCGCACAAACACAATTTGTGCAGTTTTGGTTCGGGCTAGCACAGACGCAGCAAGGAATGTTAACA
>NW_024715089.1:0-5000 GCF_018991925.1 Homarus americanus
CTCTCTCTCTCTCTCTCTCTCTCTCTCTCTCTCTCTCTCTCTCCCTCATGTATATATACGACAGACAGACAGACAGACAGAGTTATTATCCAATTATCCACCTCTAACTTTGTACATAAAAATATAGCTCTCTCTCTCTCTGACCGCTGAACAACACCAACAATAACTAACTACTAATGCCTGCCTTTTAAAATATTCATCATTAATTATTTCAGACGTGATTCATTTGTTTTTGTTCATCCCAATTTATGTAACGAATGGTTCAGTGATTCTAGATTTTTTATACCGGGTTAGGTCGGTTAGATCAAGTTAATGTTAGGGTAGATTAGGTTTGGTTAGGTTAGGATAGATTAGGTTAACCTTCATCTAATGCCAAATGAACCGATCTTCTCCTCCTGAACCACAAACCCCAAAAGATTCAGACTCGTGAACCCGAAACAGTAGACTGATACATTAATTTGTCCATAAATGATTCGGATTCATGAGTCTGATTCTCGGGGTTCAGTAGAATTGATAGCACTTTTGTGGCTCACTGAGAGGCGATAGGAATTTTATCCCTGACAACATAATTATGTGATGAACTTTTTTTATCTGTCTGTTTTAATTTTTGTATTATACATTCGAATCAAAAATTAATCGACTGAAGGAACAAAACGCTGACACTATTTATTGACATTTATACTGACTTTGACTGGACGTGACCTTCATCCTCTACTGAAAGAATTATACTGAATTATACTCGATATTTGTTTTATTCAACTGTCTTCACTTTCGGGTAATCAAGTGTGGAGTTCTTTGTTTTATTCTCATTTTCGTGCTAACACTTCCGGAGGTCCATATAGTATTTTCCCTATTAAAATTCCCTACCATATAGTATTTTCCCTTTTAAAATTCCCTACCATATATTTTTTCCCATCAAAAACTCCTACCAATGAGAGGTTTTTTCTTGCCATATAGTATTTTTCCCTACAAAATTCCTAACATAGTGAATTTTTCCCTACTTATTCGTAATCTTTAACAGTTCAAAACATCTTGGTTCAAATATCATGAGAGTCTAGCAATGGAGGAGTCACTGGATGTCTTTTAAGAAATGTCCCTTTGATCTTTCTCTCCTCCATTTATTTGACAAGAAAATAAAAATAAAAATAAAAATTTTATGTGAACGTGACCACTTTAGTCGTTCTAAGGATTTTCTATCGTTTTTAAGTGTCGTTTTTGGGGATGGTTGGTCGATTTTAAGGATGGTTGGTCGTTTTAAAAATGTCGATGGACAAAAATCACAAAATAATTAGCCAAAAAGATCAAAGATTAAAGTAGCAATTTTGATTTTTTTTCATTATATTTT
Organism: Homarus americanus; assembly: GCF_018991925.1. Taxonomy (NCBI): domain Eukaryota; kingdom Metazoa; phylum Arthropoda; class Malacostraca; order Decapoda; family Nephropidae; genus Homarus; species Homarus americanus. The sequence goes on from NW_024715089.1 coordinate 1,346, forward strand.
TCCTTGTGATTTTTCCCATTAGTTTTCCGGTCTATAATTTTTCCCAAGATTATTCCCTTTAAATCTTCCTATAATATCTCCTTGAGTACTTTCCCATAGTTTCCTTGGCTGTTTCCTTTAGTTTTTTTCCCTGAAGTTTCTCACATAATTTTTTCCTGACATTTTTCCCATAATACTTCCCCGACTTTCCCTCGTGTTTTTCCCCTATGAACTTCCCTAAGGAGTAATAACAATCAAGTGAACTTCGACACGAATGACTACGATATAGAAGCCTAATTAATTCCCCCAATTAAATTAAACATGATGACAATTAGTGCCACCTAGAGCCTTAATTAACATACAAAGATGAATAACAACATAAACAACAACAACAAAAGATCTTTTTTAATTACTAAACAACAGACCAACTTCAATTAAAATGTCCTTTGAAGAAACCTTGAGTACAGAGACAGGTTAAAGCATCTTAATTTGCACTCCCTCGAGAGACGTAGAGTGAGGGGCGATATGATCGAGGTGTATAAATGGAAATCAGGGCTAAACAAAGGCGATATAACAAAGGTACTCAAACAATCCAACCAGGAGCGAACTCGAACAATGATTTTAATTAGACAAATTTAGATTTAGGCGCGAGATAGGTAAACATTGGTTTGGAAATAGAGTAGTGGACGAGTGGAACAAGCACAAACATCATCATTAACTCGAACACGCTGGATAGCTTCAAACATAGGTTGGATGGATATATGAGTGATAGGGGTTGGGTGTACAGTATGACCAATAGACCCGCTGCAGTTTCCTCCATTATTTTGTTCTTATATATTGTGATGATGTTTTCTATTGTCTATTGTTATTTTATTTACTCTGCCATAATATATTGTTTCTTCTTATATAATTACAGCTTATTGTTTAATTTGATCTTATTCTTCAGTTTATTCTAAGATTATACAATTATGTATTAATTTATTGTCGACTGTGTATAATAGTAAAGTCGAACCTAACCTAACCAAAGCTAACCTAAATTTATTCCATGCATCTTTAATATCATCGACCTATAATTACTTCCGCAGAAAACTTTTGGTCACCTCTCGCTGTGTCTGATTTGTAATGGCTCTTGATCGTAGTCCACAAAAAAAAAAAAAAAAAAAAAAAAAAAAAAAAAAAAAAAAAATATATATATATATACAAAATATATATATATATACATATATATATATATATATATATATATATATATATATATATATATATATATATATATATATATATATATATATATATATATATAATTTTTTTGTGTGTGTGAAGGAGGGAAGATGCTATTTGAGATATGTGTGTTGGTGTTTGTGGGGGTGTGGGTGTAGAAGTGTGGGCGTGTGGGTTGATGTGGGGGTTGGTTGGATGTGGGTTTTATAAGTGTGTGTGTGTGCGTGGAGAGGGGAGTTGTTTTAACCTAACCTAACCTGGAATAATTTTGAATCCTCCTGCATGTGAGGTTAACTTAGATAAAATAATTTAACATTCCACTAAGGTCATATTGCTTAATGACTCGAGTGGTTTGTGATGTCATGTCGCCTAAGGCACTTAAAATTTTATCTGGGTCACACGGGGGAACAAATTAGTTAAACACATAAAGATAATATCCGAGCAAGATTAGGATAGTTTAGGTCGGTTAGGTTAGGTTAGGTTAGGTTAGGTTATCTAGATGAGTAAATGAGGAAAATTATATTCAAATTTATAGAGGATAAGGCGATCAAATATCCCTGTGGTCCATTATTAAATCCCTAACCTAACCTAACCCCTCTTAATCTCAACTTACTCTGAAATTCAATTAAAAGTGTCACCTGGAGGTAATTTTTGCCCAGCGAATTAAAGCTTTAGAAGGAGAGAGAGGAGAGATAGGGAAGAGGGAGATGGGGGATGATACGGGAGAGGGACGAGGGGTGAGGGGAGGAGGGGAGGAATCACCATCACCACAACCATAAAAAATCCCACCATAACCGAAAAATTCCCCACCTCAAATGAAAAAAAAAAAATTACCCACCAATAATTAAAAAATTCTCACCGCATATGAAAAAGTCCCCATCATTATAAAAAATCCCACCAGTAATTAAAAAATTCTCACCACAAATAAAAAGAATCCCCACCATAATAAAAAATTCCCCACCACTTATGAAAAACTTCCCTACCCAAAAAAAATGTCGAAGTATATACCTATAAAAAAATTCATCATATCACCATAATCATATCTGTCAGAACGTTGATCCCAGGGAGAAAAAAATACAACTTTTAATAACAATATTTTACGGAGGGAGGAAAGGGTGGGTCGAGGGGAGACAGGGAGGGAAGTAGTGGGGAAGAAGGAGGAGAGAAAGAGAGAGAGGAGAAGGAATAGAAGTAGAGAAGGTGGGGGAAATGGAGGACTGGAAAAGGAAGGTAAGAGAGGGAGGGGTATTTCGCCTGCCAGGCACACAGTTATTTACAGAGCCATTTACATTGTCATCAAAGAGCCATTTACAGTGTCATCATAGATCTATTTACAGTGTCATTATAGAGCTATTTACAGTGTCAATAGAGGTTCATTTACAGTGTCATCATAGATCATTTAAAGTGTCAATATAGAGCCATTTACAGTGTCATCATAGAGTACTTATTAAGTGTCATCATAGAGCCATTTAAGTGTCATCACAGGCCATTTACAGTGTCAATACAGAGCCATTTACAGTGTCATCATAGAATCATTTACAGTGTCATCATAGAGCTATTTACAGTGCCATTATAGAGCCATTTACAGTGTCATCATAGAAGCTATTTAGCAGGTCATCATAGAGCCATTTACAGTGTCATCATAGAGTCATTTACAGTGTCATCATAGAGCCATTTACAGTGTCATCATAGAGCTATTTACAGTGTCATCATAGAGCTATACAGTGTCATCATAGAGCCATTTACAGTGTCATCATAGAGCCATTTACAGTGTCATCATAGAGCTATTTACAGTGCTATTATAGAGCCATTTACAGTGATAGTTACAGAGCCTTCAAGCTGAGAAAATATTCACCAAAGACTCTCTTAATGACATCATTTTGTTTTAGGAGGAAAATGCAAAAATTAAGTGAGGCGGTTTGTCATGGTGAAAAAAAAAGAGAGAGAGAGAGAGAGAGATGACTATTATCTTTCATTAATAACTGGTCGTTGAGTCTATTGACATTGTGGGAGGAGGGAGGTAAGGTCATGTTGTTTGTCTGTCTGTCTGTCTCTGTCTGTCTGTCTGTCTGTCTGTCCGACCTTTATTTTTTTATATCGTGTTTATTAATTGTTTTTATTTTCTATTCATTTGATGTGTGTGTGTGTGTGTGTGTGTGTGTGTGTGTGTGTGTGTGTAACACACACAATAATAATAATACCGGTTTATTGAAAGTTCTTGCAGCCCGAAGGCTGAAAATATACATTGGGCATAAATGACTTATTACATACATTGGTGGTTAACAAAGCCTTATTAGAGAAAGGTAAAGGAACATACACTGAACATACAGATTAATGTAGGTGTTGGAGCAGCAAACACGTAGTGCAGTAACCTCCCAGATGGTGTTAGGAGGGACCACACGTGCAGCAGCAGCCTCTCACAGATGGTGCTATGGAGGGCCATGGTGCAGCAATT
>NW_024715089.1:7500-10000 GCF_018991925.1 Homarus americanus
ATATCCTGGTCTTTCCTCGACAAATTATTCTGGCTGACGAAGTTGATCAAGACTCTGATAGAACTTCCTGAATTGATTTTAATAGATTTTTTTTTTTAAGATTAAGCACGCTTGACTAGTTCACATGTTGATTCTATATCTTAACCTAACCTAACCCACAGGTAACAAGCTGCTATGACGTAACAAGTTGCCGTGACATTAAGGTATGTTTGGATCAATATATTTCACCATTACAGCGAAATATATCTACTGAACGGTATACTATTGGGTCAAATACAGTGTAATATATCAAGTAGTATAGCTAATATAACACTTACGATATATAAAGGAGTCTACGTTGATATTTATTCCAATATAAAAATACTGCTGACGTTTACCTGCTGATATTCACCTGCTGACATCCACCTGCTGACATCCACCTGCTGACACTCACCTGCTGACACCCACCATTTTGAGACATTCTCCCTCCCACACTGACATCTCCATCCCTCCCTCTCCCCTCCTCCCTCCTTCTCCTCCCTCCCCTTCCACCTCCCTCTCATACCCTCACCTCCCTCACTACCTCCTCATCACCTCTCCACCTCCCCTCCCTTCCTCCTCCCATCCTCTCCTCCTACCTCTTCTCCCTCTCCTCGTCCGACTCCCCATCCCTCCTCCATTACCCCTCTCACTCCCACTCCCTTTCACCACTCATCAGCTCGGCCACCTCCCTGGCCGCCTGTGTCAGATTAATCTCTCCCTGAAAAGCTCGCACTCTTCTCCCTCTCAGCTAGAAAGGTGAGAGGACATTGTTACTTTCTCAGTCGTCGGAAGAAAGTTTAGGGTCTACAGTTCATTGAAAGGCGGAAAGTTCTCAATATTGGTCAATAGGAAATAAGAGCGAGGTTGTTGTTATTGTTATTATTATTTTTATTTTTATTTTTATTTTATTTTATTTTTTATTTTTTATTATTTATTATTATTATTATTATTATTATTATTATATTATTATTATTATTATTATTATTATAGCAATTATTTAATGAAACACACACCTCTCTCTCTCTCTCTCTGCGTATCTAAGAGGCAGAGGTAGACAAACTAGAGAGAGATAAATTCTAAAGCTACAAATGAAAAAAACAAAAGAATCAGATAATTATGACAACTGAAAATAAATAAGAAATGAGAGACACTACGTAGGAGAGATAGCGATGAGGTCCTGTGTCTCACTGTATCTCACACCTCTCTCAGTCTCTATCTTACCGTGAGAGACGCAGGTAGATTGGTAGAGACGGTAGTGAGGTCTCTTATCTAAATAGGGTTTCTCGTTATGGTAGAGAGAGAGAACGTAGGCCAGAAAAAATGACCCTCAACACGTTCTTACCATTATTCTTTCTTATCCTCTATATCTCCCTTCCTTCTCACCTTCCTTCCTTCCCTCCCTCCCTCCCTTCCTTCCTACCCTGTTTCCTTCTCGTCCTTCCTTTGTACCCTTCCTTCTCACTTCGCTCCTTCTCTCTTCTTATTTCCCTCCCTTCTTTCGTTCTTTCTCTATTTCCTTCTATACTTCCGTCTTTCCTGTCCTTCTCCTCCTCCTTTCCAACTTTCCTAATCTCCTTTCTCCCCTCCCTTCCTTCCTCTCTCCTCCTTACCCTCCCTCCTTCCCTTCCTCTGTCTCTCCCTCCTTCCTTTCCCTTCCTATCTCTCTCATTCACGCAATTATTCATCAGGAACAAGAGATTATCCACGATTATTATTCATTGATTTCATTCATTTTGAGTTTATTCTTTATCTTTTATCCAATCTACTACGTCCTATTTATTATTCATAACAAAAACTTCCAACGTTATTCATTTATTAAAGATGATTATACATTTAATCGGACAGAGTGGTTACAAAGCTCATCTTATGTCCTTAGGGTTATTGGTTCGATCCCATGTACCTTGATATAGTCTGATACAGTGTCAAGTGAGAAGTAGACTGTCTTCCTTCCTTTCCTTCCTTCCTTCCTTCTCCTTCCTTCTCTCTCTCTCCCCTTCTTCTCACCTCCTTCCATCCAACCCTCGCCTTAACTTAGATACGACTGCTAGTACAAAATTGTATTACGAAGCTATATCCACACAGTAATGGCCAATATATACACACATAAGGCAAGGGGGTATGGATGCACTTCGCCTTACCGGGAACCAAGGCCAATATGGCAAAAATTCAATGACCGGTCACATGATTCGCTTCTCCCAGGCCACTACGGCAAACTTAGACAGACATACACACATACAGAGAAGACTCAGACAGACAAACTGAGATAGACATATAGACAGATAAAGAAAAAAAGTACAGAAACAAGACGACAAGAATTAGAGAGAATAGTTAAATAAAGCTATCTCTAACTTCACCAAGTGTTATCTCAAGTATTCTCGTGACTGGTGAGACAGACAGACAGACAGACAGAAGGACAGACAGACAGAGAAACTTTAAAATTTAGTCCATAAGCAAGAACAGGATCCCTCGCTGCCTTGAT
>NW_024715089.1:22500-30000 GCF_018991925.1 Homarus americanus
AATCACGCCTCCATTGTGACCGTCCCCAGCCTGGGGGTGATGGGGGAGGGGGTGATGGGGAAATGGGGGTGATGGGGGTGATGGGGGTGATGGGGTGAATAGGGCGATGGGGTGAAAAGAAGGGGTGATGGGATGAGGGAGGAAGGTGATGAGGACGATGAGAAGGGGTGATGGGGAGGAAAGGTAAGAGTGATGGGGAGGAAGAGAAGCTGGATGAATAGGAAGAAATAAGAAGAGAAGGATGAAGAGGTAGAATAAATGGGTAGAGGAAGCAAAACAGGAAGAGTCGACCTGGAGAAATATATGCAGAACACCTTAAGAAGAACAACACATCAATAACAACAACACCTGGAGAACACCTTAAGAACAACACCTACAAGAGAACACCCAGAGAACATATTATAGAGATGAAAGTCCGTTATATCCAGGGTCCGTTAGATGTGGAAACTTCCCCCAACTAACGGATTATATGGAGTGAGAAGTCCGTAATATGGAGGTATCACTATATCACTATCCGCTATATGGAGGTAGACACTCGTCCGTTAAAACAAAAGTCCACAATATCGTCTGTCTGTATTCTGTCAAGGAGGGGAGAAGCATTGCTTGAAGTGATGTTATGGAAGGGGGGGTGGGAGGAGAGGGAGGAAATAGAGGGAAAAGGAGGGGAGAAGGGGAAGGGAGAAGGGAAGGAAGGGCATGAGAGGAGAAAGGAGGGAGAAGGGTAAGGCGATGGAAGGTGAGAATGGGAGGGGAAGATGGGAGAAGGGAGGGGAAGAGAAGAGAGAGAAGGAGGGAGAGAAGGAGGGAAGGGAGAAGGAAGGAGGGGGGAAGGGAGAAGGGAGAGGGAAGGGAGGAGGAAGGAGGGTATTTTGCAAACTATCTTTTCGTCGTGTCTGTCGGGAGTTTGTATATAAAAAATGAACACATATTTTTTTAGAAACGCCGCCAGAATTCCGCGTGTGGGAGGGGGATGTGGGTGGGTGGGTGGGTGGTGGGTGGGTGGGTAGGAGAGAGGGAGAGAGGGAGGGTGGGTGGGTGGGAGGGATAGAAGGAGGATAGCAGGAAGGAGAATTTGTTTTTTGTGCTCGCAAGGATTGTCGAAATGGAGAGAGGAAAGGGGAAGAGAGAGAGAGAGAGAGAGAGAGAGAGAGAGAGAGAGAGAGAGAGAGAGAGAGAGAGAGAGAGAGAGAGAGAGGAGAATAAACAGAAAATAAATAAAACAAACAAATGGAAATGATGGATAGAGAGAGAAACACAATGTAACAGAGATAAGGAACAGGAAGGAATAGATAGAGGGAATTAAAGGGGGAAGATAATAATAATATACAGCAAGAGATAGATAGATGAAAGGGCAGTAGAGGGACTGATGAAAGGGGTGAATAGAGGACATAGTGGATAAATGAGAGAAAGGAAGAGATGAGAGAAGTTATTAGTGGGAGAGATTAAGACGAATTAGATGGATAAATGAAATGAATAAAGACAAATAAGAGGAATAGAAGGATGAAAGGAATAGGGATGGAGGAAGAAGGTTGGTGAAATGCCTTTGAGTGGATGAGAGAGGTGAGGAGAGGAGTTAGGGAGAGCGAGAGAGTAAACGGAGGAGATGAGGGGGAAGAGGAAGGAGAGAGAGGTAACAGTGAGGGAGAGTGTGGTACAGGAAGGGAGAGGTGGTACAGAAGGAGAGTGTGGTACAGTGAAGGGAGAGGAAGCAGGAAGGAGAGGGAGGTACAGTGAGGAGAGTGTGGTACAGTGAAGGAGAGGTGGTACAGTGAAGGAGAGGAGGTACAGTGAAGGAGAGGAGGTACAGAGAGGGACAGTGGGGAGAGTGTGGGTAAGTGAGGGAGAGGTGGGGGCAGGAGGGAGAGGAGGTACAGTGAGGGAGAGGGGACAGTGAGGAGAATGTGGACAGTGAGAGAGGTGGTACATGGAGGGAGAGGTGGCAGGGAGGGAGAATGTGGTACAGGAGGGGAGAGGTGGCAGTGAGGGAGAGGTGGGTACAGTGAGGTACAGGAGGGAGAGAGGACAGTGAGGGAGAGGGTACAGTGAGGGGAGGTACAGTGAGGGAGAGTGGTACAGGAGGGGAGAATGGGTACAGTGAGGGGAGAGGTGGTGGCAGTGAGGGAGAGGGGGTACAGTGAGGACAGGAGGGAGAGAGGGTACAGTGAGGGAGAGGTGGGTGAAGTGAGGGAGAGGGTACAGTGAGGGGAGAATGTGGACAGGAGGGAGAGGGGAAGGAGGGGAGAGTGTGGTACAGGAGGGAGAGGTGGTACAATGAGGGGAGAGAGGGGTACAGGAGGAGAGGAGGACAGAGGAGGAGAGGGTACAGTGGAGGGAGAGGTGGTACAGTGAAGGAGAATGTGGTACAGTGAGGGAGAGAGAGGCATGAAAGGAGGGAGAGTGAGGTACAGTGAGGGAGAGTGTATAGTAGAGAAGGGAGGTACAGTGAAGGAGAGGTGGTACAGTGAAGGAGAGGTGGTACAGTGAGGGAGAGTGTGGTACAGTGGGAGGAAGAGGTGGTACAGTGAGGGAGAGGGGTACAGTAGGGGAGAAGGAGGTACAGTGAGGGGAGAGAGGTACAGGAGGTACAGTGAAAGGGTAAGGAGGGGAGAGGAGGACAGTGAGGGAGAGGGAGAGAGGGTACAGGAGGTACAGGAGGTACAGGAGGAGAGAGGTACAGTGAGGGAGAGGAGGCACAGGGACAGGAGGGAGAGAGTGGTACACAGTGAGGGAGAGGAGGCAGGAGGGAAAGGAGGTACAGTAAAAAGGAGGGGAGAGAGGGTACAGTGAGGGGAGGGTACAGTGAGGGAGAGGAGGTACAGAGGAGGGAGAGGAGGCAGTGAGGGAGAGGGTACAGTGAGGGGAGAGGAGGTACAGGAGGTACAGGAGGGGAGAGGAGGTACAGTGAGGGAGAGTGTGGTACAGGAGGGAGAGGTGGGTACAGGAGGGGAGAGGGGGACAGTGAGGGGAGGGGGTACAGTGAGGGAGAGGGGTACAGTGAGGGAGAGAGGTACAGTGAGGGGAGAGGGAGGTACAGTGAGGGAGAGTGAGGTACAGGGAGGTACAGGAGGGAGAGGAGGTACAGAGGGAGAGGAGGAGGAGGTACAGTGAAGGGGAGAGGTGGGCAGTGAGGGAGAGGGGGTACAGTGAGGGGAGAGTGGTACAGTGGGGAGGGAGAGGAGGTACAGTGAGGGAGAGGTGGTACAGTGAGGGAGAGTGAGGGTACAGGAGGGAGAGTGTGGTACAGTGAGGGGAGAGGGAGGTAGTGAGGTACAGTGAGGGAGAGAGGGCAGTGAGGAGAGGTGGTACAGTGAGGGAGAGGTGGTACAGGAGGGAGAGTGAGGTACAGTGAGGGAGAGTGAGGTACAGTGAGGGAGAGTGTGGTACAGTGAGGACAGTGAAGGAGAGAGGGTACAGTGAGGAGAGTGAGGTACAGTGAGGGAGAGTGTGCACAGTGAGGGGAGAGTGTGGTACAGTGAGGTACAGTGAGGGAGAGAGGGTACAGTGGAGGAGAGGGTACAGTGAGGGGAGGTGGTACAGTGAGGGGAGAGGTGGAGCAGGAGGTACAGTGAGGGAGAGGTGGTACAGTGAGGGAGAGAGGTACAGGAGGTACAGTGAGGGAGAGTGTGGTACAGTGAGGGAGAGAGTGGCAGGGGAGGAGAGGAGGTACAGTGAGGGAGAGGGAGAGGAGAAGTGAGGCACAGGAGGGAGAGTGTGGTACAGTGAGGGGGAGGTGGGTACAGTGAGGGGAGAGAGAGGACAGAGGTACAGAGGTCGGGAGAGAGGACATGAGGGAGGGAGAGGTGGTACAGTGAGGGAGAGGTGGAGAGGAGAGGAGGACAGTGGGGAGAGGTGGTACAGTGAGGGAGAGTGTGGCAGTGAGGGAGAGTGAGGAGAGCACATATTCTTCCAGTCAGTGAGATGGAGGGAGAGGTATCGAGAAGGAGGTAGCACTGTCTCTCACCTTCGCGTGTTCAAGGTTTATCTGAATTTGATTTGGTATTGTATGTGGCGGCAGACTGGACTTATCGGCTCAGCTGTTGATGGGAGTTGAAGGGAAGGGATGGAGTGAAGAGGACGGAGATGGGGTGAAGGGAAGACAGGGAGGAGGAAGTGGGAAAGGGAGATGGAGGAGAATGAGAAGAAGGGAGGAGAAAGGAGAATGGGAAGAATGAAGGAAGACTGGGGGAAGTGGGAGAAGGAAGGAGAAGGGGTAATAGGGGGGAAGAAGGTAGGAGAAGGAGGGAGGGGGGGGGGGAGAGAATGGGAAGGGGAATGGAGAAGAAAAAGGGAGGAAGAACGTGAAGCTACTGGGATTTGATTCATTCCAATTTTACACATATTTCCTCTAGTATGCCCGCCGCCTCCCCAATCCTCTTCCATTCCCCTAATCCCTCACATCCCTTCCTTCCGCTATCTCCTTCCTTTCCTATCATCCTCTCTACCAATCATTCTTTTCTTTTATCTTTCTTTTAGTCTCTCTTCTGTTTCTCATCTATTTACTTTATCTCCTACCTCCCTCTTTCTGTATTCAATTTCAGAATAGCTTTTATTATCGCATATTCCTTCTCCTCCCCTTCCTCTTCTTCCACCTGTTCTTCTTCCTGCCATATTCCTTCTCCTCCTTCTCCCTTTCTTCTTTCCATTCTCTTCTTCCTCCTCACCCCCCCCCCTCTCCCTCTACCACCACTTCCTCCTTCTCCTCTTCCTACCACGAAAGAAAAAAAACAAATAAAAAAAGAAACAAAAGAAAATAAAGACAATAAGTAAAATAGTTCTTCAGAAAGAATTCCCATTACATTAAATCCGAGCCAGAAACAATTGTCTTACATCAATAAACTTTATCTAAAACCAGTGACTTGTCAAAAATACAAATGGACAGTCTATTGCCCATCCCGGAGTCCGTAATATCGAGGTAGAGAAGCCACATAGTCCGTAATATTGAGGTAGAGAAGCCACATAGTCCGTAATATTGAGGTAGAGAAGCCATGTAGTCCGTATTATCGAGGTAGAGAAGCCATGTAGTCCGTGATATCGAGGAGGAGAAGCCACATAGTCTGTAATATCGAGAAGGTGAAGCCACATAGTCCGTAATATCGAGGAGGTGAAGCCACATAGTCCGTAATAGCTTCTGAGGCTTTGAGATTGAAAAGTGAGGGTAAGGGGAGGTGAGGGGAATGGTGCTGAGGGGAAGGTGGTGAGGGGAAGGGGTAGGGAAGGGGTGGAGAGGAAGAGGGGTTGAGTGGACGGTTGCTGAGCGGGAAAGGGGGGAGAGAAGGGGGGAGGATGAGAAAAATAAATAAATGCCAATACAGAAGGAAAAGGAAAAAACAGAGGGGAGGGGGAGGGAGAGAGGGGAGAAAGGAAGGAGAGAATAAGGTGAAGGAAGGAGTTAGAAGGAAGGAAGGGAGGAGGAAGGGGAGAGAGGGGAGAAAGGAAGGAGAGAATATGGTGAAGGAAGGAGCAGGAAAAGGAAGAAGGGAGAGAGGGGAGAAAGGAAGGAGAAAATAAGGTGAAGGAATGAGTTAGAAGGAAAGGAGGGGAGGAGGGAGGGAGAGAGGGGAGAAAGGAAGGAGTTAGAAAGGAAGCAGAGGAGGAGGGAGGGAGAGAATGAAGGAGGGAGGGAAGGAGGGGAGGAGAAAGGGAGAGAAATAGCGTCGGTAGAGAATGAGGGAGGTAAAGGAGTGAATGAGGGAGGTAGATATTTAAATAAGAGAATGGGGGGAGAAAGGTGGTCGGGAGATATGAGGGAGAGAATGGGGGAGGAAGAGAATGAGGGAGGGAGAGAAGGAGGAGGGAGGGGGAGAATGAAGGAGGGAGGGAAGGTGTTATCAAGGCAGCACCACATGAGAAATAACCAACATTAATTTCGTCTTTGTGTGAAGTAACAAAGCTATCTCTCTCGTGACAACTTTTACGACGACCCAGAGACAAATGTTGCTTAATATAATGCTACTACATGTTAATGATGATGATGATGATGATGATGATGATGATGATGGTGATGATGATGGTGATGATGGTGATGGTGATGATAATTTTTATAATTTAGCATTTGGAATTTAATGAACTATTTTAACACACACATACACTACTACTACTTTGCTGTCACTCGGAATCGAGTTATGACAATCATTCACCTATAATACAATGATACGAGTTATTAAGGCTGTCACCTTCGTTGGTGAGTTTTATGGTGACCAGAGAGGCCGATACGGGACCGACAGTGACGTCCACTAGATGTTGCACATGTGGAGGCCTACATCTAGGTCGGGAGGGGCGGCGGCAGCTTGTTTCCGGCGTTGTCCGCCAGCATTACGTTTACTATGCATTAAGTGACTGTAAAGTAGCTGGTTTGGTAGTCCACTGTCGTCCACCCGGGTAAAATTGCCAGTCCAACGTAGTTGTGCATGGATAATGGTGGCCTCGACGCTCCTACAGTTGGTGTCAGCGAGATTACCGGCGTTTGTTCTCTTGTCTTCCAGGGAACTCGGAGGGTGGAACGTAGACTACGTTGGGGAAAGTTTTCAAGAGCCTTGAGGTGCCTCCTGTATGTGACCCATGTCTCGCTGCCATATAGCAGGGTGGGGAGGACCACTGCTCGATATACGTGCAACTTTAATAATTTCAGCTCCCTACAGCTGAAGACACGGGTACGGAGTTTGCCAACGGCTTGAGATGCACATCTGATCCGATGTTGAATCTCATCAATGTCCGCGATGGTGGGAGCCGAGATACTGAAAGTGGTTAACATTAGAGAGGGTAGTACCGTTAAGCTGGATGGATGGTGGAGGTGTGGCTGAACCAGGGACAGGCTGAAAGGGAATCTGAGTCTTACGTACATTCACCTCAAGGCCGAAGTGTGCATATGCATCTGCGTAGGTGTTCAGGATCTCCTATAGGTCGCGTTCAGTGTGAGCGACGATGGTGAGGTCGTCTGCATACTGAAGTTCAGTAATGGAAGCTGCCGACACCTTCATCCGGAACTCGATATCCACCACGCTGGCTTAATTGGCAATGGCACGAGTAAGGAAGGCAGCCAAGAAATGTACAGGTCACGACGCTGTTCTCTGTACTTTTCCTGTATCTGGCAGGCACCAAAGATCATATCAGTGGTACTACGTGATAATCTAAAGCCACATTGAAATTCTGGGAGGAAGATTTCCGCCTCAGGAAGAAGTCTGTTTAGGAGGACTCGGGCGATAATCTTGCCAGCTATGGACAACAGCGAGATCCCGCGGTAGTTGCCACATTCTGACCGGTCTCCCTTGTTCTTATAAATACTGACGACAGAGGCGTCTTTAAGAGCTTGAGGGATTTCCTCCCTTTCCCATATGTTCACCAGGAGAGAGTGGAGACGACTGGTAAGCAGAGGTCCTCCTGCTTTATACACCTCGGCTGGGATTCCATCAGGCCCTGTGGCTTTGTTATTTTTCATCTGTTTGATGGCAGTAGCTACCTCATCCAGGGATGGAGGACAGCTGAGGTGGGTCAGCTCTGGAT
>NW_024715089.1:40000-70000 GCF_018991925.1 Homarus americanus
ATTTGAGGAGGCCATGTTACTGTCATTGAGGAGGGCCATGTTACTCTCTCTCATTGAGGAGAGGCCATGTTACTGTCATTGAGGAGGGCCATGTTACTGTCATTGAGAGAAGGCCATGTTACTGTCATTTATGGAGGTCCATGTTACTGTATCATTGAGGAGGCCATGTTACTGTCGTGAGGGAGGGCCATGTTACTGTCATTGAGGAGGAACCATGTTACTGTCATTGAGAGGGCCATGTTACTATCATTGAGAAGGAGCCATGTTACTGTATCTGTTTAGGGAGGCCAATATTACTGTCATTGAGGAGGAGCCATGTTACTGTGTGGGGAGGGCCATGTACTGTCATTGAGGGGAGGGCCATGTTACTCTCATTGAGGAGGGCCATGTTTACTGTCATTGAGGAGGGGCCATGTTACTGTCATTGAGGAGGGCATATTACTGTCATTGAGGGAGGAGCCATGTTACTGTCATTGAGGAAGGGCCATGTTACTGTCATTTAGGGAGGAGCCATGTTACTGTCATTGAGGGAGGGCCATGTTACTGTCATTGAGGGAGGGCCATGTTACTGTCATTGAGGGAGGGCCATGTTACTGTCATTGAGGGAGGGCCATGTTACTGTCATTGAGGGAGGGCCATATTACTGTCATTGAGGGAAGGCCATTAGATGAAGGGACAGGACAACAGAGCATTGGCCATAATAAACACCTGTCACAGAGGGCCACTAATTGATAGGCCATACTAAACACCTGTCACAGTGGACCACTAATTTATGCACCATAATAAAGACCATAAAATAATTAATGGCCCTATAGTGTGTGTGATAATCGACAGTACCATCACGAGCCCCTGTCGACCTACTGTAAACACGCACCTAACTTTGCAGATGAGGGAATGGTAATCGGTCGAGTGCAGTGCCGTCTACTCCCCGCCCTTGTGTGCATTATCTACCAATCACATCTATGGAATGTAGTTTTAACTATACATATACATAATTAGGTATATTTCCCCTATGATGGCGTATATGAGTATACATAATGACGTATAATGTATATTCTCTACATATATACTTAATCTTTTTATGTATTCAATGTATATATTACTGTATATTCCCTATAACATATACCTATTTTCTCTTAATCTACTAAATTAAGTTTTTGTAATGACTCATAATATATTATAGATTGATATTGGTTATTCGTCCGGTTACAGAGGTTTAAGGACTTCCGCTATTTGTCCGGCATTCGTTCTAATTGGTAGAGGCTGATGACGTCATTCCAATATTTACGGCTGACGATATACGGCTATTTTTCCGGTTCCCGATTGAGTTTGCCTAATAGTTCGGCACCAACCTTTTACGGAATGACTCTTAACCTAACCTAACCTAACCTAACCTAACCTGACCTAACGTAACGTAACCTAACCTAACCTAACCTAATCTAATCTAACGTAACCTAACCAAACCCCTTAACCAAATTTAACCTAGCATAACCTACCCTAACGCATACACAATAATCACACACAAAATGCTTAGGTTTGGTCAGGCTAGATTAGGTTAGGTTAGACTAAGTTAGGTTACGTTAGGTTACGTTAGGTTACGTTAGAGTTTGTTAAAATCAATTCATTCCTCGTCCCAGTTCAACAGATTTACCTTATTAACTGCAACAAAACACAACAAGAAAAAAACTAGAATAAACATTTACACCTGAAGAAAAAGGTGAATTAATGAATAGCCTTACCTGTAAAACACCTGGATGTTGGTTTGTACATAACACCGAGAGAGTTGATTTACATATTTAATCATGTCGTGTTTACCTCTGTTACTCGTTCTCATGTAAACAATATAAACAAACAAACAAATGTACCTTTAATATAACACAAACAAACACAGCACACAAACAACTGCAAACAACCACAACACAACATACTCAACACACAAACAACCAAAACAAAATCACACACAACACAAAAACAACCACAACCTAACACACTCACAACACACAAACACAACAGACCATAACACAACACAACACATAAACAGCCACAACCACAAACAACCACAACACAACTTTGCCCACAAACAACCGCACCACACCACAACCCACACAAACATTATTTTCTCACCAATTGGAGACGAATTTACTGGACGACCTTCAAAGTTTGTGTGGCGGCGCGGGAGTGGTAGAATTAAGACGGCTATTGTTATTCATGAGAGAGTGGAACCCGACATTAAGGTGCGTCTGTCCCTGCTTACGTCTTGCAGCAGGTTGAGAATTCTCCTACTTGCGCCGTCTGCCTGCTGTTAGCTTGTGATTATCTGCCTGCCTGTCTGTCTCCTCCCGTCCTCCTCTTCCTCCCGTCCTTCCCGTACCTGCTTTCTCGTCTTTCCGTCTTCTAGTGTACTCCCACCCGTCCATCCGTTCATCCAAGACATAAAACTGGGGATTATGAGCAGGAATTTTCTTCGGCTCGTCCTCTCTGTCTGTCTGTCTATCTGTCTGTCTATCTGTCTGTCTGTCTCTCTGTCTATCTGTCTGTCTGTCTGTCTGCTTCAACTACCAGTTTTACGAAGGCTCGCTCTACACCAATGAAAACACTGCTTCAAAATGACAGCCTTTTGATTGGGCTATCACACACATACACACACACACACAAAGAAACAAACACATCGACAAACAAACCCTCAAACAAACACACAAACAGACCAACATTAAAACAAATAAAATTCAAACTCCGTAAGAACATTAGAAAATAAATAATAATACGGAAAGATCCAATTAATGTGCGATCATTTTTTTTTTCACTTTTTTTATTTATTATATATTTTTTTTTTACTTTGTTGATGAATGTAATTAAGATGAGGTTACTGAAGCCTCTGGAACCCTCAAGTCATGGTGAGTGAAGCCTTTGGAAACTTTATCATTCTCTCTCTCTCTCTCTCTCTCTCTCTCTCTCTCTCTCTTTCTTTTATCTCTCTTTATTCTCTCTCGGTTCCCTTTAATAGATAATTATAACGCTGACTGCTTCTCCTTCACGGTTGAGAGACACGAGAAGAGAAAGAGTGAGGTAGATAGATGGTATAAGAGAGAGAGAGAGAGAGAGAGAGAGAGAGAGAGAGAGAGAGAGAGACCGGGGGGGCATATAATTACTTGTTCAGTTAACCTATCATCAAACTGTAGCAGCAACAACAACAACAACGTAACATCAAACAGCCAATATCAACATGTAATAATAATAATAATAATAATAAATATAATAATAATAATAATAATAGTAATAATAATAATAATAATAATAATAATAATAATAATAATAATAATAATAATAATAATAATAATAATAATAATAATAATAATAATAATAATAAAAATAATAATAATAATAAACATTATCAATATGAACACTCGTATCATCATTAATAATCCTTAATAAACCACTACGTCAATCTGTCTCCCACACCTGATATAATATTCGCCAAAGAAATAACTAAAATGACCAGGTAATTCAAGGGACGTTTCACAATCATCAAACTCAATCGTGTCATTTTTTTTTTTCCAGGGGGTGATTTATGGCTCATGAAGATTAGTACAGGGATTTAGAAGGTTGAGGTGGAGGGCTGGGTGGGATTAATTTGACTAATGGCTACAGAAGGAGATTAATGGCAAGTAAAGGATTAATTCAGAGGTAAAAATCCTTGTCTATCAGGACCCCAGAGATTAGGTCAATAATTGTTGTTGTTTGTGTTTGTATTGTAATGTGTCTTGATACCAGCTGATCTGTTTCACCTGTTGATAAAATACCTTATTCTAACCCAACCCAACCCAACCCAACCCAACCCAACACCAACTGACTGCCAACCCCAATGACACCAACCTGACTGACCCAGCCCAACACCAATTGACTGACCCAATGACAATAATGACCAATGACCCTTTCAACAGCCCTCTTGACCTGTAATGACCAGGCCCCAATGACTGATGACTGACCGACAGCACCAATGACTGACAGCACCAATGACAACCAATGATATTGATGATGACTGACCTTATTGATGACACCAATGACCAGCTGATGACCCAATGAAACTAACACCAACCCAACACCAACCTTAACGCAACCCAACCTTCAAGCAACAACAACCCAGCAGCAACTGGCAACAGCAGCCTTTAGCCTAACTAGCAGCCCAGCCCAGCAGCTTCGCTTGACCCAGCTGGCCCAACCTAACCCAACACCAACCTATCAACATTTATATAAACATCACAAAAACATCCATATAATTGTTTTTACTTTTTTTCATCTTTTCTTATTTTTATTCTCGTGTTTGTTTGTTTTGTTTGTTTGTTTTGTTATTAATTTTTACCTACACTGATACCTGTTGGCCTGACACTGACACTGACACTGTTGTTAGAGGGAAGAGTAAAAAGTGCGATACATTCATTGTGATGTCATGAATAGTTCTGGTACGAGACAGCCCTCAACCCTTGGATGTACACATGAATACAGTATAGTGGTGTGTGTGTGTGTGTGTGTTGTGCTGTGTGTGTGTTCTGTTTGTGTATGTATGTATGCATATGTGTGTGTATACGTGTGTGTATATGTACAGGGGTATGTATGCATGCGTGTGTGTATGTATGTATGTGGTGTAATGGTCAGCATGCTCGCCTCGCAAGCGAGTGGACCCGGGTTCGATCATCCCCGGGCAGGGTGAAACTATGGACAAATTTCTTTACGCCATTTGCCTCTGTCTACCCAGCAGTAATTGGGGACCTGATGTGAATCGATTTGCGGATCGTGTTCCGGGGTAATGGTTAGCCAGTGAAGTTGGCGAGTTGTCCGGTCTTCTCGGACTATTCCTTGACACTGGGTCATGCAGCTCGTTAACTCAAGGTATGGTTGTTGTGTTGGTGACAGCTTCTACACCTTAAACAAATTCACGCCTAGGTGTCCCTTGGGCCGGCTATCCTAGTTACTCGAGGGGCAACCAGTATTATTATTACTATTATTATTATTATTATTATTATTATTATTATTATTATTATTATTATTATATGTAGTAATTTTTTCCCACTTACAGTTGCTAGTTTATTGTGCACCCCACACTCATCCTGTGAGCGGTAGTGCAAGAGTAGAGTTCAGAAAAGGTCAGCATAACTATCCCCAGTGGTCAGGATATTATGGCAGTGAATGTTACACAGTATTTCAAATAAATTCTTTATTTAGTTCTATACATAAAGGGAAACTTATTCACAACTGCGTGAGTACAGGAGTGTGAGGCAGTATGTCTGGCCACACACTTTACATTTAGTTTTGTTCACATCTGCTTGAGGAACATACCGCCAGAGGTACTTATATCCTAACCTTAGTCCAGCAGTTACAACATCTTGTAATCTAGTGATCTTGTTACTTGTTCCATATACATGAAGTGCATTCATGTGTGAGTGTATGCATACATGTGTGTGTATGTAAACATGTATGGCCATAATACACCTTCCCTACAATTTGTTCAGTGTGTTCTCTGCCATTCATGTGTTCACCAGTGTTCACCAGTGTTCACCAGTGTTCACCATACACCATCAAAGGACCGGTCGTCTCCCCCACACCCTTTGATAGTCACTTTATGCCGACACATCACCTATATTTCCCGTTACTCTTGTTTTTTTATGTTATTTTCCCTGTTATTTTATTTTTTGATGTTAGTGAATGTTATTTCTGTTGTGTTATGTAGTTCGTGAATAAAAAGTTCCTCCCCAATAGACTACAAAGTGGAAGTAATTCTATTTTTTTTCCTTAATATTTTCTTTATAGAATTTAGATACATGTTCATTGGATTTAATATATAAATTATGGAAGAATTTTAAGGTTAGGTTAGGTTAGGTTAGGTTAGGTTAGGTTAGTATGGACGAGTATACATATTGTTAACTAACGTATAGTATCAGTGTTGCTTTATGAGAGATGCACATATAAAGACAGACATACATAAATCCAGACAGACAGACAGACACAAAGACACAAAGACAGACAGACACTCAGACAGACAGACACTCAGACAGACAGACACTCAGACAGACAGACAGTAAACACCCAGACCATCACCCCCCACCCCTCATCCCCTCCAAAAAAAAAAAGAACTCTACCGGAATCCTCAAGTAATCTACAGCGATTTGAGTAGATGGAAACAGTATGCAAATGAGCACAGGGAAATAAATCGACTTCATGCACCGTAAATATTCCTCAGTCTTCTTCTTATAGTGACAACATCCTATCAGCCAAGGAGGGAAAGATCCAGGAGAGTAATATAGTGTTGTTTTGGTGGGGCAGGAAGTAAATGAGTAGAGAATTATTGTCTGGGCGGTAGGGTAGGGTAGGGTAGGGTAGGGTAGGGTAGGGTAGGGTAGGGTAGGGTAGGGGTGTAGTAGGTAGTAGGGTGGGGGGTAGGGGTTAGGGGTAGGTGGGTAGGGTGTAGTAGGGGTAGGTGGGCAGGGTAGTAGGTAGGTGGGAAGGTAGTGTGCGGTAGGCAGGGTAGGGTAGGGTGCAGGGTAGGTAGGTAGGTAGGGTAGGCAGTGTAGAAAGGGGGTTAGGTAGGGTGGTGTGTAGGGTAGGTAGGGAAGAAGAAGTTAGGTAGGTGGTTGTGTGTAGTAGGGTAGTAGTAAGGAGAGATAGGGCAGGCTTACGCATTAGTTTAATCTGTCACACTCTAGAAGGCTAGTTTAGGTTAGGTTAGGTTTAGTTAGGGTTGTTGAGCATTTAATCGCTTCCACCACTCACATCCTCAGCTTCTGTCTCTCTGCTCTCTCTGTCTCTCTCTCAGCTCTCACCATTTTCTCTCTCACACAAACATCTGGATTAATTCTGGTACATATTGGTGTTCCGAGAAAGGTGGTCAGGGGGGGGAAGGTGTGTAGAGAGGGGGGAAAGGTGTGGTCGGTGGGGGGAAGGTGGTCGGAGGGGGGGGGAAGGTAGGAGGTGGGAGGAGGAGAAAGGGTGTGGTTGTAAGATAGAGGATTCAACAACTTGTGAGACAGATGGTGACACAGAGAGAGATAGATAGAGAGAGAGAGAGAGAGAGAGAGAGAGAGAGAGAGAGAGAGAGCGATGAGAGAGAGAGAGAGAGAGAAAGACAGACAGACACAGACAGACAGACCCATAAGCCCCCCAGAAAAATATTCTACCTAATTGAACAAGTGAGATCACCCTTAATAGCATCTGCCACAAGGATATCTACACAAAATGGCGTCGAAACAGCACCATGACTCTACCATAATGAAAAAAACAAAAAAACATCAGCACTGAAGTGACTTAGACAACAACAATGAGCTTAAACTTACCAACATATTCACTCATTAAACCCTTCGTCCAATATAAACCCCCCGTCCAATATAAACCCCACGTCCAACAAGCCCCCCAAAACACGTATTTAAACCAAACTATAA
Source organism: Homarus americanus (assembly GCF_018991925.1). Lineage (NCBI taxonomy): Eukaryota > Metazoa > Arthropoda > Malacostraca > Decapoda > Nephropidae > Homarus > Homarus americanus. Next base: position 47,431 of record NW_024715089.1, read on the forward strand.
AAACTTTCAATATGGCGACCAAATCTCTTAACTTTATCCCACAGGAGCTAAAATGGACTATTATTTAGAACTCTCTGTTGCTGCCATGTTCCTAGATACAGTTTGTCATCAGGGAAATGTTTCTGATATAAAGGTGATGTTGACTGAATTAGGGCCTGAGTTATTGGTTGAGTTTGGTGAGGAGTCGAGGAGTTGAGTCAGTACGTGAGTTGAGTCAGTACGTGAGTTGAGTCAGTACGTGAGTCAGTAAGATGAAGAGGTAGGTAAATTGAGTGACTATTACGCCCTTCGCCCTCCCGCCCGCCCGTAAAACACAGTAACTACGTGGTAATGACTCAACGGGTTAAGTGAGTCAGTCAGGCGAATAACTTTGAGGTCTGGCCGATGCCCCTTTACCGCCCTTACCCAGACACGCAGACGAACCAGACACAGAAAACAAAGATATATAAACGGTTAAAAAGAAGAGTAAACTTTACACACACACAAACACACACACACACACACACACACACACACACACAAATCTAAACACACAAATAAACAAATACTACGTAGTTTTAAGCCAAAATTGGTCAAACGGGTATAAGCCATAATGATGATTATTCTCCAAATTATCGAAATTATCATCGAATCTTCTAAAGCAGTTTGGATTACCGTGGAACAAGGTCATGAAGTGGTATCTGTAATTATTGAAGTCTGTGCGTGGAGTGTGTTTGTTGAGTGTGTTTGTTGAGTGTGTTTTGAGTGTGTTTGTCGAGTGTGTTTGTCGAGTGTGTTGCTAAGTGTGTTTGTTGAGTGTGTTTGTTGAGTGTGTTTGTTGAGTGTGTTTGTTGAGTGTGTTTGCTGAGTGTGTTTGTTGAGTGTGTTTGTTGAGTGTGTGTTTTGAGTGTGTTTGTTGAGTGTGTTTTGTTGGTACTTATTATTGTTTTGATTATGTGTTTTGTTACAGGTGTATTGTTTGCTGAATTATGTTTGTTAGTGTGTTTTTGCTGAGTGTATGTTTATTTGGAGTATGTGTTTTTGTTAGTGTGTTTATTGTTGAATTAATGTTTGTTGATGGGTATTACATGTTTAAATGGTAATCTATATTTGTTCATTATCATCATAACTTCCACCATCACCACCATCACCCTACCCACCACCACCACCACCTATCACCATCCACCACCACCACACACCATCACCACCACCATCCACCACCACCATCTTACCACCACCACATCCACCCATCCCTTACCACCATCACCTACATCCTACCATCACCACACCACCACCACCACCATCCCATCACCACCACCACCCCACCCTGTCTACCACCACCTGCATCACCATCACCATCCTTACCACCATACCATCCCACCACCACCATCACCACCATCACCACCACCACCCACCACCACCCATCACCCACCACCATCACCACCACCATCACCACCACCACCACCATCACCACCACCATCACCACCACCACCAACAGTCATGTCAGCCTCAACATGACAGTAAAGATGAAATGAATTCTTGATCTGAAAAGTTAGTTCAAATGGGATTTCTTACACAAAGGTAAATTAATAAGCTTTCCTTCTTTCTTTCACCGTTTATTTACCCCTTTCTGTCTGTCTGTCTGTCTGTCTGTCTGTCTGTCTGTCTGTCTGTCTGTCTATTTATATTTTTATCTCTCCACTTGCTGTCTGCTTGTAAGCTGCAACTTGTCCGCAAGAGAGAGAATAAAACAGACGAACAGACAATTTGAACAACAGACACAATGCCTGAACAAACGAACAGGCTGTTCAAATTATAAAACGAACAGACAGAAGCCGATGACAGACAGACAGACAGACAGACACCAAAACAGACAGACAGACAGACAGACAGACAGACAGACAGACCCAGGCAATTGGTGGAGACACCAAAACGATGAATATGGAGCAGAATGAGCGGAACACCAAGAACAGACAGACAGACAGACAGACACACCCACTACATCACCTTAAAATAAACAAATCAAGGAAACAGTGTTACCAACGTCCCACAACACACAGAAATCCCGGCTCCCCCACCAAGCAGCGTTACCAATGTCATACAAGACTGACTAATGACCAAGTAGGTGTAATTATCAGGTAATTATCTGGTAATGAATGCCATAAACCACCCACCAACCTCATAGGCCAGGTAGAAAGAGCACACCTGAGTAATTAGAAGCCACGGTAATGTTATGAAGCGGAGAGGAAGGGGTAGGGGTGGAGGGACAGAGGAGGGGGAGGAGGGGGTTCTAAAGGTGAGGAATGAGGTAAAGTGATCTATGTATGTATGTATGTATGTATGTATGTACGGTATGTATGTACGGTATGTATGTATGTATGTATGTATGTATGTATGTATGTATGTATCACACTTCCTCATACCCATTCAACCACCATTATCATACTCTCCTCATTACTCCCCTCATTCATCATCATTACCCCCCTCTCTCTCTCTCTCTCCACCTCCCCCCTTTATCACCACTGTCGTCACCTCCTTAATGGTAGGCAAGAGAAATAGCCCACTTACTCTTGTTGTTTTTTAATTAACAAGAAAATTCATTACCACTGAGCTAAATAGACTCCATATATGCTTAGGATATACTGGTGTGTGTGTGTGTGTGTGTGGGAGCTTGGATGTGTGTATTTATATTCGCGTGTGTATCTGTGTATAAACGACCGTAAAACACAAACATAATAACATTAATAAATCGAACGAAACGTTAAAAAAAAAAAAAAAAAATTGGTGAAAGGAAAAGATAATTTAATATAAGGATAAAAAACGGGTCAGCTGGGGCCCTGAGTCATCTCTTTTAGGTCATGAGAAGTTAGAGTCCCCAGAGATGACCTGAGTTATAGGGCAGTTTAGGGAGTTCGATGTGGGACCGAAGGATCACTTGAAGATTAGACACCCTAGCTTATTTTACCTGTATATTAGACACCCTAGTTTATTTTACCTGAAAAATAACCTCGCCCAGTGCTTGCCAACAGTGCGTAATAGAGACGTCACCGACTGTCCAGGCGACTAACGAACCGATCAATGGTCAAGAGGATAAAATAAAAAATTAAACTAAAGTAACCTAACCTAACTTAACCCCCCCCAACCCCCCCCCCCCCACAGGGCGACGTATAAGATTACCAATATTACAATAGAAATGGTTTTACTTAAGTGGCCGTCTGGTACCAAACGCTCAATAGTTGTTTAACTTTATCCCAGGGAAGTAAGTGTAGAGGATAAGGAGGTTGTTCAGCGATATCCCGGCCGGTTAAGGTGGTGTGTGTGTGTGTGTGTGTGTGTGTGTGTGTGTGTGTGTGTGTGTAATAATTATTAATGGTTTATTGGAAAAATTCAGCAACCCGAAGGCTGAAAATATACATTGGACAGAAATGATTTATAACATACAAAGCCATGGGGTGGGTGGGTCGTTTAACAAAAGCTTTCATTACTGAAATGAGAAGGAACATGAATTGAACATACAAATTATAGTTTAAAGTTGATGGTTGGGGGTGGTCTCTTGTGTGTGTGTGTGTGTGTGTGTGTGTGTGTGTGTGTAGAATAGATGGGTAGATTAAGCAGAGAGGTAGATAGGTAGGTCTGGCCATTCGTTCTTGCTCTGTCTGTCTGTCTGCCTGCCTGTCTGTCTGTCTGTCTGTCTGTCTAAACAAAACAAAACAAAATAAATCCCTAAAACAAAACAAAACGATGAAAACAAAAACACGACGCTAAAAAAAGTAAAATATCCCCAAATAACAGACTAAGGTCGTTGCTATTGTGTGAAAAGACGAAAAAAATACCAACGCGAAAAAACTCACTGAAGCGGAAGTATCAGAAGAAAACTGGATAAGGATTCGCCACAACTAACCCAGAGAGACATTTTATGAGTCTGAGTCAGTCTCCTTGCCAACTGTGTCTAGGAATAAAGAGAAGAATGTTTTTTTATCTCGAAATGTGGTAGAGAGATGGATGTATGTATGTGTGTGTGTGTTTGTGTGTGTGTGTGTTTTGTGTGTGCGTGTGTCCAGAGTGATGCAATGCGTCTAGCGTGGCAGCATTATGCTAGTGATAAGGTGCAAGCACTGCTTGCTTCCTCTCGGTTTCAGCTACTGCCACTGGCTGGCCCTCGGGGGGAACAGGGAAGCAACTTGCATAGGTCTTCCCCTGCCGGTACACAGCCTCTTCACCAAAAAGACTCCTGCTGTGCCTCCTCGTGGCAACACACGGTAACTGGGTGCCTCGTGGGCCCAGGCTAGACAAGCAGGGTATCTCTTAGCAGCAGTGGACCTCAGAGGAACGGCGCATAGCCCTACCAACCACTGCACCGCTGCCTTGCAGATTAACCTTGGTAGGTACAAGGCTACTGGAGTAAACCCCAACCGAAAAATCTGCGGTGGGGCCCCACATCAGGCAGACATGCTTACAGAGCTACAGCAAGACCCCAACAAACTGGGCTGTTGGCAATCCATTGAGCTCTCCCTCTCCCCAGTCGTTGCAACTGCTTGCCTCACCAAATAAATCAACTCATGTGCAGCCATCATCCAGCTCATCATACTTCCCATCATCATCAAAACCCCTATATCCCCAAAAGTCCTATGGCATCGGACGACTGGCGACAGTGACAGGCAGAGATGACTGCCGGGAGTCACAACTCTGCACATGGGCGGCATAGATAAGATGGTTGTTTATGCACTGGGATCAAGGCAGCAGTGTAATCCAGTCCTATCTGTGCGACTGAGCAGCCCTTTCCAGGAGCCACCGTGCTCACCCCACATGGGGAGGGGGCTAGAAAAGGTGCCCTAAACATAGCCTGCCTAAAGAACCAACCTGACTGGGCAACCGCACCCAGTAAGGTCATCCTTATGCGGTCGAAAACACAATCATAATCACAGATCAAAAAAAAAAAAAACTATACAACCTCTTATGGTCACTGCAGGGAATGTCAGGAAACCTTCTGGATACTGGCACAAATGAGCGTCCTGAAAGAAGAACTATCCTTGTGGCAAAAGACCTGGCTAGGTATAACATCGACATCGCAGCCATTGGTGAGTCCCAGCTCCCAGACGAGGGTCGACTTACAGAACGGGGGTCTTGCTATACCTTCTCCTCGAAGGGTAAGCCTGCTGCAGAGAAAAACCGCATTTATGGAGTTGGCTTTGGTATCCGCCAACGCATCTTACATAAGCTAACTGAAATGCCTGTTGGGATCAACGAGCGCCTCATGACGCTCTGAGTCCCATTGAATCACTCACGCCATGCCTTCCTCATCAGCGCATAAGCCCCAACACGAGATGCAGAGGATGACATCAAGGAGGCCTTTTATGCCGATCTTGACAGAGTGTTAACCTCTATCCCCAGAGAAGATAAGGTTGTGCTCCTTGGTGACTTCACTGCCAGAGTTGGCAGAGATGCTGACATTTGGCAGGGAACCATAGGGAGAAATGGACTAGGCAAGTGTAATCCCAACGGCCTCCTCCTCCTCAGCAAGTGTGCTGCACACAACCTCACTATCACCAATACCTTGTTTAGGCAGGCCGACAAGCTCAAACACTGGCATCTCATTGACTCCATCATTGCCAGAAAAAGAGATCACCGAGATGTCCTCATCACCAGAGCCATGCGTGGCTCAGACCACTGCGCCACTGATCATCGGCTCGTCAGAGCCAAGCTCTCACTTCACGTCGCCCCAAAACGGCGAAGGCAGCAAGCCTCCAAAGAGGTTATAACACTAAGCGACTGGAGGATCCAGCGGTAGCATATGCTTTCAGAGAGCAGCTCGAACATGGGCTGATAAACAACCCGACAACCAACAACCCAAATCCAAGTGCCGAATGGAGTATTCTCGACACTGTCATGACAAACACCTGCAGAGACCCTCGGCCAGATCAAAAGAATACACCAGGACTGGTTTGACGTGCTGCTTTAGCTGACTGGCAGAACAACCCTCAGTCTCGGACCAATGCTGTTGTTATTATTTTCATCATCATCATCATCATCATCAATTCTCAATATCTAATTCTCCCCCAAAATTCTTAAATTAAATATTCCCTTTTCATTCAGAAACAAGAAAAATAAATAAATAAAAATAATAAACATCCATATACCATCAAGTCTTGGCACAAAATCTCTGCCATCTTGAGCCGCCATCTTCCTCTCTTACCTGACACGAATTTATAAGACGACTCGCATCACCAATTACCTGCAGGAATCGACTTACTACCTGCACTAAAACTTGATTAATGAGACCATGACCTGGGCTGAAGGGCATGCTGGGGAGAGAGAGAGAGAGAGAGAGAGAGAGAGAGAGAGAGAGAGAGAGAGAGAGAGAGGGAGGGGTGAAAGACGAGAAGAGAAGAGACGAAGGGAAAAAATAATGTGCATTTAACCTCCAATGAATAAAAAAAAAATACAGATAAAACAAACTTAACGTGTTTTTTTATTGTGTGAATGTTTCAATATTTTTTTTTCTGTTTTAATCTGGTTTATGATGTTTAATCCAGGTTTTACTGTGTTTTATTGTATTTTGATCTGTTTTATCTACGTTTTACTGAGGTTTAATGTATCTTATTGTATTTTAATCTACGTTTAAATGTGCTTTACTGTGTTTTATTGTGTTTTAATCTATGCTTTAATCCATGTTTTACTGTGTTTTAATGTGTTTTAATCTATGTTTTATTGACCGAGTTATGGCAGCAATCTAGGAAAAACGAGAGTTGAAATGATCATTAATTGTTGCGTTTATCAGGTTTTAATTGGCTGTGTGTGTGTGATAATACCCCCCTCTCTCTCTCTCTCTCTTCGTCTCTTCCTCTCCTTTACTCGTATCATTGTCTCCCTCTCCCTCTGTCTCACCTACTTCCCTCCCTCCCTCCTCTCCTTCCCCCTTTCACTCCAACTTCCCCAACTACACCCCCTTTCTCCCTTCTTCTCAACCCCTACCTTCCTCTCTACCTCCACTTACCCCTCTCTATCAACCACCCCCTCTCCCTCTCTCTCTCCCTCCTTCTATACCCCCTCTCTCTCCTATCCACTCACTCACTCTCCTTCATTCCTTCTCTATCTCCATCCCTCTCTCCTACCCATTCCCTCTCACTCCCCTCTCTACCACCCTACTCCCTTGAACGCCCATCCATTAAGGTGTACGTAGAAGTTCCCTCACCAAAGAATTAGCGACCAGGTAAGCACAGGTAAGCACAGGTAAGCACAGGTAAGCACTTCCCTGATGGCATTGCTCTAGCCTTTGATGTACAACGTTGCCAGAAAAAAAACTATCCCTTCATTTTTTCGCGAATACAAACCAGTGTGAATTTCTTTGCGTGGTGAAGTGATGTTGGGAAAAAATTTAAAAATGTTTATATTCTGGGGTGACCTGAGGATTAGACACCACCCCCCACAACTTCCCTCAATATAATCTTCAGTATTTAGTTTATTTCTTTAAGATGATTAAATATTGCCTTAATGATACCTATAGTACGGTTAGGTTAGGTTAGGTTAGGTTAGATTAGGTTAAGTTAGGTTAGGGTAGGTCAGGTCAGGTCAGGTCAGGTTAGGTTTGGTTAGGGTAGGTCAGGTCAGGTTAGGTTAGGTTAGGGTAGGTCAGGTCAAGTCAGGTTAGGTTAACTTTAACTGTGTCGTACCATCACACTATAAACATCGCCGCCATGAACCATCAATAGCGTCTGGCGAACCCTTTCACCCTGTAATGGCATCTTTATAGCTGCTATGTTAGTCGAACGTCCGCCCGCCTGGCTCTTCGCTCGCTTACTTCCAGCACTGGTGAAGGAAGAGCTGTTTTGACTTTAAGTTCGCCAATGTCAACTACAATTCTCAACCAGCTTCCAAAATCTCAACCATTTGCTAATAAATAAAAATAAATTATGTTCTTGTAATAAAAACATGAATAAATTTATTTCACGAGAACCACATTGTATTTTTTTAATCAGACAATTATATCCCTATTTAGCGTGACATACATACATACACACATACATACATACATACATACATACATACATCCTACATACATACATACATACATACATACATACATACATACATACATACATACATACATACATTATATATCTAGGTCTATGGTAACATGAAATAACATCTACTTATCTATCTCTAAAACACAAAATCAATCACCTCAACCACAACTATCTCTCACTATGAAATAAACACGTAAACAACACAAAACAAAATCAATAAAAGAAAAATATTTGAGATATCTCTGAGAGGAATATTCTTCATTCTCAATTCATGGAAGCAATCTCTCTCACCTTCCATGAAAATCACTCATGGCTTGTGTGTGTGTGTGTGTGTGTGTGTGTGAGTAAGATGGATGAATCGGCTCCTCCGTTTTCCCGAGCCGTGAGACATCCACTGTAAATCTCTCTCTGTCTCTTAAGATTAGCATGTGGAGATCTTGGACACCTGGAGACAAAGAGACAGTAAGGAGATAGGAGACAGGAGATTACTATAGACAGGAGAGATAGGGAGAGATAGAGAGAAATTGAGAGACAGGGAGAGATAGAGAGAAATTGAGAGATAGGACAGAGATAGAGAGAAAATAAAAAACAGGAGAGATAAATAGAGAAAATAAGAGATAGAGAGAGAAAGACAGGGAAGAAAATAGGTTATGCAAATTAGAATAATGTGAATGAGTAACCGAGAGAGAGAGAGAGAGAGAGAGAGAGAGAGAGAGAGAGAGAGAGAGAGAGAGAGAGAAGCAGCACTCTTTTTGGTATAACTAAAGGAACATACCCCATAAAACAACGCGATTATATGCTCTCAAAACACACAGACACAACGAAACAGATAACAGTTCACACAGACACACACACACACACGCCACCCCCCTCTGTTCTATTATTAATGCATCCCTCAGACAAAGCAAATGCCCTAATGAATGGAAAACCGCATTTGTCACCCCCATCCCCAAGGTGACCACCCCACAGTCCCTGAACGACCTCAGGCCAGTTGCCATTACCCCCATACCCAGTCTACTTAGTGAGGACTTTGTTTTTGAATGGGCATTTGCCAGTATCTATCAGTCAATTGATTCACAGCAATTTGGCAATATGAGGACCTCCTCTACATCACACTGCTTGGTGAACTTTCTGGATTTTCTGCACAAAAACTTGCAGAAACGTAAGACATCACTGGCCGTTGCCCTTGTGGACTTCAGAAAGGCCTTTGACCTTGTTGATCAGTGCACTGTTATCAACAAGGCTATTGCACTAGGGCTGCCCACCAACCTGGTCTCATGGCTCACTAATTTCTTGAGTGGACGTCGCCAAGCAGTGAGGTATCAGGGCTTGGTCTCTACATTCCAACACCTCACCTGCGGTGTTCCCCAGGGGACCAAGATGGGACCACTGTGTTTCCTGATCCTGATCAACGACGCTCTATCGGACACTCCTCACAGGTGGAAGTACGTGGATGACTGCACTGTGGGGGTTTCAGTGGACAACACCGCACCAGACTACTCATCGCTCCAAGGCACCCTGGACAGGCTACAGGCATGGACTACGGAGAACAAGGTCACCATCAACCACACCAAAACCGTAGTCATGCACATCAATACCGCCACCACTCCAGTGCAAGCCCCAGCAGTCACAGTGGGTGCCCATCCTCTCCAGCTGGTGCAGTCTGCCAAACTCCTGGGTGTAACTATAGACAACAAACTTGACTGGAAGGCCCATGTAAATAACACAGTCAAGGCAGCCTCGTATCGTCTCTACATGCTACGAAGACTTAGGTCACTTGGGACACCCACGCCAGAGCTGAGGACCATCTACAACGCCTTTATTCTCCCCAAACTAACGTATGCGTCACCAGCCTGGTCGTCTGATCTCAACTCCATCCAACAACGTCAGCTAGAGAAGGTACAGAAAAGGGCCTGCAGAATCATGCTCGGCGCAGAATACTCCGGCTACACCAACGCTCTCTCCACCCTGGAAATGCCATCCCTCAGTGACCTCCACCACCAAGCACTGGAAAGGTTTGGCCGTGGACTACTGCACCACCCTCGCCATCGCCACCTCCTGCCACCTGCAGCCCCCCACCCAACTCGCGCAGTCCGCCACTACAACAAAATTCAGCCCATAAGAGCCCGCACCGATAGATATAAGAACAGCACCATCCCATCTATTGTTAAAATAATAAACAACTCCTGATTTATGTACTGTACAGCCCTGTAAATGTATTCAATGCATATTATATCATTATGTCTAAATCAAATGTAAGTCTGTATATTTTCAGCCACCGGCTGCAACTCTATTAATAAACCGTTTATTATTATTATTATTATTATTTACACACACACACACACACACACAGAACGATGATAATACCCTCTCTTCCTTCTAGCTAGCATAATTCGGTATATTATTATTATTACTATTATTATCAATATCATTACCCACTAGCTCAAGATTTACACTCCCACTATTACCACTTAATAAACTACACAAACACCACACTGCTGATATTGTATTAATCTCATATTTCAGGAATTCGAAAAATTTCATAAATTTCATAAAAAAATATATAACATGAAACTGGTCTGAATTAATCGGTTAGTTCATATAAATTGCAAAATGAAATTCTAAACTACGTAAAGTTGTGTTTTAGATGATTCAGGAACAATAAAAAATTCCATTAAATTTTCAGGTAATGTGAATAGGAAATTTTTAGCAATATGAGTGATGGTTCAGTTGTTAAATCTGTTGAAAGAAATCTGATATTGATGTGTATATTGAAATAGTAAACTGGAGCTTTTGTTTAATTCATATGATTAAATCTGGGTGTTTATTTTCATTTTTTTTGATGATTTGAGGAATAAATCTGACTTTTATAATCTGTTTGAGGAGTAAATCTGCTTTTGGGGGGACGATTTAGGTTAAGTTAAGTTAGGTTAGGTTAGGTTAGATTAGGTTAGGTTAGGTTAGGTTAGGTTAGGTTAGGTTAGATTAGATTAGATTAGGTTAGGTTAAGTTAGGTTAGGTTAGGTTAGGTTAGGCGTAGATTTAATCACGTTAAGTGAGGTGAGGGGGTCAGGGGGGGGGGGGATGTAGCGTGATAGCTGCCAGGAAACACGTCACTGGGGGCGAGGACCAATCACATCATGCCATACCCTCATACACGTGGGTTTGCGTGTCAGTACAAAACTTGCGTGAGTCTAACTTGTCTCCTCTTGTATCCTCTTACGTCACATGAACCTCCCTCCCCCCCCTCACCTTCCTTCCCTCCTTCCTCCTCCTTCATCCCTCCTTACTAATTCTGTACAACCCTCACTCCCTACCTCACTCCCTCCTTCCCCCCTCCTTCCCGTAACCTAATTCTCTAAGTCCCTCCTTCCCTCCTTCTCCTCTCTCCATCCTTTTTCTACTCACCCTTCCTACTTCTTCCTTTCCTTCCCTCCCTTTTTCCCTTCTCTGAACCTGAGCATTTGTTCCCTCCCTCTCTCCCACCCTCCCTCCCTCTCTCCCTCTCTCCTTCCCTCTTTCATGTTACTCACTTCCCATGTTACTCACTTCCACCTTCCCCCTCCTCTTCACTCTCTCTCTGGTCAATATTTTAACTCGCATTATCTTGTTGTTTGCTATTGTCACTGGAATGATATAGGTAGTCGAGTCTGCTGGAGGGTGGTGGCATGCGATTATGACAGGACAAGACAGCAGACAGACAGACAGACAGACAGAAGTATAGAAAACAGTCATCCTCCCTCCTACACCCCTCTAATCCCCTTTCTCCCCACTCCCTCGCCCTGAAGACATTTCCTCCTCCTTCCCCCTCACTCCTACATATTCACCCTTACTTCCTCCCCTTCCCTTTTCCTCTCTCTCACACCTCACCCTCCTCCCTCACCTCCCAATTTTCATGAACAAAATAGGATAAATACTCTAGCTTGCGTAAATTGGTGCCCATTACGCGTTATCAATTATTGCTCTAATTGGGCAGAGTTGAAAGTGGAAGCTTCAGATTTATGTTTAAAACGACCAATTAAAGTCAGTAGTGTGTGTGTGTGTGTAAGAGAATGAACAGACAGACAGACAAACAAACTAACTAACAGCCATTATTCAAGGGTCAAATGACGAAACACACACACACACACACACACACACACACACACACACACACACACACACACACACACACACGCACGCACACACACACACACACACACACACACACACACACACACACACACACACGGTCCAGCCATGAGGTAAAACTGCAACACGAGGCCGCCTTGGGGCCTAACGGATCTGACCCGATTAAACTGAGAAAAATCGGTGCCTGCCTGGCGCGATAATGAAGGATGGAGGGAGTGATGGAGGGTAGGAGGGAAGGAGGGAAGGAGGGAAAGAGGGAGGGAAGGAGGGATGGAGGGAGAGAAGGAGACGGGTGTTTGGAGGGAGGATAAGCGGGAGAGGGAGGGAGGGAGTGATGAAGGATAGGAGGGAAGGAGAAGGGTGAATGGATAGAGGGTAGGAGGGAGGGAGGAAGGGAAAGAGAGATGAATGGAGGCATAGAAGATAGAAGGGAGTGAGGGATAAAAAGTGAAGGAGGAATAAATGGAGAGAGGGAAGGAGGGAGGGAGGGAGGGAAAGGTCCGATAAGGCACAGATACGGGCGAATATTTATGGAACTCCTAAAATTTGGGTCATTGGTAGTCAATCCACGTGTCTTGTGGATTGTGTGTGTGTGTGTGTGTGTGTGTTTCTAGAGAGAGAGAGAGAGAGAGAGAGAGAGAGAGAGAGTGAGAGAGGTGGTACTCTCTCTCTCTCTCTCTCTCTCTCTCTCTCTCTCACACACACAACACCATCTACACCTCTGTACTGTGTTGCTCGTCAAATAATAACAATTGACGAGTGTTGAAACAGTATTTTCCTGGTGTTGTGAATGTTGGTCATAATCTTGGGTATGTTTGCTTTTCACACACACACACACAAACACACACACACACACACACACACACATACACACACACACACATCAATAAAGTCAATTTTAAATGTCGTTATCTCTTTACACTTGACTTAATTCTCCCGCTATTGTTGTGGGTGACGAAATAAAGGTCTCTCACTAACAGACAGGGGGAGGGGGGAGGGGGGGATACTTGTTTATGCATAGGCTGGCACGATGGAGATAGACAGATGATTGATGAAGCGATGATCCCTACAATCAACTCACCGGGAGAGAGAGAGAGAGAGAGAGAGAGAGAGAGAGAGAGAGAAGGGGACGAGAGGGTGAGGGGAAAAAATTAATCCTGTCCCGTAAATCAAGTATGGGAAAATAATACCTTTTTTTTTTTCTCCCCTGATAAATTTTTTTCCTGGGAATTATCAACATTGTGGGTTAGATTTTTTTTTTTATAATTATTAGAATAAAGAGATTTGATGTTATTAAGAGAAATCATTTAATTAAGGTGATTTATTATTGGCTGAGGGTTGGCGACCACAGCCCACCAATCCAAATTATTTTTTTAAGGATTTGTTTACTAATTCTTCTAGATTTTTATTGTTGTTAAGATATTCCATTTTTTATTTATTGTATTATTTTATTATTTTTTAGTTATTTTCCCTCTCTCTTTCCCCTTCCTTTCCCCCTTTCCCCTCTCCTTCTGTTCATTTCTTTTTCTTCTACCCCCCTCACCCCCTTCCATTCTTCCCCTCTCCATCTTCTCTTCATTTCCCCCTTACATTCTCCCCTCCTCATCCCCCTACCTCCCCTCCTCCCCCCACCAGCACCTCGCCCATAATAAAACTCTAAGTTAAAAAACAGCCATTTTCACTGTAATTAATCTTCACCTCCAACATACCACAAAAAACAAGGCATTTTCTCAATAATTAATTGTACCTAAAAGAACAAATTATTTTTTCTAATTTTTTTTATTTCTACGACAAAAAGATATCAGAAATTAATTAATATCTTCATAATACTTTATAAGTGACAGATCAACTTAGGTTCAGTTTCAGATCAGTTTATTAAGTAGAGTCATACACTTAGCACACGAGAAGCAGTGTGTGTGTGTGTATGTATGTGTATGTGTGTGTGTGTGTGTGTATGGGTGACGGTGATATGGGTGACGGTGATATGGGTGACGGTGTTATGGGTGAGGGAGTGGATGAAAAATGAAAAAAATGGAAAATGGCCACATGACAATAAACAAAGTATTAATAGTATATACAGTGAGTGTGGAAGATTGTGTAACCCCAAGAGGTACAGAATGTTGTTGAATACTCCTGTGCAGTATGTCGAGGTAAGGCTGATCTCACCTGGGGATACATCTCTGGTCTGTGTGGCTAAGCTGTGTTCCTCGGGTGACATGATCAGTGCTGGAGGTCAAGACACAAGTTAGCTCACAAGTGCCTGGGGGGAGAAGCTTAGGAAGTTGTTGCTTTTATTGGTAGGCAAGATGATCTTCCTTCCCTTCGCGTGAAAGGAAAAATTGTTGTGACAGGTGAACGAATTATTGAGGAAAGATATAAGAGATGACTTAAGAGAAAAAGTGATGAGACAGATAAGAAGATGATGATGATGATGATGATGATGATGATGATGATGAATGATAATGATGATGCAACCTGAGTGATCCTAACTGACTGACTGACCGAGCCCATAACACTGGTAGTTGAAAGACGAAACACACAGACACACACACACACACACACACACACACACACACACACACACAATATATATAACCTTTACAATACCCCCCACCCCCCACCCCCCTCCAAGTAATACTGATTTGCCAACACGGATCAAAGTCACAGGTACACACACCTTTTTAACACTACCTGTATGACGTCACGGGAGGAAAAATACTCACCTGACCTGCCGAGTGTTAATACAACCCTCAATTTGTGTATAATTTCCCCTGTTTTTATGACATACAACAATACACACACACACAGAAAGGAAGCCCCACTAGTACACACACACAACAATCTGGTGTTTTTTTTCTCGTATATTTAACAGGTAATTCAATACACAATGTGACCCCAGGCTGTTTTAATGTTGGTTTGTGTTTTTGTTTTTTACTTGGGGTTAAAAGCAGAGGTGAAAAAAAAGGTGCTATTTCAAATTGAATGACATTAATATTAAATACTTATTATAAATGACTACAATTTTACTTATTTCTGTACACGATGACATAATACTGTACTGTGTGTTGCTCCTGAGTCATGTTTGAAGTATTTTAATAATTTTGAAATATTGTAACTATATATATATATGTTAGTTTACCTGTAGTTATTACTGTAGTATTACCTGTCTATTCCTCTACATGTAATTACTGCTGTAGCTGTACTATTTATTGCTAAAACTGTATTTGTAGTTCTACCTCTAATTACTCTTTTACCTGAAGTTCTTGTTATACCAGTATTACCTATAACCGTGAAAAGGAACACTTGTAAAATAAAATTAAATATCCCTCACGTTAAAAAACATCATCCGTCAAGTCAGTGTAGGAGGCCAATGCTAAATAATCCCAATAAAAAGAAAAACAAGAAAACTCAATGAAAAAAAACTCAAACATAATATTATAGCGAAGGTTTGTGGTACATGTATTACCTTCGCTTGAACCACGGGAGAAACCTTTCGCCAGACGATCGTGTTTGCTCGACCAGGCAAAGTTTGTTTATCTAAGCTACCAAGCATGTGAAGCTTCTCTCTCGTAAGTTCTCTCGGTAGTTTGTGTGTGTGTATTTTGTGACTCTCTCTCTCTCTCTCCCCACAATCAATCATCTCAGGGTTCGTCTTGTCATGAACTCTGTGTCTCCAATCCCTCATGAAATCAACACACAATATTCACATGTGTGTTTCAACATCTGAACGGCGTTGTGTTATGAGATTAAGTGTTTCACCTGAAGAATAACCACCCTAACACTACCTGTGAGGGTTAGGTTAGGTTTGGTATTGTTAGGTTAGGTTATGTTAGGTTTGGTTAGATTAGGTTAACGTTATGTTAGGTTTGGTTAGGTTAGGTTAGCGTTATGTTTCTCTCACAACACACACACACACACACACACACACACACACACACACAAACAAGCAAGCAGAGGAAACAATTAAATGTGCAGATGTCAGATAGAGGAAACTAATTAGCCCGCAGGTAACATCACGTCAGGAGATAAACACTTTACACCTTTTTCTTCAAGACTTCACCTCTAGAGACGCTTGATAACACACTACAGAAGGAGACGCAGAAGGAGTGGGAAGAGATATAGTTTGAGAGACGCCAATAACACACTACAGAAGGAGACGCAGAAGGAGTGAGAAGAGATATAGTTTGAGAGACGCCAATAACACACTACAGAAGGAGACGCAGAAGGAGTGGGAAGAGATATAGTTTGAGAGACGCCAATAACACACTACAGAAGGAGGCGCAGAAGGAGTGGGAAGAGATATAGTTTGAGAGACGCCAATAACACACTACAGAAGGAGGCGCAGAAGGAGTGGGAAGAGATATAGTTTGAGAGACGCCAATAACACACTACAGAAGGAGACGCAGAAGGAGTGGGAAGAGATATAGTTTGAGAGACGCCAATAACACACTACAGAAGGAGGCGCAGAAGGAGTGAGAAGAGATATAGTTTGAGAGACGCCAATAACACACTACAGAAGGAGGCGCAGAAGGAGTGAGAAGAGATATAGTTTGAGAGACGCCAATAACACACTACAGAAGGAGACGCAGAAGGAGTTGCGAACATATATATAGCGAATCAAAGCTCCACTACCAGAGACTATAGACAGCCATAGTAGAATCTGGCTACGATTTCCTATGTAAATTTTTTTCAATGGTAAGTCCTTCTAATGGCTCATATACCCTTTAACACTAAACCAAACGCTATAGTGATTAAAACCCTCTTGTATGGGTGAGAGATTAAGGAGTTATAATTCTCACCTGTACAATACATATGCAAATGAGTCTCTTTCAGGTAAGCAATTAATGATCTATGTATCTGAAGAATATCCTGGTTGTCTATCATAATTATTAAGTTGGCGCTTAAGGTGTGTGTGTGTGTGTGTGTGTGTGTGTGTGTGTGTGTGTGTGTGTGTGTGTGTGTGTGTGTGTGTGTTTTAAGGAAAATGGGTTGAATTGTTCTATTGTGGTGCTGGCGGACGTATGATTCAGCTATGGTCAACAACAACAACAACAACAACAACAACAACAATAACAATAACAACAACCATAATAAAAATAATAATAATAATAATAATAATAATAATAATAATAATAATAATAATAATAATAATAATAATAATAATAATAATAACTATACACACAACACACTCAACCACAAACACACTCAATCACAAACACACTCAACTACGCCATCCCATCCACTCAACCTCATCCTTCAAGTCAATCCATCCTCTGTAAAACAAACTACTCCCTTAGAGCCTGTAAGATGACGTACTTAATGGCTCCATAAATATAATGGTTCTTGTGGCGTACATAATTAGGTTTTACTTCAAGCGAGGTTGTGGCACAGTAGACAAAATAGAGTCATTAATTTTACCGTCAGTCTCTCTCTCTCTCTCTTCGTTACTATTTTTATCTCTCTTCCCCCATGTTTATTCTCCGGGCCAGCGTCACGTATCTCACACCCCCACCAGCCCTCCTTGTATATGCGACAGATATGCAAATTGTCTCGAAACTTTGTAGACTTATGCTCAAATAGAGTTTTAAAAGGGTTCTGGCCCGTAATTACACTGCGGGGACACAATTTTCATGCTCGAGGTGTGTGTGTGTGTGTGTAGGTGTAAAATAATTCATAAAACTCTTCGTGTCTGTTATTACTCTATATCTATACTTCCCAGCTCTGTATACAAAGACTATACGTATGGCTATATCAGTGTATATCTCTAATACATTAACAACTACGCGATAAAGTATACAATTACTAATAGAAAAAAAGTGTGTTACGACGTGTGTATATCTTTCATTAACCTATAACTACATCATCAAAAAAAATACAACAACTATATCCAACAAAATCCCAAATCCTAAAATCCATTCTACTCAAAAACCCATTAATAAAACACAAATCCTTTCATAAAAAAAAATAAAATAAATAAGTAATTTCCTCCCTCACAAAACTAGACAATATCAACAAAAAATAAATTCCCAAAACACCTTCGTTCGACAAAGAAATAAAATCCACCAAAACACATATCCACCAGAACACAAGATCTGGATACAGGAATTTTTACCTCCAACCCTGAAACACACACTGACAGCCTCCCACCTGGTGCCGGTAGTCACTGGATGAAATATTGACTCTTGCTGTGAGTTTCAGGGCTGGCCAGCCGTGTGTAGACCAGCTGTGTGTAGACCAGCTGTGTGTAGACCAGCTGTGTGTAGACAGCTGTGTGTAGACCACTCGTGTGTAGACCAGCTGTGTGTAGACCAACTGTGTGTAGACCAGCTGTGTGTAGACCAGCTGTGTGTAACACATATCCACCAGAACACATATCCACCAGAACACATATCCACCAGAACACATATCCACCAGAACACATATCCACCAGAACACATAT
The DNA here is from genome assembly GCF_018991925.1 of Homarus americanus. Lineage (NCBI taxonomy): Eukaryota > Metazoa > Arthropoda > Malacostraca > Decapoda > Nephropidae > Homarus > Homarus americanus. The sequence goes on from NW_024715089.1 coordinate 66,004, forward strand.
CCACCAGAACACAAGATCTGGATACAGGAATTTTTACCTCCAACCCTGAAACACACACTGACAGCCTCCCACCTGGTGCCGGTAGTCACTGGATGAAATATTGACTCTTGCTGTGAGTTTCAGGGCTGGCCAGCCGTGTGTAGACCAGCTGTGTGTAGACCAGCTGTGTGTAGACCAGCTGTGTGTAGACCAGCTGTGTGTAGACCACTCGTGTGTAGACCAGCTGTGTGTAGACCAACTGTGTGTAGACCAGCTGTGTGTAGACCAGCTGTGTGTAGACCAGCTGTGTGTAGACCAGCTGTGTGTAGACCAGCTGTGTGTAGACCAGCTGTGTGTAGACCAGCTGTGTGTAGACCAGCCGTGTTTAGACCAACTGTGTGTAGACCAACTGCGTGTAGACCAGCTGGTTTATTAAATGGAAACGCTGCCACCTGACAGCTAATAAATTTTCTCCTAAAAAGAAACCCTAAAAATGAATGCCCAATCGATGCTCTGTTACTCCTAAATCACTTGTGGGGCGACACTGACAAACTGAGTTGACGACCTTTCCAAAACTTTCACCTGGAGAGAAAGTTGAACCCTGTGACATCTAGGTTTGGTGTCGAGTGTGTTAACCATTACGCCATCGGAGATTATATTGACTAATGAGGGAAAATACATACAGTCATACATACACACATTACATACACTACATATATACATACATACACACATTACATACATTACATACATACATACATACACTCAAAGGTAGAGTCGGGGGTGGTTAAACTTCAGGTGGGATATGCTGTTGGGGGGTGGGTGACAATCTTCAGGTAATTATTGAGGTTTTACCCCACCCCCCCTTCTCCTCCTCCCCCAACAGGTAGCGTCAGAGAGGTTAATTACGGTGTGGGTTAAGCTGAGGTAGCAAATTTCCAGGTAAACTGTATTTATTTTTATTTCTTTATATAAGCCATTAATTTTTTTTTGGATAATTTTTGCCGGTAATATTTTAGGATCTCGGTTGATACACGTGTAATATTTATGAAGGTCTGAAATCTCTGGATGATGGAGAGTCCTTTACCTTAGACCATGGAAATTTTTACCAACTGCCGAGTGATTTATAGATCTCTTAATTTCGTGATACAATAGTGAGTAATTAGCTATATACACTTTAATTTGTATTTATTTATTAATCATCATATCCAGGTATTTTAATTTTCTATTTCAAGTTCGACATCACTGACAAACACACGTGCACTCATATAAACCACACACACACGCATAAACTCACGCAAATACAGAAATTTCAATTCGATATCCAAATGTTTATTTCCATTAACTGGTACTGAATATATAGATTAATCACGCTTGAAGCTGGTTTTCATGTTTAACAAAGAAGGAAATTCACGTTGATATTATTAATTGAGAGAGAGAGAGAGAGAGATTTCTATTAGCTAACAAAGGTCTATATTTAAATGGGTACAGCGCAGTATGCATAATAGTCTCTGATGATTGTGTTTGTTTGTGCAAAGCCAACTTACCTTTGAATGTATTATAGACCAACATACAAATAACATACAGTAACTGTGAAGTTTTTAATCCCACTGTAGCTTTTTATATCACAGTTATATACAGGGGGAGGAGCAGAGTGGCACCCTCGTCTATGCATCCATTTCACCTTTCACGAATCAGTTCACCAGAAAACTTTGACACATCATAACTTGAGACTTAATTTTTGGATCGTTGTAATATCTCGTGGGATGATTTATATAACTATCAATAAGTTTATGGTCAAATATAATCGATTTCTGCTGCTAATTGAGGAAGTTATGGACCATTCTCTTTGAAGATGTTTTGGTATGGTATCAGGCATTTGAAGGATAATTGTAACATAGTGATATATTTTCAATGATTTCCTTACTTTGTATATTGGAACAATCTTAGAAAAACATATATAAACTGTAAGTAAATATCATCATTGTTTAATCATCAGGTTAACTAAGCTAGGGGGTGGGGGTGTAATCTTCATGTGGTTCTTCATAAAAATAAATAAAATATAAAGTTTTCCCATTTACCATTAAATTTTCAGCCTTATCAGAAAAGAAAAACATTCCTCAAACACATGACAAGAATAAACACGAACAAAAATGATTATCTAGTTATTTTTAGTTATCAAAATTCTCTCATTATTCCTTTCTTTATCAAGTTACACCTCAGTCACACTTCTCACACACAAAATTACAGACCAAGACAATTTGATTATTTATGTTTCGTTATTATCTATCTCTCCTTCCTCCCTCCTTTATCCATTTGTTCCTCTTACACACACACACACACACACACACACACACACACACACACACACACACACACACACACGCCAACACAAATACATTTCCAAATATTATACCAAGAATCAGGCGAAGTATTACACAAGGAATGATTTAGATAGAAGAAAAAATTTGAACGTTACATAAGTGAGATTGATATGACAAAAATCCAAGGAATAGAAAAAGTTTACTTGTAGTGTGTGAAGAGAGATATACTTTATGATTTATACGTGTAAGTAGATAATGTGTTTAGATATTGACTTTAAGTTCTTGTAAGTATAAATAAGTAGAGTAGCTTTCTTAGTAGTTGTATTGTATGTTTGTTTAATGTGATTATGGGCAAATAAAGTACGGTACACACACACACACACACACACACACACACACACACACACACACACAAACATACCCTAACCTAACCTAGCCTAATCTAACCTAACCTAACCTAACCTAGCCTAATCTAACCTAATCTAACCTAACCTAACCTAGCCCAATCTAACCTAACCTAACCTAACCTAGCCCAATCTAACCTAACCTAACCTAACCTAACCCAACCCAACCCAACCCAACCTAACCTAACCCAACCCAACCCGGTATACTGGGACGCAAGTTTACGTCTCTCAGTACACCACCGTTACTGCAGCATCTCGTATAAGTTGCGTGATTCGCCAATCTAAAAACAGTCCATAAAGGTGATTTACGACAAGGTGGCTTTTGTTGGTGACGTCTGTAAAGCCACAAAGACTAACTGGCTACATCGTCGAGTTTGAGTTTTATATTTTGTAGAGGAATAAAATTTTTACGGTTTTTTATTTATTTATTTATTTTTTTTAGTTTTTTAAGAAAGTCGAGGATGGATTCTTTTCTGGGGGGGGGGAGATTTTTATTAATATATGATTCATTATGTATGTATGTATGTATGTATGTATGTATGTATGTATAATAAGAGCTTTGGTTAAATCACTCCGTCACTGATGTTAATATGAGTAATTTACATCATATCTGTCCATTATGTCTTGTGTTCTGTCAATAAACTCTCTCTCTCTCTCTCTCTCTCTCTCTGTCTCTCCTCTTTCAATATCCTGTCTCACCCTCACCTCTTCCTCTTGTTATCCTTTCCCTTGTTTTCCTTCGTTTGCCTACCACTTCTCTTCCCTCCCCCTCTGCTACCCCCTCTTAAAAGGACCCTTGACCCCTTCTCTTCGCCCTCTTCACTTATCCTTTTCAATTGCTCCATTCACTCTCCCCTCTTTTTTTATACTTTATTTTCCCCCCTTCGCCCTTCTCGTTCATTCAGTCTCTCTCTCTCTCTCTCTCTCTCTCTCTCTCTCTCTCTCTCTCTCTCTCTCTCCTTTTACGTCACTATCCATCGTTTTTATTCCCCTGTTTTTCATCTCCTTCTCCGTGTCCTCTCTCCTTCAATTCATCACTTCACGCGCTTCTATTCCACCTATGTGACCTACCCTCCATTTTCTTTAAGCTGGGATCATTTAAGCTTCCTTTTTCTTTGGTGGCTGGGGAGGAGGTGTCACCTAAGCTTCAAAAACCTACATTTTCTAGGTATTAGATCTAGGCGAGTTACCGTTCTCTGTGTGCTGTTGTTGTTGTTTTTTTTTACATTTTCTTTGGTTGTATTTCTTCATTTTCTTTCATCTTGACTTAAGCCATTTTTTCTTTATGTG
>NW_024715089.1:77500-102500 GCF_018991925.1 Homarus americanus
ATTTCAGGTTAATGAGAATTTGATGGGAATTGCAAATACTATGGAAGAGAATTTATCATTTATGAAGGTAATTTATCACTGTTGGGATTAATAAAACATACAACTTGGATAAAATACATCATATATCCATACATCCATGTCACACTATACGAAACCAAAACCCGTAAAAACACTACAAAAAACGACAAAGAAAATCCCATGAACTACGACAAAAGACATGAGACTGTGATTAAAATTTGTTCTCCTTGTTGCCTACTGCTCTTCTCCTTCCCTCCTTCCCTCCTTCCCTCCTTCAGCTTCTCTCCCTCCTCCTACCCTCCCTCCACCACCCTCCTTCCTTCCCTCCCTCCATCCTCTTGTTTTCCTACTCCTCCCTCCTCCTATTTTCATCCCTCCCTCCTTCCCCACCTTCCCCTCCTTCCCCTTCCTTCCCTCTCTCTCCTTCCTTCCTCCCCCCCCCTCCCTCCATCCTCCACCCTCACCCTCCTTTCAGAGAGAAAAACAGTTAAACAAAAGGTATATAAAAGCAACACAAAAGCAACACAAAAGCAACACACTAGATCGGACAGGTTTTTCTTTACCGACCTACAAATCGTGTCACCCTGCCTAGTCCTGTGTGGTCTAGGATCTATTTTCTGGTGGTGGTAGTGGTGGTCATAGGGGTATCACCATCACCACTATCACCCCTACCACCACTACCACCATCACCCACCACTACCACTACTATCCCTACCACCATCACCCACCACCACCACCATCATCAAACAACAATCAATTACCGAGAAATAAATTGTTTACACAGAAAAAGGAAAAAAGTCACCAGATTATTAAAAGATAATCAACTCACTCTGCCATAGCCAATACACAGAGGTTATATTCCGCCAGGTAATTGAATATTTATAGGACAGGTGTATGGTCAAAATATATAAACGAACAGGTGAAAGATGTGTCGTGTTTTAATGGTGTTTTAATGTGTGTTTTAGTGGGTGTTTTAATGATAGTTGTATGGTGTTTTATGTGTGTTTTAGTGGGTGTTTTAAAGATATGTGTATGGTGTTTTATGTGTGTTTTATGTGTTTTATGTGTGTTATATTAACTTTGCAACATGGACCAAAGTTGTATAAAGGTGTTTACTCAATTATATCAGCTTTTATCAATTTCAACTTATACAAAATTACAGAAAGTCTATTTTAACCGAATATTTAGATCAACTACTTATCCGAAATCTCAGTTATCCGATTTTGTTTTTAGTTTTACGGACCCAGAGACCGAGAAAACAGAGGAGGTATTGTTGAAGTCTTTCTCAAGCTGCCACTTTCTCTTTGCTTTCTATTGAAATTTAGTGAGGGAAAGTTTTGTTGATATAGTGTTGTGGGTAATTGAAGTGGTGTTTGTTTTATACACACACACACACACACACACACACACACACACACACACACACACACACACCCACACACCGACACACACACACACACACACACACACACACACACACACACACACACACACACACTCCACACACGCACCCACACACACACACACCGACACACCGACACACACACACACAAAGCCTCTTAGGGGAGAAACACAAGCTCAGGTAATCACTCAAAAACACCACAAAACACTTACCTGGAAAACACAGATTGTATTTTCCAGAGCAAGCTACCTGAGGCGGTCTCTCTCTCTCTCTCTCTCTCTCTCTCTCTCTCTCTCTCTCTCCCGCGTGTGTTGACCTCTTTACCAAACCTGTTATACACAAGAATTTTGATTTACGTGAAGTTTAGGCACCGTAGATTATTTCACATAAAGATTAAGCACCCTAAACCTAACCTAGCCTAGCCTAGCCTAGCCTAACCTAACCTAACCCTTCCCAGGTAGGATTAAGGTGAAACTAATCTGGAGTGCATAATTCATCAAGTGCAATAAGCCCAGGTAAAGAAATAATCATCCATCAGGTGACGCCACAAATAATATTTCCCTTACAGAATGAAGTAAATTAGACCATTGACTTCGTTTTCTTCGTTATGAGGAAACTTAAAGAGATTCTGAACTGATGGTGTCGTGGGTGGTAGTTGAGGGAGGGGGGGGGTAAAGGTGAACCAGACTCCTGAATTCGTCTTTGGGGAATACTGCTTTAGTCTCACTATTTACATTTCTGCTCAAGTTACCTACGTGTGGTTTGTGCTATTGAGTCACTGGCCTAAAAAAAAGATGTTTGTCTATTACCTGGAGGCTATAGTCTAATTGCATCAGGTTGAAAAGGTGTTTTTTTTTTTTTACTTTCTTTTTCGTTCAAGACCTAAAGGTAATGTAGTTAATCCCAGGTTGAAATTACTTGGATAATTCTTCTTTAGTCATTGTTTGAAGTTTGTATTACTATTTGCTAGACTACGGTTGGTATTTGTCTTTAGATAGTTTGCTTGTTTAATGGTTTTTATATTACAAGTTCGTATGTAATTATCTAAAAAAACTAAATAAATACTATGGAAATTTAGAAGATTCCACACACACACACACACACACACACACACACACTTCCATCAACAAGGTGTGTTCCTAATCAAGTATTCCCCACAGGAGTGCCAACAACCAGTGCCTGTGGGTTCTTACAGACTTTATTGTGTCGTTGTAGTGCCATTAATTCAGTGCCAGGTGCCAGACCCAGTGTGTGTGTGTGTGTGTGTGTGTGTGTGTGTGTGTGTGTGTGTGTACTGTGTATCATAAATAATTATATTTTCTGAGGTATTCTAGTGTTTGTGGTTAATTATTATTATTATTATTATTATTATTATTATTATTATTATTACTCAATCTTATTCCATCCCTGTGATAATTAAAAACACGGGAGGTAGTTCTGTTTATCGCACCTGAGTTCCGTGTTGTCACTTGCTCGTCAACGGAACTAGCGCACTGCGATGATCAAAGCTTTCTCCACTAATTAATTCTTGGCCCTTGACACACCTGACGACGCATATACCTGTCCACCATCAGGGTAAACCATCAATTACCTGGTTATTGACCTGTATTTTTTATTAAAGTTTATTAAAGTTGTGATTGTAGGTAATGCTATTGGGGGTTATTACGATAAAGTTGTGTTGTGAGAGAGAGAGAGAGAGAGAGAGAGAGAGAGAGACGACTGAGAGAGAGAGAGAGAGAGACGACTGGGAGAGAGAGACAGAGACAGAGGGAAATCGACAACCTGTAACTATGTTTATGAGGGGTCGTAAATGCCTGAGCAATCGGGTCTGGGCTCAAAAACGGGAAGGAGAAAAGAAGAAACAATAACATCACCCCCAACAACAACAACAACAACAACAACACCAACGTCACCACCCCCAACAACAACAATAATAATAAAAAAAATAATAAAAAATAAAAATAATAATAATAATAATAATAAAATAATAATAATAATAATAATAATAATAATAATAATAATAATAATAATAATACAAATAATCATAATTAACAACAGGTAATAGTTGGGTGATCACCTGGGGAGATGATTTAAACCATCAAGTGGGTGATTATCCCAATTTACCCTATTATAAGCCGTAATGGGTAGCACTCATCACGCTGGTACTGTGCCCAACATGTTTATCTGTCTGTCTATCTGTCTGTCTATCTGTCTGTCTGTCTGTAATTTGGTTTATGTGTCTGTCTGTCTGTATCTCTTTTTCTCCCCATATTCTTAGAGGTAGGGAATGGAGGTGTAAATTTCCCTGCTATGCCCCAAGATTGACAAGGGTATAGGGATTTTTTTTTTTTTACTTGGGGGAGGAAGAGATTGAATGGTATAAATTTCCCCGCCACAGCAAAATCTATAAAGGAAAAATTCTTGGTATGCAGAATAATGGAGGAAATTTCCCTGCCCATGCTAGGACCTACAGGGAAAAAAACATTAAACGTGTGGGGATATTTTTTCGGAAGGGGGGAGAGTGAATGGGGGAAGGTTCCCCGCCACGTCAAGACCAACAAGAGTGTAAAGGTGAATTGAGAAAAAATTTCCCCGCCACGTCAAGGCCCATAGGGAAACATTATTAGGGTGTGGGGAGGAAGGGAAGGAAGGGAGGAAGGGAGGTTTTCTTTGACGTTAATGAAGAAATATCTAAGAATTTTTTAATGATTCGTGTAACATGAGGTGATGAGGTATCTCTCTCTCTCTCTCTCTCTCTCTCTCTTGTTTACTCCTGCTTCTCCCTGTCTCTCTCTCTCCCATTCTCTCTCTACATATATCTTTCTAATCTCTTTATCTCTCCTCCTTACACCCTCTATCTCTCATTTTTATTTTCTCTCTCTCCCTCTGTATCTCTCTTTCTCTCTTTCAATTTATTTCGAAAAGGAATATAGAAAACATCAGAGAGAGAGAGAGAGAGAGAGAGAGAGAGAGAGAGAGAGTTCACCAAAAATCAGTCGAGTCATTAAAGATACATTAACACCAAGGCTGGAGTTAAGGGCTGAGGTGAGGGCTGAGTGCGAGGGCTGAGTTAAGGGCTGAGGTGAGGGCTGAGGTGAGGGCTGAGGTGAGGGCTGAGTGCGAGGGCTGAATGTAAGGGCTTTGGGCTGAGGGGTGTGGGCTGAGGGATGAAGGACTGATATTTGAGGGCTGAGGTCTGAGGGCTGTGGGACTAAGGTCTGAGGGCTGAAGGCACAACATACAGGTGACCCTCTCTCCCACCTACACCTTGTCCTTGTTTACCACTAATTGGTTATACTACCTCCTGTCTCTCTCTCTCTCTCTCTCTCTCTCTCTCTCTCTCCTCTCAAACACACACACACACACACACACACACACACACACACTGTTGTTGTTGGTGGTGGTGACAGGGGAATGTTACGGGGAGTGGCGGAAACTGTCACACGTTGGGGGGAAACCTGTAGGATATTTTGTGATGAAAGGACGGCCGTGTGTCATCCCAGGAGACCTTCTATACAGGCAGGGGTGGGTGGTGGGCGTGGGGATGCGTTGGGTTGGTGGGCGTGGGGATGGGTGGGTTGGTGGGCGTGGGGGATAGGTTGGTTGGTGGGCGTAGGATGGGTGGGTTGGTGGGCGTGGGGAGGTGGGTTGGTTGGTGGGCGTGGGGATGGGTGGGTTGGTGTGTGTGTGTGTGAGATAATACAATTCACTGACATGAGTTAATAAAGATTTAAGTGTATATAGTTATAGTTTATCGTTGAACTACATAGATAAGATGAACACACACACACACGCCATTACACAAACACAATCACACAAACTTACAAACACTAACACACAACGTAAACAAACACACAAATACTATCACACAAACACATCAAACGAGAAACCATTACACATACACACAAACCTCACAACACAAACCTCACAACACAAACCTCACAACACAAACCTCACAACACAAACATCACAACACAAACCTCACAACACAAACATCACAACACAAACATCACAACACAAACACCAAAACTTGACCAAATACGCGGAGAAAATTGTGCAGTAAAAGTATGTAAAAGAAGGAATTTATAACGAACACTTGCAGTACTCTCGCTCAGATAACACGACTATATGAGAGAAATATTTACTGTGTGAGAGAGACAGACAGAGAGAGACGGAACAGACAGAGAGAGACGGAGAAGCAGGCAGGACAGACAGACAGATAGACAAAGAGAGAGGGAAAGAAAAGAAAGGGAGAAAGAGAGAGAAAGAATAGAAAAAGAGAAGGAGAGAAAGAAAAGAAACTAAGTGGGAAAGAGAGAGAGAAAGAAAAGAAAGAGAGAGAAAGAGAGAGAGAAAGAAAACAAAAAGAGAGAAATAAAATAAAGAGAGAGAGAAAGAGAGAGACCGTAGATAACACAAGAAGAGATACAAAGGAAGACACAGAGAGAGAGAGAGACAGAGGATGGACAGAAAAAACAAACAGAGAAAGACAGAGAGACGACTGAGAGAGAGAGAGACAGAGACAGAGAGAAATCGACAACCTGTAACTATGTTTATGAGGGAAAGAAAAAAAGAAGAAACAATAACATCACCCCCAACAACAACAACAACAACACCACTGTCACCAACACCACCATCAACACCACCACCAACAACACCACCACCACCACCACCCCCAACAACAACAACAACAACACCACTGTCACCAACACCACCATCAACACCAACACCATAACAACACCACCACCACCCCCAACCACCACCAACAACACCACCACCATCACTTAACAACAACAACACCACTGTCACACCCCCCACCATCAACACCACCACCACCAACACCACCACCACCACTACCACCAGCAACACCACCACCACCAACACCACCACCGCCATCACCCCAAAACAACAACAACACCACTATCACCACCCCCCATCAACACCACCACCAACACCACCACCACCATCACCCCAACAACAACAACAACAACACTGTCACCACCCCCACCATCAACACCACCACCATCAACACCACCACCACCATCACCCCAACAACAACAACAACAACACTGTCACCACCCCCACCATCAACACCACCACCACCAACACCACCACCACCATCACACTGACAACCTTAACAACAGCACTGCTCACACCACCAACACCACCACCATCACCCCAACAACAACAACAACAACACTGTCTACCCCACCATCAACACCAACACCATACTACCAATACCAACAACAACAATGCCACCACCATCACCCCACCAACTTAACAATACCACCACCACCAACAACACCACCACCACCATCACCCCCAACAACAACAACAACACCACTGTCACCACCCCCACCATCAACAACACCAACACCAACGTCACCACCAACACCACTACCACCAGGTAATAGTTGGGTGATCACCTGGGGAGATGATTTAAACCATCAAGTGGGTGATTATCCCAATTTACCCTATTATAAGCCGTAATGGGTAGCACTCATCACGCTGGTACTGTGCCCAACATGTTTATCTGTCTGTCTATCTGTCTGTCTATCTGTCTATCTGTCTGTCTGTCTGTAATTTGGTTTATGTGTCTGTCTGTCTGTATCTCTTTTTCTCCCCATATTCTTAGAGGTAGGGAATGGAGGTGTAAATTTCCCTGCTATGCCCCAAGATTGACAAGGGTATAGGGATTTTTTTTTTTTTTACTTGGGGGAGGAAGAGATTGAATGGTAAAAATTTCCCTGCCACAGCAAAATCTATAAAGGAAAAATTCTTGGTATGCGGAATAATAGAGGAAATTTCCCTGCCCATGCTAGGACCTACAGGGAAAAAAACATTAAACGTGTGGGGATATTTTTTCGGAAGGGGGGAGAGTGAATGGGGGAAGGTTCCCCGCCACGTCAGGGCCCATAGGGAAACATAATTAAGGTGTGGGGAGGAAGGGAAGGAAGGGAGGATGGGAGGTTTTCTTTGACGTTAATGAAGAAATATCAAAGAATTTTTTAATGATTCGTGTAACATGAGGTGATGAGGTATCTCTCTCTCTCTCTCTCTCTCTCTCTCTCTCTCTCTCTCTCTCTCTCTCTCTCTCTCTCTCTTTTACACCCTTTATCATTCTCTCTCTTGTTTACTCCTGCTTCTCCCTGTCTCTCTCTCTCCCATTCTCTCTCTACATATATCTTTCTAATCTCTTTGTCTCTCCTCCTTACACCCTCTATCTCTCATTTTTCTTTTCTCTCTCTCCCTCTGTATCTCTCTTTCTCTCTTTCAATTTATTACGAAAATGCATATAGAAAACATCAGTAATAATTATGTTCGTTAACATAAGCTTAAAAGAGAGAGAGAGAGAGAGAGAGAGAGAGAGAGACTATCTGAATATAATCTCCCGTAGTTACAGGTGGGAGATAATTAACTTATCAGAACCTAACCTAACCTAACCTGACCTAACTTAACCTGACCTAACTTAACCTAACCTAACCTAACCTAACGTAACGTAACCTAACGTAACCGAACCGAATTTGATCAAACCAAACACAGATATTCTTTGGACTCTGAGGTGCCCCCCTCCTCCCCCCACAGCCCTTCCCTCCCCTCCCTCCACCTTCCCAAAAACACAAAGAAAAAAACCCACAATAACACTAAAAAGAAATAAAAATCACGGAAACAAACGAAAAAAAATATATAAAAAAAATCGAAAAACAAACGAACAAAAATCACAAACACACCAAGCTTAAAATTTCCCAATCACAGCGAACGAGGTCGTTGTCTCTGGAGCTCTGTGTCGTAAATGTCGGTCCAGAGGAAGTGACTCAGCTGGCGATGGTCGTGTTGTCGTCGAGGACATTAAATACGGTTTATTAAAAGGGGGAGGCGGAGTGAAAGGGTGGGGAGGCGGAGTGAGGGTGAGAGGCAGGTGAAAGGGTGGGAGGCGGAGTGAGGGGTGAGGGGTGAGGGGTGGGTGGGGGGTGGGTGGGAGGGTGGGTGGGTGGGTAGGTGGGTGGAGTGGGTTGGAGTGGGTGGGGGTGAGGGAGTGGGTGGAGTGGGGATGTGGGTGGGAGGAGGGTAAGGGACAGAAGGAGGGGGCAGGTAGGGAGTGGGTGGTAAGGAGAGGAGGGAGGGAGGAGGGGGGAGGTAAGGATAGAAGGAAGGAAGGAGGGAAGGAGAGAGAGAGAGAGAGAGAGAGAGAGAGAGAGAGAGGAGAGAGAGAGAGAGAGAGAAATTGTTGTGTTCTAAGGTTGCTTTTTAAAACACAGGATAATGTATGTGTTGCGTTCTGACATTACACACACACACACACACACACACTCACACACACACACACATAGACTATTTAACCAGGACTAGGATCTCCCTTATGAGTCTCTCCTGTAGTGGGTCTGTCATCTTGTGAGCCTGAGGGGGAGTGATGGAGTGAGGGAGAGAGAATGAGGGAGTAGGAGGGGGAGTGTGGGAGAGGGAACGTGGGAGTGAGTGAGGGGGAGTAAATGGGAGAATGGGAGTGGAACAGTGGGAGGACTGGAGGGGTGTGGGAGAGAGTTGTTGGTAATCTTAATAATGGATACTCTCTCTCTCTCTCTCTCTCTCTCTCTCTCTCTCTCTACACTGTTTCACACTTAATAAGAGTTGAAAGGCAATTAATATCGCCTGAAATTATGGTATGGAAGGAAGAGCTGAGCTTGTGTGTGTATGTGTGTGTATGTGTGTGTGTGTGTGTGTGTGTGTGTGTGTGTCGGTAATGTACACAACTGAGCCAATAAGTCAGTCTACTCGTATCCATCTTGTTGTGGCAGATAGACGTGGTCTGTGGGGTGTGACAAACTGACCTAACTGTACCACCACTACCACACTCACACCCTTACCCACACCATCCTCCCCCACACCACCACTACCCTCCCCCCCACACCACCTGACAGACCCTCACCACACACCACTACCCTCCCCCACACCACCTGACACCCTCACCACACACCACCACTACCCTCTCCCCCACACACCACCACTACCCTCCACCCCACACCCCCACCATGAATAACGCCTTCCTCGCCTCGCCTCTGTATTGTGACCGCGAGCGTTGACTGAAACATATTCCTAGTACAGTATAGTGTTGGACTCGCTCCCTCATTCTTGCCCTGACAAATACTGCTTCAACACTTCACTGCCTCGAGTCACAGATAGTAAACAACTCGCACCTGTTTTCCTTGTATGTATGTATGTATGTATGTATATATGTATGTATGTACGTATTTATGTATGTATGTATGTATGTATGTATGTAGGTGGGGTGTTTTCTTGTTTGTTTGTTTGTTTGTTTCCTTCCTTTGTGTCTGTTTGTCTGTCTGTCTCTTGTTTTCTTCCCGTCTGTCTGGCTTATCTCTCCCACTGTCTCTCCCACTGTCTCTCCCACTGTCTCTCTCACTGTCTCTCCCACTGCCCAAATATTTCCTTTCAAAATACCAACCACACTGCCAGGTATTTTCCCCTCATAACACCACATTTCCCCTCAACACAATATACCTCCCCAGATTTCCCCTCAACACAAAATAGCTCCCCAGATTTCCCCTCAACACAAAATACCTCCCCAGATTTCCCCTCAACACAAAATACCTCCCCAGATTTCCCCTCAACACAAAATACCTCCCCAGATTTCCCCTCAACACAAAATACCACCCCAGCGAATGAGTTATAAATTAAGAAAAAATAGATCCGTTGTACTGAAGCTGAGTGAAAACTTATGAAAATGTAAACATACCCTAAGGAGACCTAATGGAAACTTATTTAAATACAGTTTTGTTTTGTATTGAATTTGGGCGAAAAATTATGTAAATAACAGTTGTTTTGTATTGAAATAAAGTCTGAAATTACGAAAATACGGTTTTTTGTAGTTAGTGAAGTAAAATACTAAAAAAATACAGACTTTTTGTACCTGTAACAGACATTATGCAGCTGAGTGAAACATTATGACACTTAAGTCTTTTTGAGTACAGGTAGAGTCCAAAATTTATAAGACTAAATACTTGTTATAGTGAGGATGAATGTTTAATTATATAAGCTTAACCCCTTGAGTATGATGACTTAACCCCTTGAGTGTGATGATTTAAACCCTTGAGCATGATGAATTAACCCCTTGAGTATGATGACTTAATCCCTTGAGTATGATGACTTAAACCTTTGAATGTGATGACTTAACCCCTTGAGTGTGATGACTTAATCCCTTGAGCATGATGACGTAACCCCTTGAGTATGATGACTTAACCCCTTCAGTATGATGATTTAAACCCTTGAATATGATGACTTAACCCCTTTAGTATGGTGACTTAACCCTTTAGTATGATGACTTAGCCCCTTGAGTATGATGACTTAATCCCTTGAGTATGATGATTTAAACCCTTGAGTATGATGACTTAACCCCTAGAGTATGATGACTTAATCCCTTGAGTGTGATGACTTAACCCCTTGAGTATGATGACTTAACCCCTTGAGTATGATGACTTAATCCTTTGAGTGTGATGACTTAATCCCTTGAGTATGATGACTTGATCCCTTAAATATAATGACTTAACATCCTGGCACTCTCCCACAACTTGGCACCATCCTACACTTTCACACTCTCCTACACTAGCTTTCTCTTACACCCTGGCACTCTCCTACACTGGCACTCTCCTACACTGGCACTCTCCTACACTGGCACTCTCCTACACTGGCACCCTCCTACACTGGCACTGTCCAACACTGGCACTCTCCTAACTGGCACTGTCCTACACTGGCACTCTCCTACACTGGCACTCTCCTACACTGGCACTCTCCTACCCTGGCACTCTCCTACACTGGCACTCTCCTACACCCTGTTACCCTCAATAGAAAGGTGAGCGGGAGGGACAGGAAGACAGTGGCTGGCACCCTTCCCCTTCCGGCACTACTATTATATAGATGAGACGGGCGAGGGGGGGGGGGAGTGCCAGTACCTTCAACTCACCCGACTAACACTGTGTCTCTACTCAGGCACTCCCAGCGGTGCAAGAAGTGGCATAGACTGGCCTTCTCACTCCCTGGCACTGTGACCTCCTCCTGGCAGCGTGTGAGAGGCACTGGAAGGGTCATAGATAGCAAGAAACTGACTCTCGGTGGAGCAGAGAAGATGTAGTGCCATCTCCTCCCCCTCCCTCCTTGGCACTATAAATATGCACTGCCAGACGAGGAATGAAGGCCTGAGAAAGACACTGGCACTTCACCCTCCTCCCCTCCCCAACTCTCCTACCTAGAGGGTATTTGATAATAGTGAGAGGTGAACGAGACTTTGGCACTCACTACAAGGATCATTGGCACCTTTCATTTTCGCGTGGCACCACTAGCATACAGCTGTGGGAAGTGGAGAGGGTGGAGAGGATGGTAGGTGGCGACGATGGTGGATGGTGATTCAGGCGAGGCTTTGGATGGTGAGTTTGGTGAGGGTTTTTGGTGGCGAGCCTTTGAGATGAGATGCTTTGGGTGGCGAGGCTGAAAAGTCTGGTAGTTTAAGTCTACCCGGAAAGTTAACAGAGACGCCGAGTGAAAGAGCGGAAGAGGAGGAGAAGGAACCAGAGGGGGAGGAGTGGATAGTGGAGAGGAGGAGGAAGAGAAGAAGAGTTGATAGTAGAGGAAAGGAGCTGGAGGAGTAGCAGTAGAGGAGGAAGAGTAGGAGAAAGAAGAAGAGGAAGAGGAGCATGGGAAGGAGGAGGAAGACGTGGAAGAGATGGAAGAGGAAGAGGAGCATGAAAAGGAGGGGGGAGAGGAGGAAGAGGAGGAAGAGAAGCATGAGAAGGAGGAGGAAGAGGTGGAAGAGGAGGAAGAGGAGCATGAGAAGGAGGAGGAAGAGGTGGAACAGGAGGAAGAGGAGCATGAGAAGGAGGAGGAAGAGGTGGAAGAGGAGGAAGAGGTGGACTAGTTAGGAGGAAGAAATGGACAAGGAAGAAGAAGGAAAAGAGGTGGAAGATGATTACCCGTCAAATCAGTAAATAAAAATACGATGAGTACATTGTAAACATCGTACTCATTGGGTTAAGTTTCCGTACTCAAGTGGATAATTAATGTAATTAGGGAGATAACACCGTACTCAAGGGGTTAAAGAGCTTCCCCCCCTACCCCTCCACGTTCCAGGACCCGCCCACCCCTCCCACGTTCCAGGACACTCCCTCCCCACCCACATTCCAGGACACCCCCTTCCCCTCCCTCATTCCAGGACTTCTCCCTCCCACGTTCCAGGACTCCCCCTTCCCCTCCCACGTTCCAGAGCCCCTGTCCCCCTCCCACTATCCAGAGCTCTCCCCATCCCCTCCCACAAAATGAGGACTCCCACCTTCCCTTCCCCTCCCTTACCCCCTCCTCCCTCCTTCCCACCTTCCAGGACCCCATCTACCTGGACTGCCTCAACACGATTAATACGTCATCGCTCGACTCAATAACGGAGGTCGCATACTGTATTGTAAGATCAGGTTAGGTTAGGTTAGGTTAGGTTAGGCTAGGGTTAGGGTTAGGTATTGTAAGACGGATTGTATGAGGGATTGTAAGTGCCTGTACATGTAGTAGCTATGTGTATGTGTGTGTGTGTGTGTGTGTGTGTGTGTGTGTGTGTGTGTGTGTGTGTTTGTCATGTCTCTTGGGGCTGACTCTCTGTTGACTATTCAGTCCTCCTACGACTGAAAGGGGAAGATGGAAGAGAGTGGTAGGAGGAGGATGAGGGGTGGGAGGAGGAGGAACGGGTGGAAGGAGGAGGAGAGAGTGGCAGGAGGCGAGGAAAAAGGATGGGTAGTAGGGAACAGAGAGAAGAGACGAGAAAGATGAAGAGAGAGATAGAGGAAAGAGAGCGAGAGATAAAGAGATAAAAAAGAGAGAGAGAAGGAAAGGGGGGAGATCAGTGTACTAAGAGACTGAATAGAAAACATCTTAAATATTTAATCCTTCCCTTTATACCAGGAGGTGAAAGGGGGGAGGTGAGAGGGGGGATATCTTGTATTAGTAGGGGGAGGGGTAGAAAATGAGGGAGAGGGCGGGGGGAGGAAGCAATAGAAAAGGGGGACAGGAGGAGAGAGGTGGTGGAAAGGAGGGGGAGAGGGGAGAGAGAGAGAGAGAGAGAGAGATACAGGAGAGAGAGAGAGAGAGAGAGAGAGAGAGAGAGAGGGGATACACAGAGGAACAGAAGGAAAGTGGGGGAGAGGGAGAAGATTGTGTACTCATCTAGCACATGCATGGGGGGGAGGGAGGGGAGGGGAGGGAAGGAGGAGGGGAACTGTACACCTCTTAACATTCTGGGGGTGAAAGCCAAGGTTTTGTGTTTGTGTACACTGTCAGAAGCTTGTGAATACCCCTTGACGAACTTGCCCTTAATAATGGTGGTGGTGGTAGTAATAGTGGTGGTAGTAGTGGTGGTGGTGGTGGTTTGTGGTAGTGGTGGTAATGGTGGTAGTAGTAGTGGTAGTGACGTTAGTGGTCGTCAGTAACTGTAGACGGCACTGCACTTAACAAACTTTACTTCCTAAACAGAAACGTTCAGTGCTTGTTTACAACTGGGTGTGGATGGGGGGGCGGGGGAGTCCTGTATGCGAACCAGCGACATTTAGTAGAAGATATGAGTGTTGTATCTACTCAGCCACTGCACTCTAACGTACATGCATAAACACATAAAAATACATACACAAATACAGATACATACACGATTCTGTACATACATAGATACATACATATATACATACATATTATTTGATGAATATATATGAAAATACACACACACATACACACACATTACTGCAGCGATTAAATAATTGAAGTCAAACTGGACTAGAAGGTGTGTGTGTGTGTGTGTGTGTGTGTGTGTGTGTGTGTGTGTGTGTGTGTGTGTGTGTACTAAATAACACAACACACACAACACATTTACACACAAAAAATATAGAATAAAAATAATCATAAATTATTTTCGCGCGAATGTGTATAAAAAAATAATTGATATATGACTTGTAATTTCAGAGTCACAACACAACTCGCCTTTAATTAAGAGATGTTAGTAATGAATAAGGTGTCACGCTGGTGGTACTACTCACAAAAGGCGGAATATATATATTTTTTTTTTTCAGGATAAAATAATTTGTCGTGTAGAGTATATTAATTATTATCGTTTTGTGAAATTAAAAAAAAAATCCCTTCCATTCCCTTTTCTCCCTTCCCTTCCTCTCTTCCCTCCCTCCCTTTCCTTTTCTCGTGTCATCCCTCCCTCCCTACCCTTCTCTCTCTTCTCCCTCCTCCCCATCCTTCCCTCCTTCCCTCCCTCCCTACCCTTCTCTCCCTTCTCCCTCCTTCCCACCCTTCCCTTCCTCCCCTCCCTCTCGTAAGGCATTCCACAACTTCTTGGCATATTTTAAACCAGTTTCTAAAGATGGAGGAAACTCAGGCACTCCACCACACTGAGAGAGAGAGAGAGAGAGAGAGAGAGAGAGAGAGAGAATCACATAAACTTATAAATTCAAACTTCAATTTAATTCCTGTTACAAAGAGAAAACCAAAAAAAAAAACAAGAACATAAAAACAAACCCCACAGATTGAGAAAACAGCTAAGCCAATGCTGTACCGAAGGGCGGCAGAGACAGGCTGGATAATATTGTCCGGTCTTAGTGATTGTGTGAGGAGAGCTGACACTGGCGCGAAGCACAGATGGCTCCCTGATATAAACGATACTGGTACTTCCTTCTCTCTTTCTCTCCTTCCCTCCTACTTCCTACCCTTTTCTACCCTTCCCCTCCCCTCTCATCCCTACCTCCCTTTTCCTACCCTTATACCTTTTCCACCCCCCTCCACCCCCCACATCTAATCTCCTTCTCTCCCCCCATAAGAGGAAAAAACCTCCCTCCCTCCCTTCCTTCCTTCCTTCTTCTCCCCTTCCCATCTCCCTCCCTCCCCCTTCAGGCTGGTCACCATGGTCTAGGGAGGATTCTGAGTAAAAATTTGGTTGCAGCTTAACATACAACAATCAGTCGTGACGTGAGTGAATGACCGGGTAACTAAACGACGAGTGACTACGGTGGGTGACGGGAAGGACAAACTGCTGACGGGTGATGCTAGCAGGTTATGAGAAGCGACAGGGACTAGACAGATGGATATTATGGCCTTTTTTACGGAAAGGGAACACCAAAATATACCACATCTGTTACAACAATAAGAATGAAAGCTTTGAATAGATGACGAAAGAGTTTGGAGTCGCCTTTGATGCCATCGAGAGTAAAAAAATAAAAAATACTAGATTGAAAAACAGTTATATCATCATTCTGTAGTTACAATATATTAAATTTTGATAAATATTTAACAGTAAAGGTGCACTTCCTATAAGAGCGCCTGCACCACCACCACCACCACCACCACCACCACCACCACCACCACCCTGAGAATCTTCATACGTCTGGCAGTGGTGACAGAGAAATGGTGCCGTGACTAGGTGTGTAAACTGTTGTACTTTTATTAAGTAAGTATGTAATAGTTAGAATATTATACTACTACTACTACTACTATTTCCTACACCTCCTACCGCCTCACCTCTCAACCTAACACAAAACAAAAGATGAAACACATACCTTTAACCCTTCACCTTTATCAAGCAAACAAACACATGACCCAAACTTGCCCTTAAAACACACACACACACACATAAACTTTACTTCTTTTTTTTCCCCCAGGAGCCTGACTTACAGCGGCTCCCCTTCCTGAAAACACAACCTAGGAAAAAAAACACCAGACAATAGTTTGAATGGACAAGCGAGGTCTATATGGAGGGCAAAAGAGGTGGAGGGCTTACTACTCTGCCTCTGTTTTTGTGTTGAGGAGGAGGTAGGAGGTGAGAGGTAGGAGGAGGTAGGGAGGAGTGAGGAGGTGGGAGGGAGGAGGTGGGAGGTGGGAGGTGGGAGGTAGGAGGAGGTAGGAGGAGGTAGGAGGAGGTAGGAGGAGGTAGGGGGGTAGGAGGTGAGAGGTAGGAGGTGAGAGGTAGGAGGTGAGAGGTAGGAGGAGGTAGGAGGAGGTAGGAGGAGGAGAAGGAGGACAAAATAATAAAGAGGAGGAGGAAAGGAGGAATAAGAAGAATGAAGAGGAAAATGAGGTAGGAGGAAGAAGACGAGGAGGTAGGAAAAAGAGGAGGAAGAAGATGAATGAGGAGGGAAAGGAAAGGGAGGAGGAGGAGGAGGAAGAGGAAGAACAAAAAGAATGAGGAGGAGGAGGAGGTAGGAGGAGAAGGAGAGAGAGAAGAAGTGTAAAGACGTACTTCTGAGTTTTATTTTGAGTTAATAAAGAGGAGAAGGAAGAATGGGAAGGAGGAGGAAGAGGAGGAGGAAAAATGAGGAAGAAGAGGAGGAGGAGGAGGAGGAGGAGGAGGAGGAGGAGGAATGAGGAAGAAGAGGGGGGAAAATGAGAATGAGGAGGAAGAGAAAAAGGAGGAATGAAGGTAAGAAGTTGGAGAGGAAGAAGGAAAATACGGTAGAAGTCTACAAAGTGCCTCACTATCATCACTATACCTCACCATCATTATCATCATAAGCATCACAATGTCTCACACAGTCTAACTGAATCGCCTGTTGAGATCAACGCGCGCCTCATGACGCCCAGAGTCCCTCTGAATCACTTACGTCATGCCTTCTTCATCAGTGCATACGCCCCAACACTGGATGCAGAGGATGACATCAAGGAGGCCTTTTATACCGACCTTGACACAGTGTTAACCTCTATCCCCAGAGAAGATAAGGTTGTGCTCCTTGGTGACTTCAGTGCCAGAGTTGGCAGAGATGCTGACATTTGGCAGGGAACCATAGGGAGAAATGGACTAGGCAAGTGCAATCCCAACGGCTTCGTAATCCTCAGCAAGTGTGCTGCACACAACCTCACTCTCACCAATACCCTGTTTAGGCAGGCCGACAAGTTCAAGGGTTCGTGGCAACACCCACGATCCAAACACTGACATCTCATTGACTACATGATTGCCAAAAAAAGAGATCACAGAGAGGTCCTCATCACCTGAGCCATGCGTGGCTCAGACCACTGCAACACTGATCATCGGCTCGTCAGGGTCAAGCTCTCAATTTACGTCGCCCTCAAAATGGCGAAGGCAAGAAGCCTCCAGAAGAGGTTTCAACACTAAGCGTCTGGAGGATCCAGTGGTAGCACATGCTTTCAGAGAACAGCTCGAACATGGGCTGATAAGCAACCCAACAACCAACAACCCAAATCTCAGTGCCGAATGGGGTATTCTCGACCCTGTCATGACAAACACCTGCAGAGACCCTCGACCAGATCGAAGGAATACACCAGGACTGTTTTGATGAAAATGACCCAACAATCAATGCACTCGTCGATGATAAACGTGCTGCTTTAAATGACTGGCACAACAACCCTCAGTCTCTGACCAAAGCTGATACCTTCAGCAAGAAAAAAGTGGCGACCCAGTACAATCTTCACAATCCAAAGAATGACTGGTTTAAACTTAAAGCACGTGAAACACAAAAATTTGTAGATCAGCACAAATTGCGCGAATTTTTCAATTCCACTAAAACGTTTTATGGGCCAATCGCTCGTGGTGCAGCCCCCCTCCGCTCATCCGATGGTAACTCCCTAATTAAAGACGAAGAAGGCATCCTTCAGTGCTGGAAAGAGCACTACCATTCACTGCTCAACCGAAACACCGATGTGGATATCCTGACTACCCAGCAGGTAGAGCATCCAGAGCTGACCGACCTCAGCTATCCTCCATCCCTGGATGATGTAGCTATTGCCATCAAATAGATGAAGAATAACAAAGCCTCAGGGCCTCAAAACTCACCAATGTAGGTGACATCTCTCATAACTCATATCATTGTATCATAGCTGGATGATCGTCATACTAGATTCCGAGTGACAGCAAAGTAGTTAGTAGGTGGTGGTGGTGGTCTCTCATTTAACCCCATAGTCATAACTTTTGGATATCGTGACGTTAACTCCTTCATATAAGAGAAGATAACATTATGGTATCTGACATTTACGACTTGGAGGAAACCTAACCTAACCCTGATTAAGCACTATGAATATAAACCCAGATTAAAAACCACGAATAAAACCCCGGATTTAGGAGCAGTGGGTAAACATCCAACTCCTGAATCCCGGCAGATTTAATGGATTACAAAACCCGATTCAGGGACCCGGATTTAAAAGCAAAATACTCCCAAGTTTCAGATTTAGTGTCGAGGACTTGAAAGGAAGAGCATTTGGGAGAGGGAGAGTGAGAGGAAGAGTGAGAGGGAGTAGGAGAGAGAGAGGGGGGACGGAGGAGGGAAGAGATAAGGGAGGGTAAGGAGGGAGAGTAAGGGGGAGGGGGAGAGTGAGGGAGAGAGAGAAAGAGGAGAGGTGAGGGAGAGAGGGAAGGAGAAGGAAAGTGAGAGAGGAGGGAGAGTGAGGGAAAGAGAAAGGGGAAGGGAGAGCAATGGAGAGTGTCGATGATGATATAGAGAGAAAGAATTAGAGTGAGAGAGAGGTGGAGGGTCCGGTATAGAGGAGCGAGGGAGAGGAAAAGTAACTGGTTGATGACGGATGTGAGAGGGGGGAGAGGGAAGGGGGGTGAGAGGGAAGGGGAGAGGGAAGAGGGGGGGGGAGTGTGACAGGTAGAGAATGTGAGAGGTGGTAGTGCATGGAAGAAGAGAGAGAGAGAGAGAGAGAGAGAGACCTTGATGCATGACAGAGGAAGGGAGAGTGTAAGAAGTGTCGAGAGGAAGAAGAGGGAGAGTGAGAGAGATTGATAGCTGGGGTGAGAGAGGGAGAGAGGGTGAGAGTTTAGGATAGTTATGAGAAGGACAGTGTATGAGAGAGATAGATGAGAGATTGAGGCAGAAAGTGAGATAGGAGGATGGATGAAGGCAGGGGAAGGGGTGAGAAACAAGGAAATGGGAGAGGAAGGGGGAGAGAATTCGATGGAAGGGGAACTAGGAGGTTGAGAGGTGATAATATAAATCTTCTCAATCGCTTCTTTGTCTTCTGAAACACGAAAAACTTTTAATGCTAAGAAATATATTTATTCTTTTAGTAGAGGTTAGGTTAGGTTAGGTTAGGTTAGGTTTTTATAAAGCACCTAAAACAATACAATGATGCTTAAAAGAAAACTATTAACCCACTGGAGAAAGTTTAAGAAGCTTTTAAATAAGAACACCTTTCTAAATCTTAGTGAGAGAGAAAGTTTAAACCTTATGGTCTAACTTTCCCTTATTAGAAAATTTAATACACTGTGAATATTACCTTAACATCCTAACACTGTAATTAACATATAAATATATTGAGAGAGAGACACAACTTTCTAATACGAAGAGAAAGTTATTAAAATACCTTAGGAGTTAACTTTCTAATACAGAGAGAAAGTGTAATTATGAGGATCAACCGTATCAGCGTGAACGACAAAAACAGACAGACACTCAGAGACAGACACAGACACAGACACACAGACACACATTACCAGGCTTCCTCCACCAACAGCAGCAGACACAGCAGACACACAGACACACATTACCAGGCTTCCTCCACCAACAGGCAGACACACATTACCAGGCTTCCTCCACCAACACACAGACACACATTACCAGGCTTCCTCACACCAACACACAGACACACATTACCAGGCTTCCTCCACCAACAGGCAGACACACATTACCAGGCTTCCTCCACCAACACACAGACACACATTACCAGGCTTCCTCCACCAACAGGCAGACACACATTACCAGGCTTCCTCCACCAACAGACAGACACACATTACCAACTCAACCAACACACAGACACACATTACCAGGCTTCCTCAACCAACACACAGACACACATTACCATTACCACTACACACAACAGGCAGACACACATTACCAGGCTTCCTCCACCAACAGGCAGACACACATTACCAGGCTTCCTCCACCAACAGGCAGACACACATTACCAGGCTTCCTCCACCAACACACAGACACACATTACCAGGCTTCCTCCACCAACAGGCAGACACACATTACCAGGCTTCCTCCACCAACAGGCAGACACACATTACCAGGCTTCCTCCACCAACACACAGACACACATTACCAGGCTTCCTCCACCAACACACAGACGGACATGACCAGCACTCAGGATTTCTACAATATTTACTCAACTCAATACACACACATACGTCCTATCACGGTAATGTTTATTAATAATTTATGGTGTGGTATTACAGGTATTAATTACAGGTAACACAGCTGATAATTACAGGTACATGAATAGGAGATGATAATTACATATACAACAGGTGATAATTACAGGTACAGTAGGTGATAATTACAGGTACACGAATAGGAGATGATAATTACAGGTACAACAGGTGATAATTACAGGTACAACAGGTGATAATTATAAATACACCAGTTGATAATTACAGGTAAATTATGATAATTAGAGACACACAAAAGGGTACAGGTACACTAATTACATACAGGTGATAGAGAACAGTTATTACACAGGATCAAGGTATAAATTATTAAATTAATACTGCAACATTTCGCAAGACACAATAACAACTCATTCCTTCCCACCGTAAAAAAGAAAAATTTATATCCATTAATTTCTGTTTTCATTCGCATTCTACGTCTGTTTCCTCCTTTTTATTGCTATTGTTTTTGTTTATTTCTGTTTCATGTCCTTCACCCTGGTATGGTGTGTGGAGATGAGGTCATTAATCTCTCTTTCTCTCTCTCTCTCTCTCTGGTTTATATATCTATTTACCCATCTATCCATGTCGAATCTGTCTGTCTGTTTGTCTATCTGTCTGTCATTCTGTCTGTCTGTCTACTTTAATATCTATATATAGTTATTTATCCACCTATCGATCTCTCCTATACACACACACACACACACACACACACACACACACACACACACACACCCAAAAGTGTCGACCAATGTGTTTTTGTTTTTCTTTCCCCCTTTTTTCCTTTTATTTTGGCGTGGAAGGAAAAAATCATTCCATTCAACCTTACTACCTACGTAAACATTGTTTTTTTTTCATTCAAACTTTTTTCCTTTTTTTTTTTTACATATTTTTTTCCATTCAGTTCTGGACAAAATGGCGCTAAAATTTTTTATGTTAGTAGAATAAAAAAAAAAACTTTAATTTTTTATATATAATAATTTTAGTTGTATTAAATTATGTTGGGTTAAGTTATGAATCTGGTATTTTGTCTCATGTTATTGATTCTTACATTACTTATGGTTAATTCCTCCATTTAACGGACTATATAGAGTAGGAAAGTCCGTTATATCAAGGGTCCATTAGTTACATTACATTAGCACATAATCACTGAGGGGGAGAGGGGGCTGTGGTCGCCAACCCAAAGAAAGAAAAAATAATAATACCTCAGTTTATATTTCACACTTTTTTCCCACATTTCATTTCCTCTTTTTTCAATGCATCAAAGGTGGGCATTTTGTGGTATAATGACCCACGCTCAGGTGAGTCATTTCCTGTGCGAAAGTTAATTGTTTTTCACCTGAACGTTAATGTGAGGCAAAAGGTAACCTGCTGGATTATATTTTATCATAATATGTGTGTGTGTGTGTGTGTGTGTGTGTGTGTGTGTGTGTGTGTGTGTGTGTGTGTGTGTGTGTGTGTGTGTGTGCGTGTGTGTGTGTGCTCCATCTCGTTTACCTACATATCCATATAACTCTCTCTATATTTCCCTACATATCTGGCTGTCTCATTGTCTGTCCATGTGTTTGTCTGTATACATATATACTTTACATACATAATGCATTTCTCATAACACTGATATATTATTTTACACATACTCTTCTCTCACATAATAGTATACGCACTAAATATTTAATACATACTAAGGATAATATTCCGCTACATATATACATTACATATTTAATAGTACACATAATATATATATAAATACCATATGTATAATGTATAGTATTACTTATGAAACAAATAGAATATATATAATGGTTTAATTCATGATAAATATTTTTTCATGACCCTGTTTATACTTCCGGTCCGCCATGACATAAATTAACTTTATTTTGGGGGTAAATTAATACGCACGAGAGATCATAAATTTTTGTTAGTTTGTTGAACACTTATTGTATGGTTGTGTGTGTGTGTGTGTGTGTGTGTGTGTGTGTGTGTGTGTGTGTGTGTGTGAACAACTTAATGGAACTCTGATATTATAAGACAATAATGAGACGAGCCACTGGTGATCTAACTCTCTCTCTCTCTCTTTCTCTCTCTCTCTCTCTCTCTCTCTCTCTCTCTCTGACCCTAAGATGATATTATGCTAAGAAGAGTAGGGAGGATGAGAGAAGAAGTTAGAGAAGGAGAAGGAGAATAGAAGGAGGAGTAATAGGAGGAGGAGGATGAGGAGGAGGAGGAGGGTGTAGTGGTTCTTCCCCTCTTACCTGAAACAACTAATTGGCAAACCCCGTCAGGTGAGGGCTTTTGGGTAGGATTTGGTGTAGTGGTGTGTGTGTGTGTGTGTGTGTGTGTGTGTGTGTGTGTGTATGTGTGTGTGTGTGTGTGTATATGTGTGTGTGTGTGTATGTGTGTGTGTGTGTGTGTGTGTGTGTGTGTGTGTACAGTCTCTGTAATATCATTGTCCTCCTCTCCCCTTCACCTCTCTCCCATCCTCCACCTCCATCTCCCCATCCTTCCCTCCATCCTTCCTCCTTCTTTCCACCTCTTCCCTCCTTCTTCTCTCTCCTTGCTCCCTCCATCTCCCCCACTCCCTCCTTCTCTCCAGTTCTTCCACCCTCTTCCCCTTCCATCTTCCCTCCTCTCCCCATCCTCCCCATCTTTCTCCCCTCAACCAAGAACTAGAGAATGCTTTTAGTAGTTCAGGCAGTAAGTTGTGTGTGTATGGAGAGAGAGAGAGAGAGAGAGAGAGAGAGAGAGAGCTTACATCACGTCATTCTCAACCTTTTTTAACTGCAAGAAATAATAATAATAAAAATAAGTATACTCAAACATTTTCTAATTGGGAGAAATATTTTATACTTTATCACCAAAAGACAACAACCATTTGTGTGTGTGTGTGTGTGTGTGTGTGTGTGTGTGTGTGTACTCTTGATAATTGAGATGCTAGAACAGCTATCGTAAATTCATCTCATCTACGATACAACAGCCGTAAAGAAACATAGTGGGAGATAATGTTTACAGATGTGTTATGAAAGATGGAACGATACCTGCTGGGAAATACCAGTTCATTAATAAATATACCGTGTGTGTGTGTGTGTGTGGGTGTGTGTGTGTGTGTGGGTGTGTGTGGGTGTGGGTGTTTTCTCTTGTCTTTGGGCCTGTCTGTCTTTCTGTCTGCCTCACGCAGCCAACTGAATTAAACGATGTCAACTCACTCAGAAAACACCAGGCGAGGATCTTACTTTAATTCCACAGTAAGAGAGAGAGACAGAGACAGAGACAGAGAGAGAGAGAGAGAGAGAGAGAGAGAGAGAGAGAGAGAGAGAGAGAGAGAGAGAGCCGGTGGTGTAGAGGCAACAGTAGGAAGTACTATGAATATATAGAGCGATTAGTTTCAGGTTTATGAACTATGTATGTATGTATGTCCTCTTTACCGTCTCATACATAAACGTTCGCTTGATAGTCCAGAGAATTAGGACAAAATCGTGCACTTCCTGATGTAAGTATGAGACTTGGTATTCAGTTAATATGACCCACGAGGGTCAATATGAAGATTGTACCCCAACAGGATTTAGCTGTGGACAGCGGTGGCGGCCATTTTTCATAATGGCCGCTTTGCCCAAATGTGATGGTCAATATCTCACTTAATATGTGAGCTACAGACTTACTTTTTATGTTAAACCCAGGTTTTTGGGAGTCAAGGGATACAATAATGCCAATACTTTTCATATAGGTGATGCCAGTCATATGGTTTTACAGGATGGCCGTAATTCGTTTAAATGATTAACCAAATTATTTTTTTTCAGCACATAATTGGAGCAAAAAAGTGTGGCAAATAACTGATGTTGTTGTCAGTGTAAAGAAACTGACCAATGACAATATAACACATGTTGCTAATCACTGCTATGTTATGTCATGTTAATTGTTTTCCTCATTTTTCAGGTTGTAACTGACCAGTTAAAAGAAGATGGACGAGCGACTGAAACTGGTGAAGGGTGAGACCTGTTGTGCCATCTAACACTGACTGGAACAAATGTATCTTTTGTGAAGGAGAGAACGACTTGTCATGCCCAGCTGACTATGCCGATAGACCTGGTGGAAAGGGAAATAAAAC
Organism: Homarus americanus; assembly: GCF_018991925.1. NCBI lineage: Eukaryota > Metazoa > Arthropoda > Malacostraca > Decapoda > Nephropidae > Homarus > Homarus americanus. The sequence continues at coordinate 102,218 of NW_024715089.1, forward strand.
ACTAGCAAAAAATCTTGTGTAATTCCACCATCCATAGTGGAACTCAATCGGCTTTACGAAGGCGATGGTCTCGAAGCAACGTTCATGCGAAGACGTGCAAAGTTCCATAGACTCTGTGCTTCAAAGTTAATGAACAGAACTTCAAACTGGTTGTCAAAGCGCAAAAGCAGTGATACTGCAGAAGTATCAGAAAAATTCACCCGCACAAAAAGTCAGTCAGGTTATGATGATACCTGTCTTTTTTGCGAACAACCTCCAACGAGAAGCAAACCGTTACGCAATG
>NW_024715089.1:107500-132500 GCF_018991925.1 Homarus americanus
TTTCTTATTTAGTGAATGAAAACTAATAACGAAATAGTTATCAGTAGAGTGTAAACAAGTATTTTGCTAAATTTACTGTAAATAAAAGAATTCATCAATTATTGAAAATTTACGAGAATTTACACGACAATACGCCAAGAAATAAACCCAAATATATTTAATTTTTCTTAAGGAATAAATCGCGAATTTTAAAACCAATTACTTTCTAATCTGAAGAGAAAATGAGCTAATTAACAAACAAAAAAACTGATTTTTTTTGTATATTAGGAAAGTGTGAAAGTTCTAACATATTTTCACTCATTTTCACTCAACAGAAAAAGTGTTATATCCTGCACCAAAAAATAAAAAACTATTATTTTTATTTAGCGAGGAAAATAATTAATCTCTTCACTACTTGAAAAAATATATATATTCTCGGTCAGAATATAAAATACACTAAACATTACAATATAAAAGTAATTAGTATTCAGGTAAGTATCTGTGTGTGTGTGTGTGTGTGTGTGTGTGTGTACGTAATTAACCATTCATCGGTAACGTTCATTAAGATCAATCAATCATTACCTGTGTACTAATTACCTTGACGCATTAATTAACTCAGGTGAGCGAGATGTACCTGTCATCCCGGAGAGGGCAATCCCTACTGAATAAACCGACAGGAGCCCTGGATCACCCCGACAGACACTCACCCGACGGAGACCCCGATATCTTCGACCACCCTAACAGACAATCACTCGACGGATATGAAAGTGAGACCCACAGGCATGGCGGCCAGATTAAGAGAGGAAGGTAACCAACACTCCACTTGACCCCATTACTTCCTCAGGTCAACTTGAATCTGAAATGCAGCCAAGAGAAACAATCTTAACAAGAAAACACATTTATCCCTTGAGTCCTGATTGGTTTGGGGACGTGAAACACTCTATGGGTAATCTGAGTCAAAGCAAATTGAGTCATCGTAAACAGAATTAATGGAAATCAAGTTATTGTAAATCATATCGACATAAATCGAATCATTGTAAATCATATCGACATAAATCGAATCATTGTAAATCGAATCATCGTAAATCGAATCATTGTAAATCGAATCATTGTTAATCGAATCATAGTAAATCGAATCATTGTAAATCGAATCATCGTAAATCGAATCATTGTAAATCGAATCACATTTCCTTACCAGTTACCATTACAAATTAAGGGAAACGTACCTAAAAAAAATATTATATATAAAAAACCACAAACACGTAAAAAAAAAAATAACTATGCAACATAACTTAAATATTTCACATGTATAAAAATTATTAAAATAAAAAAAATAAACACAGCCTAAAACTCCAACTCCAGATAGAAAGTTTTAAAAGAGAGATGTGAGTGAGTGAGTTTAGCTTCCCGGAATTACTGAAAGCTGAGATGAAGATTTGAAGGTCCCTGACATACTGTTAGGGACTGACTGACTGACTGACTGACCCACCAAGAAGTGAGATTTGGGCTAACTTTACCTGTCCATCTGTCAAGAATAAAGACTTAGTAGTGATGGTGATGGTGGAGGTAGTGATGATGATGATGATGATGATGATGATGATGATAGTGATGATGATAGTGATAATGGTGACAGAAATTAAGAAAGATGGAGGACGTAACAGAAGGAAAAGAAAATAATAATAATAATAATAATAATAATAATAATAATAATAATAATAATAATAAAAATAGTAATAATAATAATAATAATAATAATAATAATAATAATAATAATAATAAAACAAACAAAAACCACGAAATACAGAGATAAAACTAACTACTGAAAAAAAAGTTAATACGTAAAAGAGTTGGTCCAAAAAATATTAATACCCTCACCTGAGACTTCATTAGTGGAAAGACCAGGTGTGTTCTGGGAATGGCTATTAACGTGGTAGTTTGTAAATAAAAACTAACAAAAATAATAGTCGAGTGTTTTTATTTTTTTTGTAACCTGAAATTGGGTCCCATTAGAGCAAAGGTTAAAATACATTGTTGTTTTTACTTCTGTTCAGTACACAAAAGGTTAAGAGTGGAAGATACTGCACTCAATCACCTTCATATACTCAACTGCAACGTCAGGTACCCATTCACAGCTGAGTGGACTAGGGGGGGGGGAGAAGATAGGAAATAGTTAAGAAATACATAATTAGGTGAAAATAAGACAGGGATAATGACTTACAGACATTTGAAAATGATGATAAATAATATAAATAAGAACTTTAATATCTGCCTCAGAGAAAATATCTTAATTCCACTAAAACTAAATAATATTCTAAGTTACAGCTAAAAAAAATCTCTCAAAGTAAACTAATTTATTCCGTATTAAAATCAATAACTGATTTTTTGAGTTGCAGTAACAGTTTCAGAAAAAAAATCATTTACTTCCAATACAAATTCAACGACAACTGTCAGAATAAACCTTGACTTACAGAAACAAATTAAAATAAAATAGAATAAAATAAAATAAAATCTTTGTCCCCCAAAAACATTAATGAGACTTAGGGACATTCCCCCAGCCAGCCAGCCAGCCAGCCAGCCAGCCAGCCAGCCAGCCAGCCAGCCCCGTACAGGTACACTCCAATATGAAAGATACCTGGCAGCCAACAGGGTCAGTCACTTCCTCCCCTTCACCAGCTCATGTTAATTGCAGGTAACAATTAAGGTCGAGGGTTAATGTAGATGAGAGGGGGAGGGGGGAGGGGGGATAGGGGAAACTTTAGATTACCTGAACATTAGACACCCGAACATATTTCACCTGACGGAAAAAAAAGCAGGAAAGGTATAAATTTACAACCAAATACAGGTATATGTTTAATTACAGTTACAGGTACAGATTTAGTTACAAAAATACAGGTAATCTTTTATGCAGGGAAGTTTAATTACAGTAAGAGGTGCAATAATCTTAAGCTGATGGCAGTATCAAAGGTGTTTATTAATCTCTATACTGGTGAAATAATCTTTAACACACACACACACACACACACACACACACACACACACACACACACACAGTTAATTTCGTGACTCACTAGGGTTCTTGTTTGCTCCGCTTCCCACTCTCCCTCCCACCCTTCCTCCCCCCCCCTCCCCTCCTCATTCTCTACGTTCCTCCCCTTCTTCCTACCGCTCCTTTCCTATCTCTCATTCCTCTATCCACCCATCCCTCTCCCTCCAAACCTCCACCCCCCTACCCCCACCATCCCCTCCCACCCCACCCACCTCAACCCTCCCTCCATCACTACCCCTACCCTACACCTACCCCCATCCTCCCATCCCTGGAAACTAGCTATGAATATAACCTGACACTGGAACTACCAATGTCCAGCTGGGAATATGTAAAACTCATTACCCTAGTATTCACCCGTCACCCCCCCACCCCCCCCCAAAAAAAAATCCACCTCAACACTTCCTTCCCTGAATTCCAATGACTGTCGGGGGAGGAATATCCATTTCTAAGCTGTGTGAGAGATATTATATTTATCATCATATTCAGTTTCTGGGATTATCTCTCTTTCTCTCTCTCTCTCTCTCTCTCTCTCTCTCTCTCTCTCTCTCTTTGTCTCTCTGTCTCTCTGTCTCTCACTAGTCACATGAATTTGTAAAAGCCATTATAATATTTTTCAAGAGTTTGGATTCAAGTACAGACGGAATATTAATGGTGATCTGGTCGCCTTGCTGAGAGAATTATATCAATTACCTTGGTCACTGGAACTGACTCTCTCTCTCTCTCTCTCTCTCTCTCTCTCTCTCACACACACACATAGCAGACTATCAAGCAAACTACTGAGAGACAGAGACAGACAGACAGACACACAGACAGACAGAGAAAGCATTAGAGTCAAAAAGAGAATATGTATGTGTGTTAGAGAGAGAGACAGAGAGAGACAGAGAGAGAGAAATCAACTTCAAACCGAAGAGCAGAATTATATATCCATTCAAAATTTAAATTTCTTCCTTCCCCCAACATTTAATATTCTGTAACTTAAAGAAACATTATTTTTTATTTTTTATTTATTAATTTTTTTATTTCTCGTCTTGATATTTAATTTATTTTATTTTTTTCGCTCAGGAATTTTCGGGGTCACCATTGAGTTTACGAGGGTGTTGTTGAGGAAGGTGCGTGTTGCAGGTTGTAAAGCCCTCTTTTAGTGAGGTGAGGGAGGGGTACAGACAGACAGACAGACAGACAGACAGACAGCAGTAGAGATAACAGAGAAATAACGACAGGAGACAGAAAAAAGATTGATAGAGATAGACAGACACAGACAGACAGCTAATCAGAGTTGGATAGAGCCATCTCTCTCTCTCTCTCTCTCTCTCTCTCTCTCTCTCTCTCTCTCCCTTGTTCTAACTCTCTCGTACCTCTCCTCTGTCTCCCTCCCTTCTTCCTCCCTCCCTTCCTCCCTCCCTTCCTTCCACCCTCATTCTCTCCTTCCCTCCCTTCCTCCCCCTTTCTCTTACTCCATACCTTCCTCCCTTCTTTCTCTTCCATCCCCCCTCCACCCCTCTCTCGATCACCCTTCTACCACTTTTCTTTCCCTCTCCTTTCCCTCTTATCACCATCCCCCAATATTCTCTCTCTCTCTCTCTCTCTTTCTCTCTCTCTCTCTCCCCGCACCCCTCTCTCCCCTTCACATAACCTCCCATAAAACACCTCCAGAGAGTTAAATTCCCAACTACCGTGACCTTTTCTCCAGATGTTTAGCGTGTGTGTGTGTGTGTGTGTGTGTGTGTGTGTGAGGGCCACGTCAATACCTACCTTCACGGGTCATTAGGTATCTGTTCACTCAGCTGCCGGTATCTTATAAAATCATCGGGGCTTATGATAACAGCTTTTACAGACACACACAGACACATACAGACACACACAGACACACACAGACACATACAGACACATTGTAGTCATAGCCTGCAGGAAGCGGATGCCCATAACCCCCATAGATGCACTCAAGAGAAGGAGAGAAGGAGAGAAGGAGAGAGAGGAGAGAGAAAAACACCCGCCTCAATTGTCAAAGTTTGTTTACGTTGACTTTTCCCGCCAAATTTATCAGCTGATACTGTTGGCGGGAAATGGTTGGCCGGGGACACCTTGTAAACATACACGTTTCCCGGATATTTTATTCCTCGTCTCTCCCAGTGGTACGAATTTGTCTGTCTGAGATTCTCTTCCGGGTTGAACTTGGAAGTGCTTGTGTGTGTGTGTGTGTGTGTGTGTGTGTGTGTGTGTGTGTGTGTGTGTCTGTGTGTGTGGTAAACAGCTCAATCATTTGACTTATTTTTGTTTAAAGTATTCTCGGGTTCATGTGAAGATTAGACACCCACAGTTTATTTCAGCTATTGATTTTAAATACTCAAACGATATGCCTACAGGGGTTAGGTTAGGTTAGGTTGATTTAAGGTAAATTAAGCTGGGGTATGTTGACACACACACACACATACGAACTTCCTCCTCCTCTTATCTCTTCTCCTCCTCTTCCTTCGTCCTCATCCTCCTGCCCTTCCACCCCCTCCTCCTCGTCACAAGGTGAGCCAAATGGACCAACAACATGACGCTAACATCTGCCAGGTCTCTCAAAGGATCAGCACCGCCAAGGTTTTTCACCAATTTAATGTATCTTTAGATCCCTGACACAACCTTGATCTTATCTCTTATCAGGTGTTGAGTGAGAGAGAGAGAAAGAGAGAGACATATAAGAGACGTGTCAGCGCAGGGAGACTATTTCTCGACAGGTCGGAGTCTCTCTACACTGGTGAGAGACAGAGAGACAGTGAAGGTAGATATATAAACATTGTGTTGGTAACGCTGCTGGGAGAACTCGAGGTCACCTCTCTATCTCCCAAGTTGACCTTTGATTCCTGACCTAACCTAACTCAACCTGACCCAACCTGACCCAACCTAACCCAACCTGACCTAACCAGACCAAACCTGACCCATCCTGACCCAACCCAATCCAACCTAACCTAACCTATCCTAACCTAACCTAACCTGACCTGACCTAGAATGTCCCCTGACCCAGCCTGACCGCCCCGCACACACTAAGTGGTGTTTAAATGGAGGATGATCTATACTAAGAGAAAAACAGTGTAGTAGCTCTCTCTCTCTCTCTCTCTCTCTCTGGTGCTGGTAAAGTAAACAGACCTTGAGAACGAGACGATTATTCCCGCGTTTTTCTTTGACACAAACTTTTCTAAGACGCGTTTGAAAGAAGCTCGATGGACGCCTTTATCAGAGTGAGTGAGTGAGTGAGAGTGAAAGCGAGTGTAAGAGAGCGAGTGAGAGTAAGAGTGAGTGACAGAAAGCTAGTGAGAGAAAGTGAGTGAGTGAGTAAGCGTTTGTATGTGAGGGAGTGAGTAAGAATGAAGGTGATTGACAGTGAGTGAGCTACTGAGAGAGCCCACACACATGACTGCTTCCCCCTTCCTACCCCCTCACACACATGACTGCTTCCCCCTTCTACCCCCCACACACATGACTGCTTCCCCCTTCCTACCCCACACACACAAAACTTCCTCCTCCTCCCCTGCTCCTTCTCTTCCTCCTCCTTCTCAACCTCTCCTCCTCCTCTTCAACCTCCCTTTCTTCTCATGACGACCAACACCCAATCATCCGTAAAAAAAGTATAAGCGACCCAAACATCAACAAAGCAGACACTACAACGCTGATTACATTTCCACCTGACAGATATACGCTCTTTTAATTTATTTTCCCGCAGTCATTCGCTTGTGTAAGTTATCTATCGTCATTCAGTATAATAAAACACTATTTCCATATATTTAAATTGTGACATGTTGTTGACGTGTTGGTGACGTGTTGATGACGTGTTGGTGACGTGTTGGTGACGTGTTGATGACGTGTCTCCCATAGTTGTAATAATTGTGGTACAGTAATTGTCTCGTTATGGTTATATGAGTTATTAGTTTGTTGATGTTTTAGGAGAATTATTATTATTATTATTTTTATTATTATTATCATTATTATTAACAACAACAACAACATATACAGAATAAGCTGTTAGGAAGGAGGCAAGGTGGGGGGGTGGGGTGGGGCAGGCAGGGGTTAAGGACAGGGATGGGGGTGAAAGGGGCGACGAGGGGAGAGAGAGGGGGGAGGGGGGAGCAGCATCTCTTAAACAAAGCCACAAAAATGACATTCTTTGCCGTCCCTTGAGCGCCAATGGAGTTTTTCTATGGAGGTGGAATTCAAAGTGAGTCATTAAGGCTGAGATGAAAGTATTGAACACATATTGGATGAGGGAGAGAGAGGGGGGAGGAAGGGAGGGAAGGTGAGAGGGAGGGAGGGTAGAAGGAAGGGGGTGAGGGAGAAGGGAAGGACGGTTGGGTGAGTGGGAGGGTGGGTGGAGTGGGGTAGGTGGGTGAGAATGGGGTGGATGGGTGTAAGTAAATGGAAGAGAGTGAATGAATGGAACAGATGGAAGGGACAGAGTATATTAGTGGGATAGATAGATAGATAAAGGATGTGTAGAGAGGAGACGGTAGAGAAGGAAGAGGAGACGGGGGAGGAAGAGGAAGAAGGAAGAAGAGAATGAAAGAAGAGGAGGAGAAGGAGGAAGAAGGAAGAGGAGGAGGAAGAAGAAGAGGAGGAGGAGGAGGAAGAGGAGGAAGAAGAAGGAGGAGGAGGAAGAAGGAAGAGGAGGAGGAGGAGGAGGAAGAAAACGGAAGAGGAGAAGGAGGAAAACGAAAAATGAAGAGGAGGAGGAAGAGGAGGAACAGTAACCAGGTACTTAAACTTTACCTGTCATCAAGCACTAATTAAGGCCATCATAACTTCACCACCATAAGTTAATAACAATAAACCCAAAAGACTATTAACCTTAAGTTCAAAATATAAACTGATTTTTTTTTTACCTGACGTTGTTGGTCAATGGTAATGGTAGGTCGAGGTCTCATGGTAACTCACTCGTGGTAGGTACGTGAATATCTATGAGAGAGCTGAACAAAACAGTGAGTGAGTGAGTGAGTGAGTGAGTGAGTGAGTGAGTGAGTGAGTGAGCCAGTGAGGAGTCAGGAGTGGGAGGAGGAGGAGGGGGAGTGAGTGAGTCAGTGAGTGAGTGAGTGAGCCAGAGTGAGTGAGCCAAACAGTGAGTGAGTGAGTGAGTGAGTGAGTGAGTGAGCCAGAGTGAGTGAGTGAGTGAGGCGCCATCTACCTGGTCCACACCGTCACCACGTTTCCCTCACCTGTAAATCAAAACAATAAACAACATTAATTACCCAATAGTGTCTTATGGGACTGTGTATATAGAGAGTTGTTCAGGTGATAGATAGATAGATAGATAGATAGATAGATAGATAGATAGATAGATGGATAGATAGAAAGACAAGCGTAGAGAGAGAGAGAGAGAGAGAGTGTGTGTGTGTCTGTGTGTGTGTTTGTGTGTGTGTGTGTGTGTGTGTGTGTGTTTGTGTGTGTGTGTGTATGTGTTTAAGGCACGTAATGAAAAAGAAATATAGTGACAGACAGACAGACAGACAGACAGACACAGACAGACAGACAGCATCAGATGTGTATATATGTAGAAAGAGTCGAGATAATAAAGAAGAGAATCCCGTCAACAGGTAAATGAAGAGTGACTGACAAGAGACGAAGGAGGAGGAAGAGACAACACGGAATAAACAAGGACATAGGAGGAAGGGAGAGAGGGAGGGAGGGAGGAGGGAGAGATAACATAGAATAAACTGAGAAATAGGAGAAGGAAGGAAGAGAGAAAACAAGAGAATGAAGTAGGAAGAGATAACATTGAATAAACAAGGAGATAAGAAAATAAGAATAGAAATACCAAGAAGGAGAGTAGATAATAATAAACAACATAAACAATAAGATAAACAATAAAAACAAAGACAAGAATAGGAGAATAAAACGAATGGATAAACACATAAAATAATAAACAACAGATGATAAACAGGAAGAGAGAGAGAGGAAGAAAACGAATGAAATAAGAACAAAAGGTAAATAATAAATATAAAATATGTATAAATATATATAAACTCAATGAAACTCTATTTAACGGTATGGAGAGGAAAGTCCGTTATTCGAGGGGGGTCATTAGATGTGAAAACCTCCATCTAACGGACTATATAGCGAAAGAAGTCCGTTATTTCACTGCATTTCCCTACATACATAATACAAACATATAATCATGTTGCAAGTTGCAGAGGTATCAAGAACTCTCCGCTAGTAGTGGTACCAATGCAATCCCACGTCATGATTGCACTAATAGTTCTCTTATTGAATCTGAATTGCACTCTGCAACCTGAAGCCGAAGCGGAGAAATTATATGTTGAATGTAAACATCATGTTATTCAAGGGTAAACAGACTGGCTGAGGGTAGGGGGTGGAGGGGAGGGGGGAGGGAGGGTAGAGGGAGGGTGGGTTAGAGGAAGAGGAGGGAGGAAGATGGGAGAAGGAGGAGAAAGAAGGATGGACAATAGAAGAAGGAGAAAAAGAGAGAGGGAGGGAGGGAGAAGGAGAGATTGAGAAGAGCAGATAAATGAAGAAGTAGGAAGGAACAAAAGAGAAGAAGAAGGAAGAAGAAGAAAGAAAGAAGAAAGAAGCAAGAAGAAAGATCCAACACAATCTTCAAGGGACCACATCTTAGCACCTTCCTCGCTAATTACAGGTGTGGGAGAGTCTGCAGGTAAGTAAAGCATCTGCCGACCACTACTGTAGCTTCTGCCAGGTGTTCCGCCAAGCTGCTGTAATCTTGCCTACATTAACTAAGAGATAATCAAGGTGGGGAGAGGCGGTGGGAGGGGGGGAGAGGCGGTGGGAGGAGGGGGAGAGGGAGGTGTGAGGGAGAGAGGCAGGGATGGGAGTAGGAAATGAGGGAGGGAAGTGATAAATTTGGAGGAGAAGGAAAGGGAGAAGGATGGAAGGAAGGGAAAGAAGGAGAAGATGAGTTGGGAAAAGGAGCGAGATAGGGAGGAAAGGAGGGAGGAGGAGGGTATTAATATTGAAAAAGTTTATTTAGCAGAATAATACAGATACAGAATGGGACAATAAGAACAACATTGGCCTCCCTGAGTCAAGTGGGAGCCTGAGCCCTCTTAGCGGTAGGAAGGGAAGGAGGGAATGGGGAAGGAAGAAGGAAGAAATGAAAGGAGGGAGGGAATGAAGTATAATATATGGAAGGAAGGAAGGGAAGGAAGAAGGAAGAAATGAAAGGAGGGAGGGAATGAAGTATAATATATGGAAGGAAGGAAGGAATCACTTAAAAAATTCAAAATAAAAATATCCAAAAAATACAAAGAAAAACAAATTATTAACAACTTACAAAAACAAAACAAAAACAATAAGCAACTTAACCACATAAAAACAGGAAATTACCTCCCAATAAACACAAACAAACAAAAAACAAACAAATAAATAAATAAATCAGTCCCATCATACCCACCTTGCGGGACAACACTACGCCTCAGAATGTAAACAAACACCTAAATACCTTCCAGCAGAAAATCCCTTTATAGCAGTAATTTTTTTCCTTGGCTTTTTTTGTGTGTGTGTGTGTGTGTGTGTGTGTGTGTGTGTGTGTGTGTGTGTGTGTGTGTGTGTGTTTCAAGTGGCAAAACTCATCTTCACAAACTTCTGTGATGAGGATAACACCTTTTTCTCCCCCTCACTCTCACTTCCTCTGGTCGACTTGTGAGATTAACGGCAGGTTCTTTTTTTTATCCAAGGATTTTTATATTACACAGGGGGATTTTTCTGGCTGGGGATGAGGTTTCTATAGGTTGGAATTGGATTAAATCTTAGTGGGTGGGATTTTTTGGGAGGGGTTGGGAGGAGGTGATGGAGGTGAGAGGGTGTTAATGAGATAGACAGACAGACAGACATACACAGACAGACAAGGCCTCGCTATACAGCACTACATAAATGTCAGCAAGTCTTTTCAGTCCCCTACTCACTTTATCACCACCTTCACTCCGCCTCAAATGAAATTCTTCCTCCAACCTTATATTTGATGGGCCTGAGTGCCACCCCTTCAAGCTGGGGACAAGGCAGTGACACCCCTCAAGCTGGGGACAAGGCAGTGACACCCTTCAAGCTGGGGACAAGACAGAGACACCCCTCAAGCTGGGGAGAAGAGAATGGTAACCCTCAAGATGGGGACAAGACAGTGACACCCCCTCAAGCTGGGGATGAGAGAGTAGTCCTCCTTAAGCTGGGGGACAAGACAGTGGCACCCTTCAAGCTGGGGATAAGAGAGTAGCACCCCTCAAGCTGGGACAAGAGAATGGCCCTCCTTAAGTGATTCCGCGGTGCCACTGTCTAACCTTGTGATTCAGTGAGGTGCCATTCTCCAATCTCCAGATTTAGGGGTGCCAATATCCAACATGCTGATCGTAGAGTGCCACTTCTCCCGTGAATCAGGGGTGCCACTCTCCTGCCACTCTCACGGAAAGGAAAAGGGTCTCCATCCTGTTGAGGTGGAAAGGGGTGAATGGAATGGGGAGACGAGTCCTTTATTCTAGGTAGCGTACGGGCATGGAATTTCACTTAAGCGCCTGGTCTCTCTCTCTCTCTCTCTCTCTCTCTCTCTCTCAACATCTGAAGCTTTAGAGGTTTATAATAAATTTCGGCATACAGAGAGAGAAAATTGTACTGATAGGGACAGATAGACAGAAAGACAGACAGGCAAACAGACAGATAAACAGGCAAACAGACCACCGAAGGGTCAAGACGTACCTGGCGCCTCCAGAGCAGCCAGGTCAACTGTTGTTGGCCCATACTCAACTCCCCTGAACCCTCCTCCCCACCGGAATATCAACAAGTTCACGCCAGAAGATACTATTTCATTTAGGAAAGGAATGGAACCAGTGTTAAAACAGAGGTGAACATGGTGAACAGTGCTGTCATGAGAACAACTCACAGTAACAGTGGTACCCAGTTGACCTTCACACAGTCAGGTCCCAGGTACCCAGTGATAACGGCCTGACCCAACTACCAGCGATGTTAATCCGTCTACGATAGGAAGGCCTGGGACCACACCTCACCATAGAACACCGTCTGTGAGGGAACTACTACACCACGTGAGGCCCCCATAACACCATCTTGAGGGAATTACTACACCACGTGAGGCCCTCATAACACCATCGTGAGGGAATTACTACACCACGTGAGGCCCCCTAACACCATCTGTGAGGGAATTACTACACCACGTGAGGCCCCTCTAACACCATCTGTGAGGGAATTCCTACACCACGTGAGGCCCCTCATAACACCATCTGTGAGGGAATTACTACACCACGTGAGGCCCCTCATAACACCATCTGTGAGGGAATTACTACACCACGTGAGGCCCGCATAACACCATCTGTGAGGGAATTATTACACCACGTGAGGCCCCTCATAACACCATCTGTGAGGGAATTACTACACCACGGAGGCCCTCATAACACCATCTGTGAGGGAACTACTACACCACGTGAGGTCCCTCCTAACACCATCTGGGAGGAGTTCTACAAGTTTGCTGTTCAACACCTACATTAATCTGCATGTTCACTGTATGTTCTCACCTTCTAATGAAGGCTTTTGTTAAACCACCAATGTATGTAATAAGTCATTTATGTCCAATGTATATTTTCAGCCTTCGGGCCTGCAGAACTTTTTCAATAAACCGTTAATTATTATTATTATTATTATTATAAACAGATAAAAAGAAAGATGAAGAGATAGTTACAATAGAATCTCGTTAATGTGGAGACTGGCCGTTTCCAGCGACCTTAAAAACATTACTTCTAAGGACCAGTTCTTAGAAGTAACTTGGCACCATAACTGACCCAGAATTCTCGAGCTAAGGTTAATTATTTCTCCTACATGTTTGCTAAGTGAACGTATCTAGTTAAGGTAGAGTCCCAGTGTTAATTTTGTCTCCTAACTGATGCTAACTGAACGTATCTAGTTAAGGTAGAGTCTCAGTGTAAATTTGTTTCTCCCCATTTGTAAAGTGAGAAACCTATTCACAGCTCGAACCAGCGACACCTAAGGACAGGAGGCGAGCGGTATATCCACTCGACCACCGCAACCCCTTATTAGATACTTAACAAGGAACAGAATAGAAGTCAGGTCAGGTCACGTTAGGTCAGGTCACGTAAAGTCAGTTCAGGTCAAGTCATATCGATTTTCTGGCTCTCGACTGCCAAGGTCAACTAAAGCCGGGTTTAATGTTGAAATCCTGTAAGCACTGTTCCACGAAGCTCTGACTCTGTACACAAGACAATAACAAGTTTTGGGTGAAAATTATGAGAAGATTTCGCTGTTTTGGTGATTATTATTATTGTTGGTGTATTTTAGGTACTTCAACTACCAGGGTCTTTAAGCACCATTCACTAGGTCTTAGTTTTAGGTACTTCAACTTAGCGGATTTATTTCGTATTTTAAATCTGTTTAATGACTGAATGTAAAATCGCCGATAATTTGATATCCAGCTTTAATAAATTCTCAAGGGGTTTCAAAAATAATTCCAAAATATCATATCCAAACTCTAATTCTTCTTCTTGTCCTCCACCTCCTCCTTCCTCCTATTGCTTCCCCCATCTCCTCTTCCTCCTCCCGCAACGGATAATTGTTCATGTTATTGATCGTCAGGACGTAAACACCCCCACTTGTCCTCCCCAACCCCCTACCCCCAACCCCACCTCCTCCCCAATCCCCCACCCCTTCCCCCAACCCCCACCCTCCTCCCCCAACCCCTACCCCTAACCCCTAGCCTCCTCCCCAACCCCCTACCCTCCTCCCCAACCCCCCACCCCTTCCCCCAACCCCTACCCTCCTCCCAACCCCTACCTCCTCCCAACCCACTACCCCCAACCCCCTACCCTCCTCCCCAACCCCCTACTCCTTCTCCCCAAACCCCTACCCCCAACCCCCTTCCCCAACCCCTACCCTTTCCCCAAACCCCTACCCCCTGCCCCTACTCCTCTCAGGCAATGCTATTCCACACGTACAGTAAATCACCAATCAATAGCGTGAATCATCGAACAAAGACTACATCACCAAAGAAAGAATCACCAATCAAAAAAAGAATCACCAATCAAAAAAAGAATCACCAATCAATAGGAGAATCACCAATCAACTGAAGAATCACCAATCAATAGGAGAATCACCAATCAATAACGTAAATCACCAGGAGAAACAGGTCATGGTCGTCTTCTGTGGCTCCCTCAAACCAACCAATCAATAGATTTAATTTCACGCGTTACCCTTCTGCCTTCCCAACACCTTCCAACACCTCCAACACCTTCCAACACTTCAACACTCTTGCCCAACACCTTCTAACACTTCAACACTTGCCCAACACTTCAACACTCTCCAACACCTTCCAACACTCTCCAAACCTTCTCCAACACTTCCCCAACACTTCCAACACTTCTCCAACACTTCCCAACACCTTCTCCAACACTTCCAACATCTCCAACACTTCCAACACTTCCCAACACCTTCCAACACTTCCCCAACACTCTCCAAACACTTCCAACACCTTTCTCCCCAACACCTCCAACACTTCTCCAACACCTCCCCAACAATTGCCCAACATCTTCCCCAACACATTCCCCAATATTTCCCAACACTTCTCCAACACCTCTCCAACACTTCCCACACTAGCCCAACACTTCTCCAACACTTGCCCAACACTTCTCCAACACCTTTCACTTCTCCACCACTTCTCCACCACCACCACCTAACATAATCCAGGTGGCTCCATTCCCTGATAGATCTAAACATCTCGTTACCTGGGCTAAAAAGCTACACTCTCTGATGGGGAGGAAAGGGGAGAGGAGGAGCAGGAGGAAGAGGGGAAGGAGGAGGAGGAGGAGGAGGAGGAGGAGGAGGAGTAAGAGTAACATTAAGAAGAAAAGAAAGAAAGGGAGAGAGAGAGAGAGAGAGAGAGAGAGAGAGAGAGAGAGAGAGAGAGAGAGAGAGAGAGACCTCCATCCTCACACCTGTAGCGACCTCGATAAACACTGCATGGTAATTAGCCGAGGCGCAAACACCCAAACACACACCTGCGAGACTAAACTACCTTAATTACGTCAATCTCGTTCTATTATTGTCGATTACCCCATCATCATCTCGTCAGGGGAGGAAGAGCAGGGAGGAGGAGGAGGGAGGAGGAGGAGAAGGAGGAAGAGGAGGAGGAAGAGGAAGAGGAGGAGGAAGAGGAGAAGGAGGAGGAGGAGGAGAGAGAGGAGGAAGAGGAGGAGAGGAGGAAGAGGGGGGAGGAGGAGGAGGAAGAAGAGGAGAAGGAGGAGAGGAGGAAGAAGAGGAGGAGGAAAAGGAGGAGTAGGAGGAGGAGGGGAGGAAGAGGAGGAGGAGGGTAGAAGGAAGACGAGGAGGAAGAGGAAGACGAAGGAAGATGGTTTAAAGAGGTTAATATCCGGCTCGAACATAATTACGGACGATTTCACGAACGCACGGACAGGTGGACTTACGAACACACTCACGGACAGAATCACGGACGGCGGATGATGTTAATGAGATAAACACGACCCAAGAACGACCATATATCATACACACACGACCTTATGTACACACGACCATATATAATACATACACGACCACAATACACACACGGACATAATAATACACACGACCTTTATCAAATGACTCAGGCTAGAGGTGAGTCAGTACCTGGGATGTGACAGTGATATCTGACTCACCGGTATACGAACTGTTAACGTATGAATCACTAGTGGATGAGTTAGGTACTTGTGACTCACCCTGGGATGAGTCACTTTAATGAGTCACTTTGATGAGTCATTAGGGTGAAGGTCTCGAATAGGTACTGCACACAACTCTCCACGGGAGTGAGAGGAGATCACTACATCAATAGCTGGTAGTATCTTCTCCCTCTCACCTCTCACTCTCTGTTTCTCACCATACCTCTTCTCTCTCACTTTTTTCTCCCAACTTCTTCTAATAACAGGTACTTCTTGATTGGTACCACATCTGTTACACCCTCCTTTTTTCTCCCCCCACCTCCCATTCTTTTAATAACAGGTACTCCTTGATTGGTACCACATCTTGTTACACCTCCTCTTCACTCTCCTTTTTCCTCCCACCTCCCAACTTCTTTAATAACAGGTAATTCTCCTCCTTGATTGGTACCACATCTTGTTACACTCTCTAATCTGTATTTGCTATGTGAACGTTTTTTTAATGTGTGTGTGTGTGTGTGTGTGTGTGTTTGTTTTTTGTCTTTCTCTGTAAGTATCTGTCTCTATTATTTTTTTCATCTGTCTTTCTTGTCTCTGTCTGTCTCCTTGCCTTTCTGTCTGTCTTTGTCTGTCTGTCTGTCTGTCTGTCCTCGTTCGCTGTAAACACGACAACATGAAAACTCAGCAATGTTATTACACGAAGCAAATTACGTAACTACCGCCATACAGAGAGTCGGTTGAAGCTCCACCATTAACAACCCTGGATAACCTACCAGAGACATAGTCATTGGCTGGGAACAGTCACCATGAACCTTTAAAGTTTGCTCCCGAATACGGCACTCCCAGCCACTCATTACACTGCTCATGGACCACTCAGGATGTGATTGGTGGAACTTCAAGACCTTCTGGCCAATCAATGTGGATTATTTATCGCAAGATCTCACAGGAGTTTGATAAATCATCATCTTTTTTATTAGTGTGTTATTGTAAGGTGAAACTAACCTTAGAGAGAGAGAGAGAGAGAGAGAGAGAGAGAGAGAGTCATCACTTAGACAACCTCATATCTCATGATTGTTGTGGAAGGGAAATTAGGAAGGAGGAATAACCAGACTGCAGGAAAGAAGGAAAGAAAAAGAAAGAAAGAAAGAAAGAAAAGAAAGAAAAGAAAGAATCACCACGTATGCATATACATCCAGATATCCAGTATTCACACGCAGGGACGACAGAGAGATCCGTCATCCAAGATTCAACACAACAGCACACCTAGTAGACCACACACACACGCCAAGGACCACACACACACACACGCCTAGTAGACCCACACACACACAGCCACACGCCTAGACCCACACACACAGCACACGCTTAGACCCACACACACAGCACACACCTAGTGACCACACACACACACAGACCACACACACAGCACACAACTGAGACCCACACACACACAGACACACGCAGTAGACCCACACACACACAGCCAGGTAGACCCACACACACACAGCCACAAGCCACACACAGCCACACACACACAACCCACACGCCTAGTAGACCCACACACACACACAGCCACACACACAGCCACACACACACACACACACACACGCCTAGTAGCCACACACACACAGCCACACGCCTAGACCCACACACACAGCCACACACCAGTAGACCCACACACACACAGCCACACGCCTAGTAGACCCACACACACACAGCCACACGCCTAGTAGACCCACACACACACAGCCACGCCTAGTAGACCCACACACACACACAGCCACACGCCTAGACCCACACACACACAGACCCACACACACACAGCCACACGCCTAGTAGACCCACACACACACAGCCACACGCCTAGTAGACCCACCACACAGCCACACGCCTAGTAGACCCCACACACACACAGCCACACGCCTAGTAGACCCACACACACACACAGCCACACGCCTAGACCCACACACACACAGCCACACGCCTAGTAGACCCACACACACACAGCCACACGCCTAGTAGACCCACACACACACACACACGCCTAGTAGACCACACAACACAGCCACACGCCTAGTAGACCCACACACACAGCCACACGCCTAGTAGACCCACACACACAGCCACACGCCTAGTAGACCCACACACACAGCCACACGCCTAGTAGACCCACACACACAGATCCACACGCCTAGTAGACCCACACACACACACACACAGCCACACGCCTAGTAGAGACCCACACACACACAGCCACACGCCTAGTAGACCCACACACACACAGCCACACTTCCAGTAGAGACCCACACACACACAGCCAGCCACGCCTAGTAGACCCACACACACACACACGCCTAGTAGACCCACACACACAGCCACACGCCTAGTAGACCCACAGCCACACAGCCACACGCCTAGTAGACCCACACACACAGCCACACGCCTAGTAGACCCACACACACACTAAGAAGGCGCGCACCAACTTAAAGGTACAATTATACTAAGAAAAACCTAACAACAACAACGCCAGTACAAGCAATTAACAGAGCCTGGCGATCCCCACCACCCTGCACTGACAAGTAATTGGAATCCAGTTGAAAAAGGTCCGCCCGTTTCTTTGACCTACAAAAAAAAACGAGGAGCTTCTCTTTAGGTAGAGGCAGGATGGAGTCAGGCTGGGGTCCTTAGCTTCAACTAGCCCTTCTACTGCCCCTTCATATATAACATCCACCATCACTTCCGTCCAGATGTGTGTCACCACCAGCAGTAGTATAGCAGCTGTCCTGGCCTGTTGGCTCTGTCCCAGCCGGTGGCGGGGTTAGTGAGCTAGTACATCTCTCTCTCTCTCTCTCTCTCTCTCTCTCTCTCTCTCTCCTGCTGCTGCTGCCGGGCCACGAGCCATCCATCACCTGACAATCACCGAGGCATCTGTCACCTCCGTCAGGGTAGATGGCTGGGAGGTCTCATGAACCCACCTGGTGATGAACTCCTCTCCACTACCTACCTACCTGGTGACCCTCTTACCTACTTACCTGGTGACGCTCTATATATCCTTCCCTGGGTGAATTTGAGACATGGGACGACCCCCTCCCTCATCCTACCTATTCTGAGAAACCCATGACACAACCTCCCCACTTTTCACTTCACACGATATTGGCTCCCACCCCCTCTACTCCTCCCAATACACCATAGTCAAGTCATTCCTGTATCCCAAACGACCCTTAAGGTTGGGCATGACCCTCTACTCTCCTCCCAAGTATTTTCAGTGACCCACAGCTGCTACATGGATCCTATTGAAGACTTCTGACTCACGAAGATCCCCCCCACTCTCCTCAACCCCCCCCCCCCTTACCCCCTGTAGGAATCCCTGGTGTGGTGGTGAAGAATGAGGGATGGTGATAGTGTTGGTGATGGTGATGGATGGTGATGAGGGAGGTATTGTGGTGATGGTAGTAGTAGTAGTAGTGGTGGTGAGGAAGGTGTAATGGTAGTTGTGGTGTTAAGGGAGGGTGGTAGTGGTGGTTATGGTGGTGGTGAGGAATGATGGTGAGGTTGATGGTGGTGGTGAAGGGTTAAGGTAATGGTGGTGGCACTGTTGATGGTGAGGAAGGAGGGTGGTGGAGGTGAAGGAATGTGGTAGTGGTAGTAGTGTGGTAGTGGTAGGAGTGTGGTAGTAAGGTAGGAGTGTGGTAGGAGTGTGGTAGTGGTAGGAGTGTTGATTTTGATTTGATTTTGCCGCTTACAGTGGCTACTTTATTGTGCACCCCACACTCATCCTGTGAGCGGTAGCGCACAGTGATAGTAGAAGCTGCCCTCATCCGACAATATCATCATCCCGGTGAATTTCGTTTCAATTCTTAGTATTTCCGGGTACTCTCTCTCTCTCTCTCTCTCTCTCTCTCTTCACATTACGTTTAATCAGCTCCCTCGACTATGTAATTTTCCGACGCCCATATAGGCTTCCCCGCCTCGGGTCGGTCTCTCTCTCTCTCTCTCTCTCTCTCTCTCTCTCTCTCTCTCTCTCGATATATGAGTTTTTAATCTTTTAAACTTAATGTGTGTGTGTGTGTGTGTGTGTGTGTGTGTGTGTGTGTGTGTGTGTATTTATCAATATGTATGTGTGTTTATGCTTTGCTATGTATGTTTGTATATACACAGTATTACGCATTGCAGGCCTAAATATATATTGCATACTTTATGTACGTATGTGTATACTAAACTCTGTTTGTACATATGTACGTGTGACTACAAGGCGTAAGCAAATATACACACACAAACACAAAATTCCCCGCCTGCGAATCTCAAGAAAATTCCCCACCAGCGTCTCAACACTACTGGATGAGGAAGAATCTGCCTGCCAGGGAAATTTGTCGAGCTTTTTCCCCTAAACTGATGTTGCCTATTTGTTCTGGGGGGATGAAATGCATAGCGCTATTACCGTCCTCTTGAACATTTCTGGAAGACTGGGCTAGTTTTCTGTGCATCTTTTCTAGGGCAATGTGTGATGTATATAGTGAATTCTTGGACTACACTTTATATATATATAATATATATGAATACTGTTTATTATTGTATATATTTCATTTGTGTTCGAAGTGTGTTTAAGCCAGTAAATGTCTTTAATCTAACCTGACCTGACCTAACCTAACCTAACCTAACCTAACCTAACCTACTGTTAGCTATTTTAATCCAACTTAACATACTTCATCCCTTCAGCCACATATCCCGACAGACAAACATCCCGACAGACAAACATCCCGACAGACAAGCATCCCGACCGAAAAAACATCCCGACAGACAAACGTCCCGACAGACAAACATCCCGACAGACAAACATCCCGACAGACAAGCATCCCGACAGACAAGCATCCCGACAGACATACATCCCGACAGACAACATCCCGACAGACATACATCCTGACAGACAAACATCCCGACCGACAAACATCCCAACAGACAAACATCCCGACAGACATACATCCCGACAGACAAACATCCCGACAGACATACATCCCGACAGACATACATCCCGACAGACAAACATCCCGAGAGCCTCTTCCTCCAATCGTCAACCCCTTCTACGACACATCATCTCCTACACTTCGATTTCAATTCCAAAGTCAATT
This sequence comes from Homarus americanus, assembly GCF_018991925.1. Classification (NCBI taxonomy): domain Eukaryota; kingdom Metazoa; phylum Arthropoda; class Malacostraca; order Decapoda; family Nephropidae; genus Homarus; species Homarus americanus. Next base: position 128,317 of record NW_024715089.1, read on the forward strand.
CATTTTCTTGGCGTGTGATTGTCAAGAAGACAGACAGTCCGCCCCTACGACAATATGTCTCGGAAGGAAGGAAGGAAAGAAGGAGGGAGGGAAGGAGGAAGGTAGGAAGGAAGGAGGGAGGGATGGATGGATGGAGGAAAGAAGGAAGGGAAGGAGGGAGGGGGTAAGTAGGAAGGAAAGAAGGAAGGAAGGAAGGAAGGAAGGAAGGAAGGAAAATATCTCTGTCTCTCTCTCCTCATATTCTGCCACACCTCACTCCTCCGTTAGCTTGCAATTTTCAGAACCTTATTTTTTTCTTTGGTAAGGAAACGCTAGTTAAACTTTTGATGAGTTTTCTGAGGCAACACGAAACAGCTGATCAAGAAAAACAGGTCATTCTGGCCCGTTTTAAGTCCTTGAGTACGATGACTTAATCCCTTGAGTATGATGACTTAACCCCTTAAGTATGATGACTCAATCCCTTGAGTATGATGACTTAACCCCTTGAGTATGATGACCAAACCCCTTGAGTATGATGACTTAACCCCTTGAGTATGATGACCAAACCCCTTGAGTATGATGACTTAACCCCTTGAGTATGATGACTTATTCCCACACGCCTTCACATCTACACCCACAACCCATCAAACCCACACCCACCTACACCCACACCCACCCACCACCCACACCAACTCACCCTCACACCCACCCACCCACCCACTACCCATACCACCCACCCATTGTTTAGCCGTCCACTAAGTCTCTCGGTGTTCATGCAGTGTACAAAATTCGTGACATAATTTACGAAAGAAAGAAAGAAAGAAAGAAAGAAAGAAAGGACCAGAATTCTTTCATTTCTTTCTTGAATTATTATATTTCATTCTCAGTTTTATCCGCATTATGCAACTGTCAAATTGATATGCAAAGATTCCATGCATAATTCCTAATAGCGTTTTTCTCATCTATTTTCCACCTCTTCCTCTCAAAAGCTAAAACATAATGCTTATAGCTTATGATAAAATACCTGGGGAGAGTATTAATTTAAAATCTAAAATCCTGAAAGCTATTGCAGGTATTATCGCTTTTGATAAATAAGTTGACATTGTTAAAAAAGTGTAAGGCTTTATTTATATACAAACAAAAATTACATCTGGTAACTCAAAAATTTTAAGATTATTATTATTATTGGTGTTGTTGTTGTTGTTGTTGTCGTTGTTGTTGTTGTTGTTGTTGCTGTTGCCTCACAAGCATCAATAATTTCATCACTATTTACTATAATTAAACTTACTACGTTACCTCGACATGGCCACAGACGAGACCTTTATTATCACTATTATAATTACTATCATTATTATTCACCCAAAACCGCTAATTAGGAACACCTGAGCTTGGGATTATTAGGCCAGGTGTAATTACCTTCAACACACACACACACACACACAGTCTCTATTAATATATTGATGTATATAATATAAATACTCTCCCTAGCCTCGGTCTCCCTGCTTCTCCTTTTCTCCCTCCTCCCTCTCTCCCAATTCTTTCTCCACCGTCCCTCCCTTCCTCTCTTTAAATTAATACCCCTTTCTCCCTCTCCAGTCTCCCTATCCCTTCCTTCCCTTACTCCCTTCCTTCTTCCCTTCCCCCCTTCCTTCTCCCTACTCCCCCCCCCGTCTCCTCCTTCTTTTCTTCCTTCCCATTCCTCCTCCCTACCCTCTCCTCTGCCTTCCTTCCTTCCCCCTCCTCCCTCCCACACTAAAAATTAAAGTAAAAATATGAACTAAAAATATTAATAATTTTTTGACCGTGACCTTTACGTTAAGTAGCGTGACCCAGAAGTGGAGGTCAATTACTGGCGCGGAGAATAACGGTGATTTATCCTCTGCAATAACCACTTTAAGTGATGTGACGTGACGGGCTATTTACCTGTCATATTTTTTTTAAATAATTGATAATGTACCACCTGATGATTAGACACCCTTGATTATTTCACACACACACACACACACACACACACACACACACACACACACACACACACACACACACACTGTTAACTCCCATTCTCAATACACAAACGAATACAAACCATCATGGTGGCGGATTACCCTTCCATTTATACACATTGTTTATATATTAATGAATAAAAAAGATGAATAACGAGCCTTGTGTGGATTAACTGATGATTAAATCCAGATTAAAATATTCACTGAACACTGACAATCAATTGGAATGAGTTTTTTGGGGGGGGAGGGGAAGGGGATGGGTAGAGGTGAGGGAGAGAAGGGAGGGGTAGAGGGGAGGGGAAGGGGTAAGGAGGGGGAAATGGGGAAGGGTGGGCATGGAGTTTTATTATTATATATACAGTATATATACGGAGAGGTCATTGTGAGCATTATTGCCACGTTCCAGCCTGTTGCTCCTAACATGGTGACAATAACAGTGAGGGAAATATTAATTTAAAATATTAATAGAATATGTATTTAGTTTTATTCATCTTTTCTTTACAGGGGGGGGGGAGGGTTAGGAGGGGGGGTGAGGGGGAGGGGTGTGGTATTGTGTTTTTAACGTTTTGTAATACTGCTGAAGGGAAATATTTATATATGTGTATAATATGTATCTACTGTACTGTATACTGTATATGTATATTTTATTGGTATACATCAATGATGTATAATATATGGAAGGAAATACTTGTGTATGTGTATGTGTGTGTGTGTGTGTGTGTGTGTGTGTGTGTGTGTGTGTACAGGGTGGTGTAATGTTTCTAGTGTTAAGGTGCAAGCACTGCTTGCTCCCTCACCCTATCAGCTACTGCAGCCATTAGTGAGTCCCAGCTCCCAGACGAGGGTCGACTTACAGAACGGGGGTCTTGTTATACCTTCTTCTGGAAGGGTAAGCCTGCTGCGGAGAGAAACCGCATTTATGGAGTTGGATTTGCCATCCGCCAGTCCATCCTACACAGGCTAACTGAAATGCCTGTTGAGATCAACGAGCGCCTCATGACGCCCAGAGTCCCACTGAATCACTCACGTCATGCCTTCTTCATCAGTGCATACGCCCCAACACTGGATGCAGAGGATGACATCAAGGAGGCCTTTTATACCGACCTTGACAGAGTGCTAACCTCTATCCCCAGAGAAGATAAGGTTGTTCTCCTTGGTGACTTCACTGCCAGAGTTGGCAGAGATGCTGACATTTGGCAGGGAACCATAGGGTGAAATGGAGTAGGCAAGTGTAATCCCAACGGCCTACTCCTCAGCAAGTGTGCTGCACACAACCTCACTATCACCAATACCTTGTTTAGGCAGGCCGACAAGTTCAAGGGTTCGTGACAACACCCACGATCCAAACACTGGCATCTCATTGACTACATCTTTGTCAGAGAAAAAGATCACCGAAATGTCCTCATCACCCGAGCCATGCGTGACTCAAACCACTGTGACACTGATCATCGGCTCGTCAGAGTCAAGCTCTCAATTCACGTCGCCCCTAAACGGCGAAGGTGATTAGCCTCCAGAAGAGGTTTCAACACTAAGCGTCTGGAGGATCCAGCGGTAGCACATGCTTTCAGAGAACAGCTCGAACATGGGCCGATAAACAACCCAACAACCAACAACCCAAATCCCAGTGCCGAATGGGGTATTCTCGACACTGTCATGACAAACACCTGCAGAGGCGACATCTTTAATAAATCATATCATTTTATCATAGATGGATGATCGTCAAACTCGATTCAGAGTGACAGAAAGTAGTAGTTGTGTTACATGTATCGGCTCACACACACACACACACACACACACACACACACACACACACACAGTTATTAAGAGAAAGAGAAAGAAACAGACAAACAGACAGAGAAAGATAGAGAGAAAAAAGTAGACAACTCAAATATATGTAAATGTTAGTCACCATCAATCACGCCCTGGTCCTAATTAATTACAACCGTCTGACTTTAACCACCAGCACATACTGTATAACATTCTTCATTATTCTCTGTCAACCGGGAAGTGCTGAGTCACTCTTACCTAACCTAACCTAACCTAATAGTACACATAACATGGTGGCAGTAAGAATATATCAGAATGTTACCACGGTTACCACTTCGTTACTTATTTATTTATTTTATATTTTTTTTACATTTAGAAATAGATACATATTTTACAGTGGAATTGATGTACATAAATATGATAAGGGAGGGAAGC
>NW_024715089.1:137500-145000 GCF_018991925.1 Homarus americanus
TATCGACATCGGAAAAAAAATTATTTGAACTTACATTTATTTGGCAAGCTTCCATACAATGATTTACAATTTGCATGGATATATGAGTCACTCACATTTACGCTGCAATAAAATTAATCTTCTAAAAGAGGGAATTTTCAACTTGGGGACACATGTGATTACTCTACTATGGGTATGACTTAACAGAGCCTTAATTCTTCAAGCGATACATTTACGGCCAGCCTGGATTGTTCTTGTTGCAACCAGGCTTCCGCACAAGAACTTCTTTCCACGGCCATAACAACAAAAGGTACTCTTGGGTTACCAAGAGTACCTTTTGAATCGGGGGTGCTTGAGGACATTCTTGCTGTTTATCCCAAAGTTGCTAGCCCACACTGATTGTCCTTCAATTAGAATATGACGTCCAATGTATATGAACCACTGTCTTGCATGGTAGTGGACAGTGACATCTGACCTACATATACTGCTAATGAATATGATGTATTTCTTTGTGTACGAACCTCTGACCTGCATGGCAGTGAACAGTGACATTACCCACATGAATTTGACCTCTCTATATATAGCTGTTTATGAATATGTTGTATGAACCTCTGTCCTGCGTGGCAGTGAGAAGTGATACTACTCTCAGTATCAAGACCTGACTGAATTACTCAGAATAGGCAAACTGTACTACAAGCTTTGTCAATAAATTTGTTAAACTAAACTAACTAATCCTTCCTTCCTTCCTTCTTTCCTTCTCTTTCCTTCTACCCCCTTTCCCACATTCCCTCCCACCCTCCTCTCCAAAAAGGGCGGACAGCACATACGTGTGATAGTATTTCTGTTGATGACTAAAGTACGTGTCTCTCTACCATGTGTGTGTGCGCGCGTGCGTGTGTGTGTGTGTGTGTGTGTGTGTGTGTGTGTGTGTGTGTGTGTGTGTGTGTGTGTGTGTGTGTGTGTGTGTGTGTGTGTGTGTGTGTGTGTGTGTATTTGTGTATTTGTGTGTGTGAGAGAGAGAGAGAGAGAGAGAGAGAGCTAACTCTTTATCACGTCTCACGCTCCTCCATGCATAACTTTATTGCCTCTCTGTCTCTACACTCGCCCTTTCATCTCTCCTCTCTCACTTCTCCCATCCCTTTTATACCCTCCCCTCTCTTCCTCCACTCGTCCTCTCTCCCACCTCTTCTCCTTTCCCTCCGTTTTCGTCTCCCTCTTCCTCTGCCTCCCCTCTTCTCAAACTCTCCATCACCCTAATCATCTTTCCTTCATAACTTCCTTCTTTTCTCCCTTCAACCCCTCACCCTCTTCCTCCTCCTCCCCTCACTCCTCCCTCCCGTCCTTCCCCCTCACTCCTCCCTCCCCTCCTCCCCCCTCCTCCTCCCATCCCCCTCCTCCCCTCACTCCCTCCCCCCTCCTCACTCCTCCCACTCCCCCTCCTCCCCTCCTCCTCCCACTCCCCCCCTCACTCCTCCCACTCCCCCCTCCTCCTCCCACTCCTCCTCCCACTCCCCCTCCCTCCTCCTCCCCTCCCCCTCCTCCCTTCATCGGTAAGACTCTACATTAAATGACATAAAAATGGTTCTGTTAAACGTTGACCTTGGACTTGGGTGTTCCTTGAGGATGACCTTGACTTTACCATTCTTAAGCAATCTTTGACCTTATCTCTGGGTTAACCTTTTTGACCCCTAAACTTCCAGGAGGGTTAATGCATTTTATCTCAAGACTGACCTCTGACCCCCATCAAACTCACCTCGATTGTGTTGTCCTTAGGTTAGGTTAGGTTGGGATTGGGTTAAAAAAAATAAACAAACACTTAACGCATTTCCCAGGCTTAAGCTGAACCTGACCAAGCCTACAAAACACACAGGATCAAGAAAATAAAGCTTGGTGTTTCTTACCTCAAGGATAATGAATAAAACACCTGTAAAACTCACCTGTGGCATGGCAGGTGTAAGCTATTACAGAGAGAGAGATCAGTTTAATCCTAAAATCATTTTACAAAGACTCTACGCACTGGTTCTGGTGGTGGTGGTAATGGCTGTAGTAATGATGGCAGTGGTAATGATAATATCGGTAATGGTAGTAGTAGTAGTGGTGGTGGTGATGATGATGGTAGTGGTTGTGGTGATGGTAGTGGTTGTGGTGATGGTAGTGGTGGTAATGGTAGTAGTAGTGGTGGTAATGGTAGTAGTAGTGGTGGTGATGATGATGGTAGATGGTTGTGGTGATGGTAGTGGTGATGATGGTAGTAGTAGTAGTGGTGGTGGTAATGGTAGTAGTAGTGGTAGGTGGTGATAATGGTAGTAGTAGTAGTAGTGGTAATGGTAGTAGTAGTGGTAGGTGGTGATAATAGTAGTAGTAGTAGTGGTGGTGGTGATGATGATGGTAGTGGTTGTGGTGATGGTAGTGGTGATGATGGTAGTAGTAGTGGTGGTAATGGTAGTAGTAGTGGTGGTAATGGTAGTAGTAGTAGTAGGTGGTGATAATAGTAGTAGTAGTAGTAGTAGTGGTGGAAATGGTAGTAGTAGTAATGGTAACGGTAGTAGTAGTGGTGGTAATGGTAGTAGTAGTGGTAGGTGGTGATAATAGTAGTAGTAGTAGTAGTAGTAGTAGTAGTAGTAGTAGTAGTAGTAGTAGTAGTAGTAGTAGTAGTAGTTGTAGTAGTAGTAGTAGTAGTAGTAGTAGTAGTGGTAGTAATGGTAGTAGTAGTAATGGTAACGGTAGTGGTTGTGGTGGTAATGGTAGTAGTAGTGGTAGGTGGTGGTGGACAGTGGGTACATAAAATATTAGCAGGTAGCTCCTCACTGACGGAAATTAATATACCTCGGCTTCAAAAGTAAGTGTGTGTGTGTGTGTGTGTGTGTGTGTGTGTGTGTGTGTGTGTGTGTGTGTGGAGCATGGCGGAAAGTGGCAGAGAATGTGGGGGTGTGTGTGTGTGTGTAGAAAAGTGCGTCGTGTGTAGCAGTGTAATTGAGTGTTTCAGTGTGTATACGAGTGTTTCAGTGTGTTTCAGAATGTTTCATATTGACAGAAGACAAACAGACAGACACTAGACAGAGAAGTGATAGTGATTATCATGATGGTGGTTGACCTTTGACCTTTAAGTAATACACAAAACACCCACATCACACCACAACACACCCACGCATCACACACACAACACACCACACACAACACATAAACCACACAATACATACACAACACAACACTACACAACACACCCCTCATCCACATCACAACACAACACACCCACATGCCCTCAACACAACAGTATTCTTCACCATGTCCGCCCTTGACATTTCCCTCAGACAGGCGAGAGGAAATGTTTACCACACTGCACGGTCGACCAGGATTACAACCACACTTAGCCGGTCGGGAGAAGTGTTTACCGTATGTGTGGAAAATAGTGAAATATATACCTGTGTGTGTGACTGTGTGTGTGTGTGTGTGTGTGTGGCTGTGTTTATTTCTGTGTGTGTGTGTGTGTGTGTGTGGGTGTGGGTGGGGGTGTGTGTTGTTTAAGTCGTTTGTATAAATGCATGTGTATATATTGTACTAAACACAACATACTAAACTCAACACACTGAACACAACACACTAAACACTAAACTCAACACAATCTTACTAAAAAAAAAAACCACACCAACAACACAACACCACAACCATCTCCCCCACCTAACACAACACACAACAACTCATTGAATAAAATAAAATAAAAATTAAAAGTCAGCCCTAAAAAGGAAAACGTGGCACCACTGGACATAATATACAAGGGGAAACTTTAACATTTTTTGTTGTAGAGGTGAAATACAATTGTAATATTTTCCCTCACACATACACTGTCCCCACACAACAGCTAACTTGTTCTACTCGACTGTTTCATTCTGCATTTGGCTGTAAATTTAAGTGTTAATTGTATGTTGTTGTTTTTTTACTCAAACATTAGGGAACTGATGTTTAGTGTTGGGGAAAAAGAAATATATGATGCGGGGATTTTTTTTTTTGACATTGAGATTTGTTTGTTTGACGTCGGGATTTTTTTTTTTTTTGGTGTAGGGAATTTTTGTTTGATGTAGAATTTATGGTTTAATGAGGAATTTATGTTGAGGGAGCCATGAGGTAGGGTTAGGTTAGGTGAGGGCTTGGGGGTAGGTAAAGTGCTAAGGGGGTTTGGTAAGAGCTAGAGGGGTAGGCAAGGGGGTAGGAAAGAGCTAGAGGGGTAGGCAAGGGGTAGGAAAAGAGCTAAGGGGGGTGTAAGTGAGATCCGGGATGTAAGGGCCGGACCAGTCAGTGTCACAGAGGCCGACAGGAAGGGGTAGAGATGAGGCCGGAGGGCTAGTGATAAGGGCGAGCCGGGCATTAGGGCCAGAGCGGGCAGGGCCGGATATAAATCACCCAACAAAATATCAATAAACATTACTATCGCCGGACTAGAATTTACCCCAAATCAAGATAAATTAACATATATCAACCTAACCTAACCTAACCTAACCTAACCTCCTCCCCAACAAAAAAAAAACACAAGCAATTTAACAAAGGTATTTATCATAATGACGCTAAAGTGAGATATAATTAACAAATACTGTGTTTGTCGTGCCGCCGTGAGGCTCTCAAACACCTGTCGTCTATATACATATTAATTGGATTTATCAGGTTAATCAGGTATACGATTACTTAATAATGGGATAATTATCAATATGTATATAATACGTTTTTTACCTTTGGGATATCCTGAACGGTAAGGTAGATTAATTAGGAGAGGGAATTTATTATTATTATTATTATTATTATTATTATTATTATTATTATTATTATCATTCATAATCCGGGACAACCCCCTCCCCGAGTGTTATGTCACCTCCAGCTTGAACATAAACTTCACTTTAACCAACAAAGTTTAAACACTGTAATGAACGTCTAAACCATGGCTTAGAAATACAGGGACTGAAAGACAAGAGGTATAGTGAGAGAGAGAGAGATTAAGAGTGAATGAAAGATAAGAAACGCATTGAGAGAGAGAAAAAGAGAGAGAGAGAGAGAGAGAGAGAGAGCGAGAGAGAGAGAGAGGGAGACGCTCAGCCCTATACGATTTAGCTAAGAAAACTTTGTAATTGTTGTCATAATAATTTTAGGATTTAAGTTGGTTTACACTCTCCAGGCCGAGGCAGTGTGTGTGTGGCAGGGATGAAGTCAGCAGTGTTGGCTTAATGGAGGAGGAGGAGGAGGAGGAGGTAGTGGGAGGAGGAAGAGGGGCAGGATGGTGGAGGAGCAGGTGGGGAGGGAAGGAGGAGGTGATTGGGAGGAGGAGTAGGTGGTGGGGGAGGAGGAGGAGGTGGTAATGGGAGGACGAGGAGCAGGATGGTGGAGGAGAAAGTGGTGGGAGGGAAGGGGGAGGTGATTGGGAGGAGGAAGAGGTGGAAGGGAAGAGGAGGTCAGTCAGCTGTAAAACTCACTACCAAAGCCTAATTCTCAAAGGTTCTTGCTATAAATATTCCTTTTTATCTCCAGATGAAAGATCACATTTCCCGTCTCAACCCAACACAGTTCCCAAAATAGCTTCAATATTATGCTGAAACTACGATAACTGACTTTTGTTTTTTTTCCATCAATCCAAATTCATTGAGGAAAAGGTCCCCTAGGGTTTCAATATTTTTTAATCCCAGGACAGGAGTGACAAGACAGGTTGTAAATCCTAGGAATAAAATTATTAGAGATTCAACCAGAAAGACGTGTTTTACGTTTCATTTCACGGTGCAAGTTTGGCATGTATGATTTTTTTATGGGATGTGGTTTTTTTTTTATTGAGAGGAGATATGAAACTAAAAATAATAGTGAAAAGTGACCATTGGAGCACGGCCACTCGTTTGATGTTTTCTATTTTCTTTGTGGGATGTTGCATTGTTAAGTAAGGTTGGAAAGCGGGTGTGTGCATTTGTGTCTGTTTTTCTGTCATTGTGTGTGTGTGTGTGTACGTGTATGAGCGTCTGCCTTTCTGTCATTGTGTGTGTGTGCGTACGTGTATGTGCGTCTGTCTGTCTGTCATTGTGTCTGTGTGTACGTGTATGTGCGTCTGTCTTTCTGTCATTGTGTGTGTGTACGTGTGTGCGTCTGTCTTTCTGTCATTGTGTGTGTGTGTGTGTGTGTACGTGTATGTGTCTGTCTTTCTGTCATTGTGTGTGTGTGTGTGTGTGTGTATGTGCGTCTGTCTTTCTGTCATTGTGTGTGTGTGTGTGTGTATATGTATGTGCGTCTGTCTTTCTGTCATTGTGTGTGTGTGTGTGTGTGTATGTACGTCTGTCTTTCTGTCATTGTGTGTGTGTGTGTGTGTGTGTGTATGTGCGTCTGTCTTTCTGCCATTGTGTGTGTGTGTGTGTGTGTGTACGTCGTCTTTCTGTCATTGTGTGTGTGTACGTGTATGTACGTCTGTCTTTCTGGTGTGTGCTACTTCCTCCTCCTTCTCTTTCTCATCCTCCACTTCCTTTGTCCTCCCCTTCCACCTCATATTTTCTCCTCTCGCTTCTTTCTCTCCCTCTTCCCTTCGCCAACTCCTCCATCTCCTCTGTGTCCTCTCTTCCCCCCTCCTTCTCTCCTTCCCCTCCTCTCCCTTCCTCCCTCCTTCTCTCCTTCCCCTCCTCTCCCTTCCTCCCTCCTTCTCTCCTTCCCCTCCTCTCCCTTCCTCCCTCCTTCTTCCCCTCACGCACATCATTTGCATACCACGATCTTGCTGTTGACATCTCAAGCCAACTGGGAACGTCTTCATCAAGGAGATTATCAACATTCGAGCAATACCCCAGAGGTTCTCAAGGCAGAAGCGACCCCTCCTTTCTACAAGTAAAGTGCGTTCTACAGGTAAAGTGCGCTCTCAAGGTAGATAATTAGTGCGTTCTACAGGTAAAGTGCGTTCTCAAGATAGATAATTAGTGCGTTCTATAGGTAAAATGCGTTCTAAAGTTAAATAATTACTACGTTTTACAGGTAAATTGTATTCTACAGGTAAATAATTAGTGCGTTCTACAGGTAAAAGTGCGTTCTACAGGTAGATAATCGGTGAATTCCACAGACACAGCCCCATTACGTTTTCCAGTTGTATAAAATAATATCTAATATCCTTAAAATAACTAATACAAAAATTATATCACCGACACAATCTTTTCCTAATATCGTGACAATATATTTCCACACAAACTCTAAAACTGAACCAAATTCCTTCATATCTGACAATAATGAAAATATTATCTTTTCCCAGGAAGGTCAATGACTGTATTATGTGGATGGGAAGTTATTATGTATATTTGTGTGTGTGCTTTTTTTCTCCAGGATGAACGGCTCAGTTAAGACATATTTTTAAGGGATAAGGTAGAATTATTTTGTGGTTATTTCGATGTGTTTTTTGAGAGGTATGATTAAATATAAGCAGCCCCCCCAGCCTAGTACACCTGATAATTAAGTATCCAAAACCTAATCTAACCTAACCTAACCTACGCGAAACTAAGCTAACCTAACCTGGTCAATTTGCTG
>NW_024715089.1:150000-197500 GCF_018991925.1 Homarus americanus
TAATCCATTATACGTCATCTGGATCTTGTATTTCATTGATTATAAATTCTAGCTGTAATTCTGTATTCTGTATTATTCTCGTGTGTGAGGAGTACAATATTCTACCTTTGCTTCCTGTATTCTGTACTCCCGACTGGATCATTAAATAACAACGACTAATTCTATAAATTAAGTAATTCCCGGGTACAGCACTGTATCTTTGCACCATCTCTTAATAATACACAATACTGGTAGTTAAACACATTATGCATCCACTAAAAATACATACTACACACACACACACACACACACACACACACACACACACACACACACACACATAATCAGACACAATAACTCTATCTAATTGTTATGATATCCGGTTACCTGCCAACACGTATCATTAGTTAATTAGTTACACCTGCCTAACATCTACCTGATATAGTGATTGTTAATTAAAATGGAGTTTGTATGTTGCTTCAAGTACACCTGCTTTCTGGGTGGTGGTGGTGGTGGTATTGTTGTTATTGTCATTAATGTTTTTGTTGTTATTACTGTCATTATTATCATCATCATCGTCATCGTCATCGTCATCATCATCGTCATTACCTATAAGCCCTACAGCACAGACACTCACTCCACACACCTCAAGGAAGAGAGAGAGAGAGAGAGAGAGAGAGCCACACACGTACTATACCCTGGGCTAAACTACCTCCCATAATTCTCTCTCAACTACCACTTACGAGCCTCGTTAACCCCGACTAGTTAGGTATCAGCTTGGACCAATCACCATCCAGCAGAGGTTTAACTGGCACTTGCGGCACTTATTAACAAGGCCGTACTACTAAACTACCCGGTTTCGACCAATCACCATCCAGCGAAAGGCTAAACTACCATTATGGGTCATTTTTAAGGGTTCAGTTGCATACACACAAAATAAGTCAGTCAGACAGTCAATCATTCAACCAATCAGCAGCTCAACCAGTCAATCAGTCAATCAACCAGTCAGCAGCTCAACCAGTCAATCAACCAGTCAGCAGCTCAACCAGTCAATCAGTCAATCAACCAGTCAGCAGCTCAACCAGTCAATCAACCAGTCAGCAGCTCAACCAGTCAATCAGTCAATCAACCAGTCAGCAGCTCAACCAGTCATCAACCTGAATGACAATGGTAAGAACAGCTCTCAATACTCAGGTGTAAAATGCCATTGATTTCACCTCCCACCTGTGCCACTGACCTCATTACCTGAACGACAGGGGAGAGAGAGAGAGAGAGAGAGATGAGGGGTAGTTGAGGTGACAGACAGATAGATAGACAGACAGGCAGGTAGACGGACAGATAATTAGACAGATTGATAGACAAACAGACAGAAAGAGAGTAGGGGTCTTTGAGGAGAGAGAGAGAGAGAGAGAGAGAGAGAGATAAGAAAACTACACTCAATAGCAACAATTAAACTCCCTAACAAATAATACCTTCCCATACAACAAAAACAACAACAACCACCACCCACACCCCCTCCAACAACACCCCCCTCCCCCCCTCCCTTCCTCAGACCATCTGGGAAGAATGAGAGAAAGTTGACGCTTATTGCTGGGGTCATACAGAGGGTTAAAGTCGACACTCCTGGGCATTAACCACCACCACACTAACAGCTCTGACCAACCAGCGGGGTGTGCCAGGGAGTGCCAGTGGGGTTAAGTGCCTCTTGAAGCAGACGGGGTATTAAGGCACTCTAGGGGGGTCATCCGGTGTCTCGTTGGAGGTAACTTGGATGAGATGAGAGACTAACGACCCCTGGGTGAGATGATGACCGCGAGGGAGAGGTGGGGGTGAGGTGGAGGAGAGGTGGGGGAGAGGTGGAGGTGGAGAGGTGGGGGTGGTGGGGGTGAGGTGGGGAGGTGGGGGTGAGGTGGGGTGAGGTGGGGGTGAGGTGGAGGGAGGTGGAGGAGAGGGTAAGAGAGAGGTGGGGGAGGGGTGGGGGGGAGGTGTGGGGAGAGGTGGGGAGAGAGGGTGAGGAGAGAGATTGAGGGAGAGGGTGAGGGAGGGGGAGAGGTGGGGGGGAGAGGGTGGGGGGGAGAGAGATTGGAGGGTGGGGAGGGAGGGTGGGGAGGTGGGGGGAGGTGGGAGAGGTGGGGTGGTGGGAGAGGTGGGGGTGGCGGGGTGGGGGAGAGGTGGGAGAGGTGGGGGAGAGGGTGAGGAGAAGTGGGAGAAGTGGGAGGGTGGGGGAGAGGGTGGGAGAGGTGGAGAGAGGGTAAGAGAGAGGTGGGGGGGGAGGGGTGTGAGGGGAGGTGTGGAGAGGTGGGGGGAGAGGGTGAGGGAAAGGCTGAAGGAAAGTCCGAAGGAGAGGATACAGAAAAGATTGGGCGACTCTCTCTCTCTCTCTCTCTCTCTCTCTCTCTCTCATCTTAACACCCAAGTCACTTCCGTCTTCTGTTTCTTACACTCGATTAACTTCCTCTGAACTTTCAAGACAACATGACCCCCCCCCCCCTTCCCCACACACCCCATTTATCTGGCCTACTACCCATTCCTTCCTACCTATTCCCTGTCTTTGTCTCTCCTCCCCATTTCTCTGACCTACGTATTCTGTGTTTATTTACCAAGAAGGAAAAATGACAAAGGGAATCCAAAGTTAAACCACAAGGAATACAAAAAGACTCTCTTGTTGTTGTTGTTAATGAATCCTAACTTGGGAGCCTCCTCAACTTTACTCTTGGGTGGGAGAGGGTGTTACGTGACTCGACGGGTCATGTAAAGCTCACTGGTTCGAGTCTGGTGGTGGTGGTGGTGGTTGTGCTAGCGGTGGTGCAGTCGTGGTGGTGGCTGTGGCGGTGGTGATAGTGGTGGTGATAGTGGAAGTGATAGTGGTGGTGGTGGTAGAGTAGAACTTCACCACACATGACCCCCACAGTCTAGGAGTTAATGGTTTATCTAAGTGGCTGGAAAACCTTCGCTCTGTACATTCCAGGAAGGTGTGGCCTGGACCTACTGGGGGAGGGGGTTAAGGGGGTAGGGGGTTAGGGGGAAGGGGGTAAACTATTCCCTGGGAAACACCGCCTAGACGCACATCTGACTTCCTTCGTTTTGCCCCCTACTATTTCCCCCTCCCTTTTACCACTCCCCTACCCACTGCCACTCCCCTACCCACTGCCACTCTCCCTTCCCTTACATCACCCCTTATTCACTGCCACACTGCACTGGAAGAATTAAGTCATTGTACTCAAGGGGTTAAATCACCATACTCAAGGGTTAACTCATCATACTTAAGAGGTTAAATCACCATACTTAAGGGGTTAAATCACCATATTCAAAGGGAAAAATCATCATACTTAAGGGGTTAAATCACCATACTTAAGGGGTTAAATCACCATACTTAAGGGGTTAAATCACCATACTTAGGGGGTTAAATCACCATACTTAAGGGGTTAAATCACCTTATTCAAAGGATCAGAGAGAAAATTTTCAAACACACTCACTCACCCATCACCAACACCCACCCATCACCAACACCCACCCATCACCAACACCCACCCATCACCAACACCCACCCATCACCAACACCACCCCATCACCAAAACTCACCCTGCCCAACACCTACCCCATCACCAACACCCACCCTCCCTGCTCACCCATCACCAACTTGCCTCACCCATCTTAAAACTCACCCATCCTGTACCTATCCATCACCAACACCCACCCATCACCAACACCCACACCATCACCAAAACTCTTATCCACCAACACCCACCCATCACCAACACCCACCCATCACCAACACTCACCCATCACCAACACTCACCCCCATTGTATACCAACAAGAATTATAACTACGGATCTTTATCTCATTAGAACATATTTTACAAACAACGTAAAAAAACTCCTAATGAACTGGATGTGTGCTGACATTTATAGAAAGATTTAATGTTTTTTTTTTAGATTATATTTTTTGGGGGTGGGAGGGGGGGGAAGGAAAGGTGGGGGTTGGAGATTATTTTTAATTGAGACCATGAACAGGAAATAATGTAGAAAGGAAGAGGATTTATAATTGATTGTTTATGAAGGGATTATGATTTTGTTTATGTATATGGTGGTGTTTATATTGTCTACCTATAGAATGTAAACAAAGAATAGAGTTCTTGTCCAGTCGACCAGCTGTGAATAAGTACTTTTCAGATGAGGAAGAGGTTGTGGTCTAGTGCAGTGCCGCTTACATAGGAAATTTATGTACTTAAGGTTTACTATAGTACTCTGATGTGTTTCGTTTTAGTACTGGTACTCATTTTCTATTACAATAAATATCGCATTTCACTTAAATATTGTTTCACTTTACGATACCTCTAAGTATTGATTTCCACCACAATACAATTCGATTTACGACTATTCGATTTACGATTATTCCATTTACGCACGATAAAGGTTTTCAGGAACGCAACACAAACGTAAATTGAGAACTACACCTTTACCACATTTCACTTAGAGTTCAGTACAGCTGTTCCATTACAATACCATCCCCTGGGTCAAATATAAATTCTCCCAACTAGCATGACACACACACACACACCATACAGACGAAAGACTAACTCACACCATTAACTAAAAATAATATACTCTATTTACCTAACCCATTTGCATACACTTCACCAGAAACTATATATATTAAAAAAAATAGGATGATTTGGCAAATGGAACTCCCTGAACGACTGACATTACTGCCACTATGATACAATTCCAGGAAGTAATTGTCGTTGTTTTTGTTTTGTGTTTGTTTTTATGAGGTGTTTCTAAAAAGTTCAATGTTGCAATGATGATTCATTACCTGTGTCTCGCCCCTTACCTGTGTTTGGGGTAATTGGTTAATGACTAAAGATGATATTTTACTCAATTACAGGTAAGTTATGATTTTGTATTTGTTTTCGATAGCTTGGGTTGGGTTGGGTTGGGTTGGGAATTTTATAAACCAGTCTTCCCCCTGTACCTCTACCACCCACCCCTAACCCCACCACCCTCCCCACCCTTCCCCACCGCCCCCTCCAGTACAGCGGGCGGCAACCATCAGCAGGTATAGGTCCCAAGGCGAGACACGACCCGCCTACTGTGTTAACTCCAGTGCCGAGATGTGCTGAGGTGGGTGGTCTCAGGCCTTCATGACATTGCTGGTGAAGTCGTGACCTCGGGAGGGAATGAGGCTGAGGGGGGGTGGGGGCGTGCGTTTGGTATGGTTTTAACAATAGGGAAGGAGGGAGAGAAGGAAGGAGAGAAGGAGAAAAGGAAAAAGTGGGTGAGAATCATAACAATCGCCAATCGGGCTCACAAAACTTGCTTACACTCGACAGGTAAAATATGTCATCATGTCCCATCCTAGCAAGACGTCATTACACACACACACACACACACACACACACAAAAGCATCCCCACCTCTAACTCATTCTCTCTCTCTTACACCTGACACCCGGGAGCCACATGTGAGATACACTGCCCATAAACCTAGTCAGTTGTAATGGGGATGTCAGTTGTGTGAGAGAGAGAGTAGACTTAGGGAGTGATACATCTGGAGGTAAAGGCCTCTCTCAACAACATCAAATGGTATCTCATGTCATTCATCAGCAAGCCGCCTGTATCCATTAGTCCATTAGTACATCTCTTGTTTACCATAATGGCCACCCACAGCCACACACCCACTTTTTTCTCTCTGTCCAAACGCACGCACACGCACACGCACACGCTCTCTACACCTCTCCCCTTTGGGACACCTAGCTCCCCCACCGGCCCCTCCCTTCCACATGTCCTCACAGGAAAATCTCGTCAACAACAACACGATGCCCTCAAAGGCTCTCTTAAGTCAATTCATTCAGGAGGACGAACTCTCTCTCATACATCATCAGGTGTATTTCATTAATACACAATCAGGGTCATCTCGGAGTAAACATAGCCCGTGTGTCCTTTTAAGTCTGTACCCAGTAAGACATCAAGTCTGTCTGTGCTTCTCTGTCTCTGTCTGTCTGTCTGTCTGTCTGTCTGTCTGTCTTGATATTCGCCGGACAGTAGTAGCAGCAACAGCTAACACTCCTGACGACAATATCCAATTGGTGACTGGCAGCAGCGGGAACGTACCTTCCCTGAACAGTCAAATCGCGACTTGACCGAACCTCGACCTCACCAGCCTGAACAACTCTTAGAACCGGCTTAATTGAGTAAACGACCTCGACCGTCCCTGGACAACGCCTCAACACAACTCAAGAATAATGTAGACATCTTCACGAACGCTTAAGATTGCCAACAGCAGCTGTTCTCCCCAGGGCAGTGTGAGTGACCCACACTCCTCCTGGAGGGCAGCTGTTTCTTGGCCTTCCTGACGTGGTTGGAGGACTTTTTCCTCCACCCTAAGATTTCATATTACTTACCCTGGCCGAGGCACCTGCAATATTTTTCTTTTATTATGCATTAGTGCCGGAGCCCCTCCAGTGGCCATTGGGGGTCGGGGAAAAACAGGCCGAGCTCATAGTGACGACTGTGCTGGTGCAGTCACTCCACTGTGCGGGGGTTGTCTTTGGTAAAACACAGAAGGATCTCCAATAACCTTCTAAATGCAAAAATGGCAGTTAACCTAAGAATAAAAGTAAAAGATAAAAAATGAACCCGCTGATAGATCAAGTGTTATTACCCTAGTATATGTTGAGCTAGGTGTGCCCTTCAATATGGTGTTTAACCAGAATGAGGAATTTTAAGTCATTTGTCGGAATGAAAACGATGCAAACAAACTGCTCACCACGAAGGCAAAACAAATCATTGCCAGGATTGGACTAAGTGAGGTCATGCCCAGTGAGCTTAAGGCCAGGAGATCAGTTTTTGTAAGGAAACTTGATTCTAAAGTAGGTGGGGAAAAGGCAGAATTCTTGAAGACAGATATACAGTAGAGAACAGAAATGAAGGACTTAAGATTGAAGCTGTAATAAACATAAAAGACTACATTCACGTACCAAAACTCTGCTTCGAAGAAACGGCCATGGCAGACAGGGTCCTCCAAAATGGCTACCTAGCATGCCGCATGTCAATATCCCCACAACAAATAAAGAGGGAAAAATTCACAAGCCTCCTGACATGTTCATATGTTACAAATATGAAGAACGTTCTACAAAGGACTGCCCAGAAAAGAATAAAAAATACTGCTCCAACTGTGCAGAGGAAGGGCATGTTTATAGCCAGTGCAATAACACCAACAAAGGCTGTGTTAACTGTAAAAGGAAGGGAGATGTATACCACACCCACCCAACCAGGGTCATGTCCTGCCCTATTAAAAAGACTCTCAAAGATACACACAGGATAAAGAAGAGCAAAATGAAAACAACAAAGATCAAACACATCTGTAGAAATAGCAAAGAGAGTAGTAAAGGAGGCAACAAAAGCAACTATCGACACGGTGGTAAACATTAGTGAAACAGATCACTTCAAGGTAATGGTGAGCATGTTACAGCCTACATGCTCACCTCTATAGCATTATAGCCCCAGGGTCTTATGCCGTTGAACTCAATGGAATGCTGTAAATAAACAAAATGCCAAGAATGAACTTCCCACCAAATCTAAAATCACTAAACCTCCTACACGCCACCCCCTAGAGCTTATCGAACACTTTAGGCAAAAAATTAGACGTTCCAAAACACCACCACCAGCAACCCCCAATACCGAGACTGAAAACGTCATACAACCCGGAGAACTAAACGAGAAGCCAAGAGACGCAAGAATACCACAAGGACAGAAGAGGAAAATAATCAAGAAAAAAGAGGAAACTCACAACTAACAACATCTTCCACACCAATACCTCAAGACGTAACAGATATGATACATCAAATCATATTGTATGGCAGTACACCGATGAACGATATGATCAAGACACCGTATGGAGAATGATCAAGAAAGACAAAATAAAACTTGGCACAAAAGACTTCAATGTAATCTCCTCAGCAGAACTAAATAGGAAATTATCGGGACTTCGCGGAATGAGATCACCGCCTCGACTACAACCCTCAAGAAAAAGAAATAATGGATCATCTTCAATTGAAAATACTCAAGGTCCTGCAACACAATGTCCGTGACTGGAATACGTGCAAAACATCAATTTATAAAATATACAACGAAATCAGTCCTGAGATAATTCTAACAATTGAACATGGCGAACCTGACAACAAAATAAAAATATTCCACTATGACACTCACCAATCGAACAAAAGCAGACAAAAACAGTGGCAGCAGAGGTGAAAAAAATGAATCAAATATATAATAACAAACAACTTTAACAGTGAGTTTATTGTTATCATACTACAAGATAACTCAGGCAGAAATAGTAATTGCAACAACCTACCCCCAAGAAGACCATTCCTCCCTATAGAAAACCTCCTTAAACTAATAAACTACAATATCCCAATGTAAATATACTACAATATCCCAATGTAAATAAACTACAATATCCCAATGTAAATAAACTACAATATCCCAATGTAAATAACCTACAATATCCCAATGTACATCCTGGAAGATTTTAATACTAAACATCGCATATTTCACAATGGCAACAACACTATTCACCACATAACAAACAGCCTAGCAGAACCAACATAACATTTCAAACAGAACATCTTCGCGGACATCACACAAATCACATCATACCCTGGGAAGTCAGAGGCAATGATGATACACCATACAGCTCATGCAATAAAAAAACATAAATGATTACCAAAGAAAATGGAAGATCAAAACAAACAATAATAAATTTAAAATCATACCACATGCCAAACAAAAGGTCGAATCAGTCAACGTAGATGAAGAAATATACCCATACGTCAATGAAGGCACCGTACCATATTAGAACTCAAGATCACAAAAGTCGGATACCAAAGCTTCATTAAAGAAAAGGACAACAAACTGCTCAGCAAAATTAAAAAAATTCAGATTCCAAAACCTGAATACACGAAACAAATTAAAACTGTATTCAGCATTAATAAAATCAGTAAGCTACTCGTCTGTACCAATTAACGTCTTCAGTAACACAAGAATCAAGAAACTACAAACAATACAAAATAAATGTCTACGATTTATATATAACATCAGATATGAACAAAAGATAAACGAAGAACTGCATAGGAGAGCCAACATCGAGGCAGTAAATGTGAACGAATAGCGAGTTGGATCTCACCACCCCCTTGCTAAAACCTTCTATTTTAAACAAAACCTTCAATTCCAAAATAAAAAAAAGAGAGAGAGTGACAAATGGACACTATCCCTGGCCTCTCCAACCCCTTCCTGCTATTTTCCTCTCACCTTTATTAAAGAAACGACGCTCAGACATCTCCATAAAGAGCCTGGCCAGAGGTCGTCAATTCTTCCTTGAAATACTGGCTACTGTAGTGACGAAACATGACCTAGAAAAGAGTCAAAGGCCTGAGAGCTAGAACTTAAATTACCACTACAAAAGATCAACAAAGAATTTTAAAATACAGAAGATCTGGTTGATCCCGGGTAACTAACTTTACTCTCCTATTTTCCTTCAAATTTACCCAACTTCTCCTAACCCCCCCCCCCCCCACCCCCACCCCACCTCCCAAATACCTCCAAAATACTACCAACTCACCACCCCATCCCCTCCCCAACAACAATCAATAGCACTTCATCCTTATCTACTGGCATCAAGTCTGTCTGTCTGTCTATGATAAAAGCCAAAAATCCCAAACAAAATCCCATCATACAAAACCATAAACAAAATCCAGTCATAAAAAATCCCAAACAAAATCCCATCAAACAAAACCATAAACAAAATCCAGTCATAAAAAATCCCAAACAAAATCCCATCAAACAAAACCATAAACAAAATCCAGTCATAAAAAATCCCAAACAAAATCCCATCAAACAAAACCATAAACAAAAATCAGTCATAAAAATCCCAAACAAAATCCCATCATACCATCATAAACAAATCCAGTCATAAAAAATCCAAACAAAATCCCATCAAACAAAACCATAAACAAAATCCAGTCATAAAAAATCCCAAACAAATCATCAAACAAAACCATAAACAAAATCCAGTCTAAAAATCCCATCATACAAAACCATAAACAAAATCCAGTCATAAAAAATCCCAAACAAAATCCCATCATACAAAATACCATCAAAATCAAATCATAAAAAATCCCATCACGCAAAATCATAAACAAAATCCCAAACAAAATCCCAGACGCTTGGCAGGTACAGAGGCTATCTCCTCTAGGTAATCCTGTTTGATTTGAGGCATTACCTGTGTAAGGAAGGCTGTGGTGAGCGTTTCCTTCCTTCCTTCCTTCCTTCTTTTCCTTTTCACTTCTTCAAATATTCCATTCCTTCACTCCTCTACATTCCTTCCTTTAGTCAGTCTTTTTCTTCTTTCCTTTCCTCCCAACATTCCCTTCCTTTACTCCCTCTCTTAGTTCCTTCATTCCTTCTTTCCTCCCTCTTTCCCTTCATCCTTCCCACCCTCCTTCTCACCTCCTTATCTCCTCCCTCCCTCCCTCTCCTCCCCCCCCTTTCTTCCCTCCTCTCCTTCCTTCCCTGCCCCCCCTTCATCTTTCTCTCCTCCTTCCCCCCCTCCCTCTCCTCCTTCCTATCCTTCCTTCCCCTCCCTACCCCTCCCTTCTCTCCCTTCTCCCCCCCTCCTCCTTCTCTCCTCCAGCAGTAACAAAGTGCGTGAGATGGAAGACTCAGACAGAGCCATTTCTTCTCTTGTCATCACCCTTTGTTTACATGCGATCAGCTGTTATCACAGTAGCCCCGCCCGCACCCCACCACCAGCACCACCCCACACCACTCCTTCTTCCCCCACAGCCCTGCCCCACCACCACCCACCACCGCGCCCCCACCACCCCTCCCCGCCTTGCCCTCCCTACACAGCCCGCCCCACATCGCCCCGCCCCACTCACCCCTACTGCTTCGCCCCGCCTCGCCCCGACTCAATGGAGTAAATCGTCGTACTCAAACGATTAAATCATCATATTCATGGGGTTTAATCATTGTACTCGAGGTTAAATCATCGTACTCAAAGGGTGTTGAAATTAAACCGGCAGTCAGCCAGTTTAAACCAGTCATAATTAATAGAAGTCACACACGCCTGCCCCCCCTCCACCCCTCCCCATAACCTGTGCCCCTCCTCCCATTACCTGTGTCACCCCGTACCTTATTTAATAATCAGGTTAACTATATTCGGGTTTGTTATTGTTCTCACCTTCCACCTCATTACTTCGTACGAACATTCGGTATTTGATATATCGTAAATAAACTCATATATAACTGTTAATAACACATAGGAAGTAAATAATCTACTTCTATTTTCACTAATTATTATGTATATCAAGACCAATATCACCAAATATATAAAACAACGGATAATAATAATCATTTAAAAGAGTTGAATCAAGTGTAAACGCCACATATTCACGTCACGGAGGAGGCAGTGTGCTTGTGGGGGAAGAGTCGCTCCTCAGCCGACCCTGCTGTATCTGAGCGGCTCTTACCCCAAGCGCATTCCTCCCCACTTCAACGTTGCTTCCTAGTCGTAATATCACTTTAATATTACTTTACCTTGTGACTGAAGAGGCCAGTTGAGAGGTGTTTTTTTCAACGAGAGGTCTGGTTTAACTCAAAACACTTTATTGTCACTTTTCACTCACTTTAATTCACTTACAATCACTTTAAAGTACTTTTCAGTCACTTCCCTTCTCTTCCCTTTAATATTCCGTCTACACACGACAAATATTTTCAAGCACCATGTACGTCTTTTAAAACATTGTGTACGTCTTTTTAAACATTGTGAACGTCTTTTTAAATTGTGTACGTATCCAAACACCATGCACGTATTCAAACACTATGTACGTATCCAAACACTGTGTACGTATTCAAACACTATGTACGTATCCAAACACTGTGTACGTATCCAAACACCATGTACGTATCCAAACACTATGTACGTATCCAAACACCGTGTACGTCTTTTCAATCATTACGTAAACTTTTTCAAACACCATGTACGTATCCAAACACCATGTACGTATCCAAACACCATGTACGTATCCAAACACCACGACCAAACACCATGTACGTATCCAAACACTGTGTACGTATCCATGTACTGTACGCACCTAAACACAACTCACGAGGAACACCGCCGCGGAACACCACTGACTTGTCCTGAGTCGTGGTGTGAGTGAGTGTGTTAGGCAGGGAGGGTGTCAGGTCCTAGTCGACGTGTTTACCGCTTGTTTGACCCCTCAGAATGGTAGTTTAAGGAGGTAGTTAGGTAGTTTAGCTATTTTGGTATTATTATTATTTTTTATTTATTTATTTTATTTTGCATTTATTTTATTGTTATGTAATTTATTTGTTTATTAAAGCATGTATAGAAGAAATATTGTTAATTTTAAACGCATGGATATCCCCTCTCTCTCTCTCTCTCTCTCTCTCTCTCTAATTGTTTACATTACACTAATTAAACCCAGTTATTGCCTCCTGCTCCTCCCTCCTTCCTCCTTCTCTCCTACTCCTCTTCCTCCCCTCCTCTTCCTCCTCTTCCTCTACCTCTTCTTCTTTGCTCTTCTTCTCCTCTTCCTCCTTCTACTCTTCCTCCTCCTCCTCTTCCTCCTCTTATTCTTCCTTTTCCTTCTCCCTTCTCCTCCTACTCCTTCACCTCCTCCCCCTCCTCCTCCTCCTCCTCCTCCTCTTATTATTCCTTCTCCTCCTCCTCCTTTTCCTCCTACCCCTCTTCCTGTACCTCCTCTTCCTCCTCTCCTTCCACCTCCTCCTCCTTCTCCTCTTCCTACTCCTCCACTTCTTCCTCCTCTTATTCTTCCTTCTTTTTCTCCTCCTCCTTCTACCCCTCTTCCTGTACCTCCTCCTCCTCCTCCTCCTCTTCCTCCTCTCCTCTTATTATTCCTTCTTTCTTCTCCTCCTCCTCCTACTACCTCTCTTCCTGTACCTCCACCTCTTCCTCCTCCTCCTCCTCTTCCTCCCTCCTTTCCTCCTCCTCCTTCTTCCTCCTCCTCCTTCCTCCTCCTCTTCCTCCCTCTTCCCTCAACTGTGCGAAATAATTCTACTCTGTTTCAATTTCACCTCCACGTTAAAAGGCCCGTTGACTCTGTCTCTGTGGAGTAGTGAGAGAGAGAGAGAGAGAGAGAGAGAGAGAGAGAGAGAGAGAATGGACAGAAGGACAAGCTGAAGAATAGAGTGAGAGATACACACACACACACACACACACACGATAAAGAATTTAACTGTTGAACGTGCGTCTCTATCCGTCCATATGTCTGTCCATCCGCCCGTCTCTCCTCAGGTATCTGTCCGTTCGTCCGTCTTGTCTATACAGTTGTTTACAGTGTGTCATTGGCCTGTAAACAATAAACAATGACTTGTTTACTGTGAGGGTAAAATGTTGATTTAAGGGTAAACTTGTTTGTTTGTTTTCTTCTCTTTGGCTTCACTCGTGTGTGTAACAGAGAGAGAGAGAGAGAGAGAGAGAGAGAGAGTAATCAATCATTTTCCCCAATAATTATAAACATTTATCTATAATTCTCTCTATTCCTTTCTTCTCACATTATGGAATCACAAATAAACGTAAAAATACGAAAAATAATGAAAATAAATACAATGTTAATCTCTCGTACCAGAACTCTTCACTGAATCCTGAAATCCAATCATTCATAATGCATCTATAACGGACCCTCGATATAACGGACTTCCCTCTCCATATAATCCGTTATATGGAGTGCTCACATCTCACCCACCCTCGATATAGCGGACTTTCAGCTCGATATAGTTCCTTAGATGGAGGTTTCACACTGAACGGACCCTCGATATAACGGACTTCTACTTATAGTCCCTTAAATAGAGGTTCACTGTTATAACATTCCTTACAGCTGTCCGCGGTATTCGTAGAGTACATTTATCTTGGTAATTATCGTCAATTGGCTGTTTATCTAATAGTTACTGTCTTTAATTGTACATAAATGTGTGTGTGTGTGTGTGTGTGTGTTGATGGGTAAATGGTGGGGTTTCACTCTCTCTCTCTTACACACACACACACAAACACTCACATAGGATCTGTTTTGTTTACTCTCTCTCTCCTCTCTCTCTCTCTCTCTCTCTCTCTCTCTCTCACCCCATCAAGGCACTAAATTCCATCATTAATGTTTGTCTAACATTCACGAGCTTTTTAAGGAAACAACAAAAATATCCTCACATTGCCATTTCATCTCCACTTGCACCAAAGAGACATTACCTTAAAAACCTCTCACTGTTGAGTGGTGGTGAGGGTGGTGAGTGGTGGTGTGTGGTGGGTGAGTGGTGTGTGTGGTGGTGAGTGGTGGGGAGGGTGGTGAGTGATGCGGAGTGGTGGTGAGGAGGGTGGTGTGGTGGGAGTGGGGGAGGGAGCGGTGGTGAGGGTGGTGAGGGTGGGGAGGGTGGAGAGTGGTGGGGAGGGTGGTGGAGGGTTGTGAGTGGTAGTGAGTGGTGGTGAGTGGTTGTGAGTGGTAGTGAGTGGTGGGGGAGTGGTGGTGAGTGGTTGTGAGGGTGGGGAGTGATGGTGAGTGGTGGTGAGTGGTGGTGGACAGTGGTGGTGAGTGGTGGATATGAATGAGCTACAGAGAAACCTCTATTAACGGACAATATGAAGAGGAAAGTCCATTATATCGAAGGTCCGTTAGATGTGAAAACCTCCATAACGGATTACATAGGAAGAAAAGTCCCTCATATGGAGGTGTCACTGAATAACGTAATGTTGGTCTCCACACTGCCAACACTGCCGATGCTTTTCCTTTAAGACGAAAATCGTATTGACAGTTTAGGTAAAATGAGACGTCCTGTAGCTGATGGCAGTGTCAGCAAGCGATCGTACGCCTGGCTGCAGTGTTCCCATAAGTATCATATAACGATATAAAATACAACGCCAGACGCTGCTCACTGCCAACACCGCCGATGTGTTCATTTAAAGCAAGAATCAAAGACTGGAGTAATGGCAGTAGGTGGAGGAGGAGGAGGAGGACCAGCGGTAGTTTATTTTGTAGTGTGTGTGTGTGTGTGTGGAGGGGGGGTGTGTGTGTGTGTGTGTGTGTGTGTGCGTGTGTGTGTAAGAGAAAGAGAGAGAGAGAAGCTGGGTTGTCTAATCTTCACGTAATCCAAGTTTTTCGAATTTATTTACCAAGCTGCATCGCGTCTCAGGCAGATACCAAGAACCCCTTATCGCCACCTTCCCATTTACGATACAAAAATCACTCCATTATAGAGAAAGTTCAAGTTTGCGATACTTTTTTCTTACACAATTTCGAGCCGACGATCTTCGCCATGGCTTAAGTCAGTATGCAATGCAGACTCGAAACTTTTCAAATATTCTGATATTAATTTTCTTTTCTTTCGCTCACGGTGAAAAAAAAATATTGCAATTTACGGTCAAGTCTTAGTTTAAGTTGGGCGTCATTTCAAAGTATTTTTACATACATATTAAGATCGTAAGTTAGGGAAGAGATTTCAGACTATAAACTTTTGAGAATCTGACTTTAAAGGTATTGGAATACGAAGAAATGTGGATAGAAACGAAAAATTCATAAAACAAAAGAGTTCAGTGTAGCACTTAACTAGATTAAACAACTACACTAAATCCTTCAATGTCTCTAATAACTTTGTAAAAAAAAAAACTTCCCGGAATATTATAAAATTAAACTACATACAAGTCCTTCCTGTAATCAGTGTAAACAGTTGGTAAGCCTGTGTAAAGGTTAACACATGGAAGGGTGGATGACTGTGTTGCTAGGTTAACACATGGAAGGGTGGATGACTGTGTTGCTCCCTGATGTTCTACTAGATGGCAGCGTGGGTAGTGGTGGTGGTACTGCTGTATACACATTATAGTCGTGTTGTGTTGTGTTAACTTTACTACGAGGCTTGAAACAACAGATCGAGAAATGGTAAGCTATATTCTCTGTTTTAAATTATCTTATAATATCAATGTTAAAGCCTAAAGCATAATATTAACCTCACTTTTATCACAACTAACAAAAGTCTTGAGTAATTTTTTTAGACTATAACTCATTAACTGTGAAAATTTATTTTAATTACCAAAAATATATTTTGTCATTAATTGTTAGGGCGTATTAATAATGTTTCTTTTTAACACTGTTACTTTATTATTTAGATTAATGTTTTCACTTTGTTTATGTAGTGAGTGAGTGAGTCAGCGAGTGATTGGCGAGTGAATGAGTGAGTGGCAAGTGAATGAGTGAATGGGTGAGTATTGTATTTCATTGACGTGGTTTGTTTATCTGGTGAATGACTATCGAATTTCACCGACCCATAAAGTATAAGGGAAGTCGACGTTTGGACATACTCTTTATATATCTGTTTTCCCGCGTATCTATTGTTGTTTATGATTCAGGTATGTTGTATTCATATCCACCGGGTTAACTTCGTGTGTTTGTATAACAACAAACCGCCAGTGAAGTGTTTTGGTGTGTGGTGTAGTGATAAAGTCGACGTCTTGGTGGTGAGGGTGACTCGATCCGCCATTATGTAAACAAACCCATCAGCTGATTGGTGACGTCACGAAGCCGCTAAGAGAGAGGGAGAGAGAGAGAGAGAGAGAGACGCGATCACTTACTCTTCCTGTTGTCTGTGTGTTGGCTGTGGCTTCAGACAAACAGACAGACACAAACAGACATTTGTTTCAGGTGTCTTAGGCCCATGGAGTTTGTTTATTTGTCTTGAAGCGAAAAATCTATTTGCACCAAGCCAAGCTGACTTGTGGTGGTGGTGGTGGTAGAGGAAGGGGTGATGATGGTGGTGGTGCAGAGGGAAGGGGGGTGATGATGGTGTTGGTGAGTGGCGTTGGTGCAGAGAAGGAGGGAGGGAGATGGGAGGGTGGAGAGAAGGATGGTAGTGGTAGATAGGAGGAAAGGAAGGGGAGAGGGTGTTGATGGCCAGACCAGAGAAGAGATAATTTAGAATGAAATGACTCCATCTCCCGTAATACCCTCACATACCTGGCCTCTACCCTCTCACCCTGGCCTCTCACCCTCCCCACACCTGGCCTCACCCTCTCACACTCAGGCCTCTCACCCTCTCACACCTGGCCTCTCACCCTCTCACACCTGGCCTCTCACCCTTTCACACCTGGCCTCTCACCTCCTCACACCTGGCCTCTCACCCTCTCACACCTGGGTCCTCATAGTCCCTCACTGCGGTCACCAAAATACACGTAAATACTTCATTCTTTCCTTTATTTACATCTGGTAATAAATAAACATACAGTTCAGCTATTAAAGTCCGAGTGTCTCTCCCTCTGAACCACGAACCCCGAGATTCAAATTCGTGAACCCGAAACAATAGAGTAATACATTATTCTGTCCATAAATGCTTCGGATTCGTGAGTCTGGCGGGGTTCGTGGTTCAGGAAGAGAAGTGACTGTGGTGTATTTCTCTAATTAACACTCATTTATTATGAAGTGTCAGATCGATGTTATGCTTGACCAACTTCTCTCGGCGCATCACTTAAAGGTCAAACAACTTAACCTGTAGGAAATTTAACCTAACCTAATCTAACCAGCGGCTGTTAACTGGAGGTGAGTGCTTTATCCACTCAGTCACCGCACCTCGCACATACAGTACACATATAATACAAGTTTATACACATAGCTACGGGCATATGCATACAGATACACCAAAATGAAGGGAAATTTACCACACAGGTCATAACTTTTAGGCTCACATACTGTAAACACATACATATACACACACATACATGTACATACACACATATATGCATACACAAATATAAACATACACGTAAACACATATAGATACATTACCAAACACACACACACACACACACACACACACACACACACACACTTCGAATCTCCCATCACTCACTTCACAGTTAAGTGTTTACAAGGACATACAAACACACCCACATAAACAACACGCCTCAGATAATCACACAGAGATGATGATGTCTCCTCCTTAACTCCTATTCTAAGGGACAGAGATGCTCCTTAACTCCTCTTCTAAGGGACAGAGATGCCCTTAACTCCTCTTCTAAGGGACAGAGATGCCCCTTAACTCCTCTTCTAAGGGACAGAGATACCCCTTAACTCCTACACTTCAAGGATCTTTAAATGCAGTTCAGGATGGTTAACACAGCTCAGTCCAGGGTGTTTGAAATGAGGTGCTCTCCTTTCTGCCACCTCTCCCTTCCTACCCATCACTCTCTCTCCCTCTCTCTCCTTTTCTCCTCTTTCCTCACTCCCTGTGTCTCCTGTTTGCGAGAGCTGAATGGTAAAATGAATCGCAAGTCCTAATGATCTCTAAGCTACCCTAGCCATTGTTAATCAACCAATCAATCATAATTAAAAATAATCTATATATCAATTGTAATTAGTATTCAATTAGTTACATTTAATAAGAAATCAATCGAACCTAATCAATGTAATCAATTAATTAAAATGAATAATCAACCAATCAAGATAAAATAATCAATGATAATTCGATAGTCAATCAATTCAATTAATCAATAACTAAGAACTGGAATTATGAAAGAACTGAAGAATAAAAACTTGAATGATAGGAATAATTATTTATAAAAAACAGAATTATGAAATGCCAAATTCTAAGAAACGAAACTGAGAGATGATTAAAGTTTCGAAAGGTTGAACTCTGAGAAGGTGTATTCTGAGGAGGAGGTTGGAGGTTGACCTTGAGAAGCTCTGTGTTATAATGCCCTAAGAGCCTTGAGTCACCTCCTAGACCACCTTCATTATGAGGTATTAGAGGTAAGACTCTTTTCACTTCCCACCACAGAGACTCTCGCTAATCCGGAATATAGCCTGAAATCCGAAATACTGATAATCCGGAAAATATCGAAAATCCGGAATCGCTAAAAAAATACCCGAAATTAATTTTAAAAATCTGAAAAAAATGAAAATTCCTAAATCTGAAAAATCTGAAAAATCGGAAATATCCCGAAAATCTGATAACTATTTATTTTTTCTTAAATAGGTTTTTATTGGTATATAAACATCCTGATGCAGTATTTGGTGCACTGAAGGGAGTCACCTGAAGATTAGACACACCAGCAATTTCACCTCAGGAGTAACTACCCTAATGTTAACCTAACCAAACCTAACCTAACCAAACCTAACCTAACCAAACCTAACCTAACCAAACCTAACCTAACCAAACCTAACCTAACCAAACCTAACCTAACCAAACCTAACCTAACCAAACCTAACCTAACCAAAGCCTAACCTCACCAAACCTAACCTAACCAAACCCAAATCACAACCATCTGGGCGTAACCTCCGCCTGGCAATAACACGCTAATGAAACTTTATTATCAATCTCTGATGAAAGTTCTAATGCCGCTTCTTGTCTGCAGTGAGGGAGGGAGGGAGGGAGGGAGGGAGGCAGGGAGGGAGAATGAAGCAGACAGGGAGGAAGTAAAGAGAGAGAGAAGGAGGAAGGAAGGAAGAGAGGAAGGAAGACAGGGAAGGGGAGAGGAAGGATGGAAGGGAAGATATAAGGGAAGAAGGAATGAAGGGAGGGAGGGAAGATATTAAGGAGGAAGGAAGGGAGGAAAGTAAGGAGGAAGGAAGGAAGGAAGGATGGAAGGAAGAAAGGGAAGGAAAGAGGGAGGGAGAAAGTGGGATAGAGAGTTAGTCCTTCGTGAAATGCAGACTATCATTGGTACCGGCGCCTCCTCTCTCAGGACACACACACACACACACACACACACACACACACACACAACAACACACACACACACACACACACACACACACACTCGAGAGCTCTAATAGAAAAAAATATTCCCTCGTGTTGTGTCCATAAGTCGCTTTGAAGATCTAAAAAGGTGCAAAAAAATGTGGTCTTGTGTTCTCTGTTTACTCTCTTTCTGTTGATGTTTGTCAGTCAAAAGCCTCTGAACTGCCTGCTTTTCAGATTAATAATGAAAAAAGACGTCAAGGCTTAAAGACCCGACTGACCTTAGTTTATTGTGACGACGGCTCTCACCTCTCCTCAACCCCCCCACCCACCCACCTTCATCCATCCCTTCCCACTACTCCCCACCACCTCTTCCACCCCTCCCCACTCCACCTGTTCTTCCTCTCTCCTCTTCCTATCCTCTCCACCAATGAAGTCCTCTCCACACACACACACACACACACACCCCTTCCCCACCCCCACTACACTACCCCAATAAACACTCCTCTCCCACCCACTCACCCACACAACCACCCACCCACCCAACCACCCACCCACCCACCCACCCACCAACCCACCCACCCACCCAATCACCCCATAAACATCAAAAAACTTTATCCTCCGGTTATTTCCAAAAGGTGAAATGAACCTCAGAACAAAACACAACGTTTGGAGAAAGATTCGTGATCAATAAACATAAAGGCCTTGGAGATGGTCGCCAGGGGGTAGGAGGACAAGGGAAGGGAGACAGGGGATGGAGGACAGGGGAGGAGGGGACAGGGGGATGGAGGACAGGGGAGTAGGAGGACAAGGGAGGAGGAGGGCAGGGGAGGAGGAGGACAAGAGGAGGAGGAGGACAAGAGGAGGAGGAGGACAGGGAGTAGGAGGAGGACAAATGGGAGGGAGGACAAGGGGAGAGGGAGGTAGGTCAGGGTTAAGATAATTTGGCAGTTCTTAAGATGTTTCCAAGAGACAGTGTATGTATTTATGTATGTATGTATGTATGTATGCATGTATGTATGCATGTATGTATGTATGTATGTATGTATGTATGTATGTATGTATAAACTATTTCCCAAACTACTAAAAAAAAAAAATCGGAACTATTTTTTTTCTTATTTGAAAATAAAGAAAAAATGGACAAAATAATCACATTTATTACTAACAAATCATGGATTGGACCTATATATATATATAACCTGTCTGTCTGTCTGTCTGTCTGTCTGTCTGTCTGTCTGTTTGTCTGTCTGTAATAAACTTACCTCTCGAGACCATATTGACAGCTCCAGGTGTTTCCAAGTTACAAACATACGTAAGAGAATATATATTTTATCTCGTAACTGGAGATGAATGCCTACGATAATTTCAAATTTTTCTCGTAAAAGTAGGAAATTCACCTTATCTATGCCACAATTCCTAGAGGTTCGTAGGATTTTTTTTTTTCAAATGGAAAAAAAATTCATCTTTTCTGGAGATTTTGAGTGCCAATTAAATTACGTTTTAAAGCCTAATTAGCTCATTTATAAAATAACTTAGTTCATATTGTCTCTTAAGTAGGAATAGAAACCCAATAGAAAAGTGAGCAATAAAATGGAGAAAATGAGCAATAAAATGGAGAAAGTGAGCAATAAATAGAGAAAGTGAGCAATAAAATGGAGAAAGTGAGCAATAAAATAGAGAAAGTGAGCAAAATAATAAAGTTAGCAATAAAATAGAGAAAGTGATACAAAAAATAAAATGAGCAATAAAATAGAGAAAGTGAGCTATAAAATAGAAAAAGTGAGCAAAAAATAAAGTGAGCAAAAATAAAGTGAGCAATAAAATAGAGAAAGTGAGCTATAAAATAGACGCAAACAGAAACTTATAAATGCATCTAAGTCCACAGGTGAGCAATAAACGAAATGCAACGCTTAATTGTCATCAAGTGAGCAATAATGGAGGCATAAACAGGCACCTAACGCACACTTATTGTCCTCGGGTGAGCCATAAATGATACACACACACACACACACACACTAAGTAAAGAAAGGTGAGCAATAAAAAAAAATAATGCGTAAAAACTAAAATTAAACAACACCTAAAAATGAGCAATAAATGAGACACAGACAGACAGACAGACAAGTAACATATATAGTAAATTCAAGTGAGGCATAAATGAGATATAAATAAAATATGAATTACATATTAACACGTGATCAATAAAGAGCAAAAAAAGGGTCAAAAAGGGAAAATAAAAGCAAAAAAGAGCAGAACCAAAAAAGCCAAAAAAGAGCAAAAAAGCAAAAAACATAAACCCAAAGTAAAAAAAAAGAGCAAATAAAGAGCGAAAAAGAGAAAAACACCAAAAAAAGATGAAAAAAATCCATAAAAGAAGAAAAAATACAAATAAATATATACATAAACATTAATCTTTGTGTCTCCTGAATTTATTTCCTAATATATACAGGTGGAAATACTTCACCTGTATTATAAACTCAGAAAAATCAAAGTAAAATCAATTTATTCCAATCCGTGTTCCCCGAGGAAAAAAAATATACATGGTGTATTTTATATTGTGAATTTTATTTATTCATTTTATTCATATATGTATATCTATTTATTGGTATTTTTTTATTCATTGGTTTTAATAATAGAATAAATTTTAGCATGTAGTGAAAAAGTGAAAAATAAACCTCTTAAATGATCGTTTAGAGAAGAAAATATCACAGGGGAATTTATTTTATTTTATTTTATTATTATTATTATTATTATTATTATTATCATTACTATTATTATTATTATTATTATTATTATTATTATTATTATGGGAAAATTTACTCTAATCTTTTCATACACTTGAGAATAAATTATAATGTTCTTGATGTAATAATTTTTTTAAGCGCTGTTTATTCTTGTATTTTTACATACATACATACATACATACTTCGATAAATAGACAGAAAAAATAAACAGTTTGAGAGAGAGAGAGAGAGAGAGGTCAAAACACTCCAATGACCTTCCCTTTGACCTCTGACCTTAGGAGCATAAAACACTATCGGTTGTATTAATAAGCTAATCACACTGCGACCAGGGATGTTGGATGACGCTACTTTGTATTATTCACATCCGGCTAATGTTATTTTCTTCTTTAGTAAACAAATGAAGGCGAGAATTCATTATACATTGAATAGTGTCAACAAACCCTTCAAAGCCTAGGATATGTATACACTAAACGGTCAATCATACACTGTGTATATTGTGAACTAATGTATTGAGTGGTGTATACCTGTCTACTTCACCACCTAACCCTCTCTCCCTCTCCATACCTCTCTACTCCACCACCTACCCCTCTCTCCCTCTCCATACCTCTCTACTCCACCACCTTACCCCTCTGCTTCTCTTCCCTCTCCTACTACCCCACTCCATCCCACTCCACCCCCTCTCCCACCTCTCCCCTTCTCCCCCCCCCTCATCCCACCTCTCCCCTTCTCCCCTCTCATCTCCCTCCTTCCTCCTCCTGCC
Organism: Homarus americanus; assembly: GCF_018991925.1. NCBI lineage: Eukaryota > Metazoa > Arthropoda > Malacostraca > Decapoda > Nephropidae > Homarus > Homarus americanus. The sequence goes on from NW_024715089.1 coordinate 173,240, forward strand.
CCCCTCCGAGTCCTTGGATCCTGGGTCGACCTTACCTCCTTCCTCCTCATCGTCAGGAGGTCGTCACGAACAGGTCTTTCTAATTCCCCACGTCGTTGCCTTCTGGAGGAGACGATGGAGGAGGTGGGGAGGGAAGAGGGAGAGGGGTAGAGGGAGGAAGAGAGGGAAGAAGAGTAAGAAGAGGAAAAGGAAAGAGAGGAGGATGAAAAAGAGGATCTGAAGGAAGGTTAAGTGGAGGAAGAAAGAGAAGAAAAGGAGGACAGAAAGAAGAAGAAGGAGAGGAGGAAGAAATAAGAGAAAGGGAGAAAGAAGGGGGATTAGTAACTTGGAGAGAGAGAGAGAGAGAGAGAGGTAAATATATTACCCTCCTAGTGAGCAGCTGGTGTGTGAGGGGATAATTCTCTCTCTCTCTCTCTCTCTCTCTCTCTCTCTCGTTCTTCACACGCCTCTCGTCCACTGCCTTCTCATCCATCATCATCATCCCTTCCCTCCCTCCTTCCCTCCCTCCTTCTCTTCTTACCACACCTCCTCCCCCCTCCATCCCCCCCCCCTACGTCTCCCTCCCTCCCGCCTTACCTCTCACACCTCCTTCCTCTTCTTTACCTCAATTCCCTCCAACACTCTCATCTTCTCTTCCCTCCCTCACTCCCTTCCTCTCCTTCTTTCCTCTCATTTCTCTCTCCCTCTCTCTCCCTCTCCCTCCCTTTCTCCTTCCTCTCTTTTCCTTCCCACCACTCCACCACTATCCCACTTCCCCCCCCCTCTCTCTCTCTCTCTCTCTCTCTCTTTCTCTCGTTATATGAAGCAGTAATGAACGCTTGGACCGCTGGCAGTGTGGGCGTGGTTGTGTGTGGGCGTAGAGAGTAGAGGTGAACATGTGGGCGCTGTGGTCCGTAGACGTTATGGCGTGGTGGAGTTGCGTGTGGGTGTAGCGTGTGGATGTGACGTGTGGATGTCGTGATTAGAGACACTGAGAAACACACACACACACACACACACACACACAAACAAACAAACAAACGTTGCACGGATATCAAAAAGTTCTGCGTATTTTTTTGGAAGGATAAAATATTGAAATTTTATGTCAATCCTCTCGCTGCCTCACTAAACTGGATATTGAATACAGCTAGCCGGGGGGATGACAAGTTTCAGTTATACACACATTTATGAATTATATTTATGTATGTATGTATGTATGTATGTATGTATGTTTTTGGTATTAGAAGTCTCCTCTCTCTCTCTCTCTCTCTCTCTCTCTCTCTCTCTCTCTCTCTCTCTCTCAAGGAAGACATATTGCCCTCTTCTTGGAGTCGGGAAGCAAACATCAAGGAACTCAACACCACTGATTAGAACGTTCCCGCGTTTCTTTTGTTTTCTGAACGCGGCGAGACTCCTCAGAGGAAAGCGCGGGTGATCAAGTCGATTTACTGGTTTGTTTACATCATATAGAAAACGGGGCACGAATCTGGATTTTTTTTTTCACGAACGGGTAAGGATTTATGGTTCTTTTAGGGAAGTGGTCTTATGTGGATAGGTAGATGGAGAGAGAGAGAGAGAGAGAGAGAGAGAGAGATCTTTATTTAGCTCATTTTCTGTATCTTTTTCTCTTAATTTTCATCTTTATTGTATTTTTATTTTTTTTGCCTTCGTCTAATTATTTGTTGAATTCTTAAAGTAAAGTTTATTATTGACGGCAATCATACCCTTTTACCCTCACAACGAGTGAGGAAGGAACAGGATATCTAAGGTGTGAAAATCATCTGACGTTCTGCTAAAGTTGATTTCTTGAGAACATTTGCAGGAGAGAGAGAGGCCAGTGTTAAGGCTTCTGAAAAGTGGCTTACGGTAGGAGGGTGGTAGTAGGTGGTGGTAGGTGGTAGTAGGGGTGGCAGGTGGTAGTAGGTGGTGGTAGGTGGTAGTGGTGGTAGGTGGTAGTGGTGGTTGGTGTGGTAGGAGGTGTTGGTAGGAGATTAGTTGGTTGAGGGGGGTTTGGTAGGTAGTGGTGGTAGGGGGTTGTTGGTTAGTGGTAGGAAGGGGTTGTTAGTGGTGGTAGTAGTAGTAGTTAAGGGTAGAGGTGGTGTAGGAGTAGGAGGGTGGAGGTGGAGGGGGTGGAAGGGAGGTGCGGGTGGAGGCGGAGGAGGGTGGAAGGGAGGAGATGTCGTCTCATGATGAAGGAGGAGGAAGTAATGACGATGATGGAAGAGATGGAGGAGGGAGGAGGAGGAGGAGGAGGAAGGAGGAGGAGAAGGAGGAGGAGGTGGTGTTGTCAGTGATGAAGGAGGAGAAGAAGAATGAGAAAGAGGAGGAAGAGGTGACGATGGAGATGACGAAAAAGAGGAAGACGATAAAGAAGGTGCAGGAAGAGAAGAAGACGGAAGGGGAGGAGACGGAGAAGCAGGACGAGGAGGAGGAGAAAGAAGAAGAAACGGAATAATATAATGAAGGGGGAGGAAGAGGAATGAAGGCGATAAAAGTGAATCATACCACAACCCAACAACCTACAAATTCCTGTTTTTTGTTGTCGTAGGCAACAGGGAGGTAGTGGTGGTGGTGGTGGTGGTGGTGGTGGTGGTGGTGGTGGTGGTGGTGGTGGTGGTGGCGGTGGCGGGCGGTGGTGGTGGTGGCGGTGTTGGTGGTGGTGGTGGTGGCGGTGTTGTGGTGTGGTGGTGGTGGTGGTGGTGGCGGTGGCGGTGTTGCGGCGGTGGTGGTGGTGGTGGTGGTGGCGGTGTTGGTGGTGGTGGTGGCGGTGTTGGTGGTGGTGGTGGTGGTGGTGGTGGTGCGCGGTGTTGGTGGTGGTGGTGGTGGTGGTGGCGGTGGCGGTGTTGGTGGTGGTGGTGGTGGTGGTGGCGGTGTTGGTGGTGGTGGTGGTGGTGGTGGTGGCGGTGGCGGTGTTGGTGGTGGTGGTGGTGGTGGCGGTGGTGGTGGTGGTAGTGGTGGTAGTGGTGGTAGTGGTGGCAGGAATGACAGGGTCAGTGAGTATGAATTATGCATCGCTTCACCTTCACGTTCATTGTATTTTTAAAGGTTTTCCCAGGTGGTAGTGGTGGTGGTGTTGGTAGGTGATGGTGGTTGTGGTGCTTGTGATGCTGGTTCGTTTGGTGGTTGTGGAGGTGGTGGTGACTAACATACATAAACACACAAACAAACAAACATGCACTCAACAACCCCTACCTGTCCCCCTCCACCAACCCTCCCTCTCCCCCTCCACCACCCCTACCTATCCCCCAGCACCACCACCCCTCCCTCCACCACCCCTACTCCTCCCCCTCCACCACCCCTACCTGCCCCTCTACCACCCCCTACCTCCTCCACCACCCTACCACCCCCAGCACCACCCCTCCCTCTTCCCAGCACCACCCCTACCTCCCCCACCATCCCCTATCTGCCCTCCACCACCCCTCACCCGCCCTCCACCACCCCTACCTTCCCCTCCACCACCCCCTACCTGCCCCCTCCACCACCCCTACCTGCCCTCCTCCTCCACCCACCCCTACCTGCCCCTCCCACCACCCCTACCTGCTGCCCCCTACCACCTCACCTGCCCCCTCCACCACCCCTACCCTCCACCACCCCCTACCTGCCCCCTCTACCACCCCCTACCTGCCCCCTCCACCACCCCACCTGCCCTCCACCACCCCTACCTGTCTTCCACACCCCCTACCTGCCCCCTCCACCACCCCTACCTGCCCCCCTCTACCACCCCTAACACCCTCCACCACCCCCTACCTGCCCCCCTCCACCACCCCTCCCTCTCCCCGAGCATCACCCTCCGTCATAACACAATTAATAAACTAGTTTCCTCACTCCATAAAAAATGCGCAAAAAATAACTTTTAAACTTTCGGCTTAAAAATAGTTTAGCGGCGACGAAATCTTCTTAGTATAGATAAAAAATTGACTCTTCAGATCAGGGAGCGGCTAAACTATTCCCTGTACCATGCAATTTCATCTGGCCTACGAGTGCTTGACATTATTATAAGTATGAGTCTTAAGTAAATGTAATTAAAAGTGATGCACATTTACGTAATAAAAAAGTATATTATAAACTTTTTTTTCACTTTTACTTTGGTTTCTATTTTATAAACAAACTGATATTGATAGGCAAATAACCTGTAGTTTGTCTCGAGTACATTGTTCTGTTCAAGAGAGTAACAGTCCTAACCATGTTATGTACTCAGCCTCTGTACTCACCATCAAGCCCTAAGCTGCCACTCTCTCATGCGTCAGTAAGGTCAACATCGCTAGTTACCCATGATAAGGTCAAGCCAAGGTCAAGCTAGTGGTGGTGTGATTATCCATACAGAGTGTATCAGTAGTTATATTGTACTATTGTGTTGATATTGATTTCAAGACATATTATGGTGCAGTCTATTTCCTATACGAAGAGGAGGAGAAACGGTGGTAGTGAATGGAGAGAGTTTACCTCCTAACTTGACCACCTCACCCCCTCACCTCACCCCCTCACCTCACCCCCTCACCCTCCCTCACCCCTTACACCCCTCACCTCAGATTTTCCCGCTCAGACAAAACACTTGCCACCTCACACACACACACAGATTTTCCCGCTCAGACAAAACACTTGCCGACTCTCAATATTTTCCCAGCAAGGATTAATCTGGGGGTTAATCGGCTAGGGGTCGGCTTTCTCCTACACCCTGGAAGGATTTGAAGGATTTTCACACACACCAGCTAGCCACACACTGTCAGATTAAAACAGATTTTGGCCTGTGCCGTCTGAGAGATGGTTACTGTGGTGGTGGTGTGTGAATAGTGTTTTTTCATGTTTATTTTCATTTGTGTGTGTGTGTGTGTGTGTGTGTGTGTGCCTTTCTGTCTGTCTGCCTGTTTGTAACCACCACTACAACCACACGAATCCCCTACCACTACCACCTCCCTACCACCGCCACAACCACCCCCTACCACCTCCTCCACTACAACAACCACCACCAGAATCTGTTTGAAAATGATCTATCTAATTTTACAAAGTCGAGTGTTAGTTCAAATTAATCCAGGTAATTAATTTTACACACTTAATAACTTACACCTGGCAATATGCAAATTAGTACCACATGGAAATTCAGCAAGAGTAAATTTTATATCATTTATATTTTATTAGTTTCTCTATTTATATAAAGTTATTTTATATATTGTTTTAAGAATTGTGGTATAGATGAAGGAATTGGGTCTGTCTGTCTGTCTGTCTGTCTCTTTTCTATCTCTCTCTCTATCTCTCTCTCTCTCTCTCTCTCTTCCTCTCTCTCTGTTTAAACTCTTCAAGAAAAACGCAAAGCCAATCCGGTGTTTTCCGCCTCGCAGTCGTAAAATCAATTATAACTTATGATTGGACTGTGTCGAATCAGGGTAAAGATTGGGAGCCTGTGTGTATATATAGAACCAATCTGTATGTATGTATGTATGTATGTATGTATGTATGTATGTATGTATGTATGTATTATTCAGTGCTTAGAGACAAAAATCCATCAATAAATAACAAAAAACAGGAAATGAATAACAGACAATTTTGAAAATGATTAACACTAACAATCCTTTTACTTATTCATCACAGACTAATTCTGTTATTTTTTCTCCCAATTTTCCTGTGTTCAATACTTCAGGGTCATGTTCTCTCGACTAACATACCCGAGATTCTTGTTTCGAATTCTCTGAGGACTTGACCCACTTTGACGCATTCCAGGGTGAAAAATGAACCCGGGGAGCTCATCGGTTCTCCCGAGGGGTAAAATGAGCCCAAGAAAAGTTTATTTTTTCATCTCCTACCTGGCCCTGTACCTACCTGTCCCTGTACCTACGTGTCCCTGTACCTACCTGTCCCTCTACCTACCTGTCCCTCTACCTACCTGTCCCTCTACCCTCTACCTACCTGTCGCGCCCAGGATATTATTAAGACAGTATATTCACTTGGTACCGTGGTATATGTGGAGTTATGTCTCACTCTCAGACGTATTATGGCTCGTGGCAACTCGTAGATCTTAAAAAATGAGACTCACTTCAATCAGAGACAGTGTTTCATATGACTCGTGAATAATGAACCAGTTAATATAACACAACAGATATATTTTATTATGCAAATTCTTCTTCATTAAATGTCAATCTGTTTACCTGTACAAAAAAAAAACAGTAAAAAACTGCGTTACTGTGAGGTTTCTAGTCATATGCCTGGCAGGGTTATTAAAGGGTTCACGTTTTTAGGGAAAGTTAAGCCAATATTGATTAAAAATATATGTACATATTTTCATACGTGAAAAACATCAATACGTCAGGTTAGAAAAGACAGATTGTAAGGTTAATAAAACACCTCTACAACACAGGACTAAAAAAACACACCCTTAAAAATAGAAAAAAAAACATTAGAAAAACACAAAAATAAATTCGACAAACACAAAACCAATAAAACACGAGGAAAAGCAAACACACACATAATAAACACGAAACTAGGAAAACAGACCGGAAATAATCGCCAAAAAACAAAAACAAACACGAAAAGAAACCAAAGAAAAACAAGACTAAAACACAACACAACAGAGGTAGATTTGCAATACCTTTAAAATATAATAAAACTCTGTGTGTGTGTGTGTGTGTGTGTATGTGTGTGTGTGTGTGTGTGTGTGTGTGTGGACAATTTTGTGATTAAGAAGATTGGTAACAAAATTTAACTGAATAAATTATAAAATCATAAGCCAATCTTACACAACCCGGAAATATATGATACTAGATATTACCATTAAAAAAGTATTCATTCGAACTCTATCTTCAACATGACCTGTTTCCCTAACCTCAATTTTGATATTTTTATTATAAGGTCAAACATCAAATCCCTCTTGACATGTTCATGGTTAGCTAAAAAAAAAAAAAACGTTCTGACATGTCCAACACCAGTAAACAATAAACAATTTCCCCAACCCGGTTTTATTTTCCTATCCTCAAATTTTGGAAGTTGTTATATGTCGCTGGACAATTAGTAACAATGTCTGCCCTCCATTTTGAAGCTGCCAGTAATAAAATCAATTATAACTTATGATTAGCCCTGAGGCAACCTACGTGGTGAAGTTAAGAGTGGAACCAAGGAGTAAGTTTTTAATTCTTAGAAAGGGAAAGGGAGAGAGAGTGAAACCAATTTTGTCTTTTGTTTGTATAAATGTAGTGATCTGAGCATTAATGTCGGACGGTGGATGTGAACTGAGCATTAATGTCGGACGGTGGATGTGAACTGAGCACTAATGTCGGACGGTGGATGTGAACTGAGCATTAATGTCGGACGGTGGATGTGAACTGAGCATTAATGTCGGACGGTGGATGTGAACTGAGCACTAATGTCGGACGATGAATGTGAACTGTGAACTGAGCACTAATGTCGGACGATGGATGTGAACTGAGCATTAATGTCGGACGGTGGATGTGAACTGAGCACTAATGTCGGACGATGAATGTGAACTGAGCACTAATGTCGGACGGTGGATGTGAACTGAGCACTAATGTCGGACGATGAATGTGAACTGAGCACTAATGTCGGACGGTGGATGTGAACTGAGCACTAATGCCATGGTGGTTCAGTGCTAAATATATTGTACTTAAGCTACAGAGATTGGTGTAGTGATATATAAACACTAATAATTAATACAGTGTTATGTAAATTATATTAATTAGTACAATAACACAAAAAACTACAATAACTACAATATTACTAACCACACAAACCACAACCATTGAAAAAATTACAATACTTCAATAAACTGAAATACAATATACAATAACTACAAGAGCCTTACAGTACAGACTTTGGGACAGGGAGGAGGGGGGGGGAGGTAAAATATGCTAATGTTATGTATTAACCCGTAACACAACACGGCTATTAACGTGCTAATGTTGAAAAATAGAGTAGGATTTTGTTAATATGCCTCGAGGTTTGTTAATCATGTTATCAAGGCAGTTATTGGGTTATTTACGTGATTATAGGGAGTATAATAACCGTGATTTATCCTCCTCTATGATATAATAAGGGGATTAATTTTATAGGGTTTAGTTATGTTATTTATTGGGTTTAATGAGGATAATAATTGTGATTTGTTTTAATGTATTGTTTAATGTGGTGGTTTATGTTATAGGCTTGGTTTAATTGCGTGATTGGTCTATTGGCGTGATAGTTTAATAACGTTATTTATCTAAGTTTAAAGGATGGTTGAATTACACAAAGGATGCTTAAAGGGAGAGTGTGATTAATTACGAGGTTTAAATGACAGATAGACGCAGATTGACAGACATGCAAAAAGACGTGAAGACAGACAGACAGACAGACAGACAGACAGACAGACAGACAGACAGACAGACAGACATAGACAAGTACGACATATTGATGGTTAAATACTAAGATTCCTTTTCCTATTCGTTTTCCTCCTCCTCCTTTCCCTCCTTCTCTTCCAACTTTTCCTCCTCCTCCTCCTCCTCCTCCCCCTCCACCTCCTCCTCTTCTTCTCCTCCTCCCCCTCCTCCTTCTCATCCATCCCCTCATCTTCTTCTCCTCCTCCCCTTCCTCCTTCTCATCCATCCTCTCTTCTCCTCCTCCTCCTCCTCCTTCTCATCTTCCACCTCCTAATTTTCCTTCTCCTCTTCTTCCTTTCTTTCTCCCCCTGTTCGTGGTATTTCCCCAACAATCGGACCTGAAGCACCCAACATGTAAACAAACATCCGAAACGTGTAACTTGACCTCGACTTCGGCTCAGATGTCTTGAAGATAAAACAGCAGAGGAAACCAAGATTTTGTCGCATACGGACGACGGTGAAGTTCGTGACCGTACATTAGGTGTTGGTATGAAAGTCTTAAGGGAGTCTCAGTAAGAATTGTCCAAGATTATGTCTGATAACACCTTTTATATGACCCGGATATAACACCTCCTATATAACCTGGATATAATTCCATTATTTGCCGCCAAAAATATAATTTCTTAACGATTCGATGGTGTTATTTATGACACGTTACATGAGGTTCTCTGGTGTTTCTTAAACCTAACCTAACCTAACCTAACCTAACCATCAGGTGTTGTGGTCGTGTCTATTGTGTGTTATGTTAATGTTTACTGTTGATATCTCCATTTAACGGAATATATGGACTATATGCCAGTCTGTCTCTCTGTCTGCCTTTGTCAGTGCCCCCCCCCCTCTCTCTCTCTCTCTCTCTCACTAAAGTACTTCTCCTATAGTTACAACACGAGACAGGAAACAATCAAGTCATTATTATAAATTAAAACACTTAACTCTAAGATATCTCGCGACAGCCAAAACTCTTAACACTATATATATCAGTGTGAGTTACAGGCCCTCAAGGTGGTACTCGGTCAGCGCTTGAGGGTTAGTGTTAAGTTGTGAATCCCTCGACTCATTATGACTGGGCGCCTATTACGACTAGGGGCCCCATTAGTTCCGGTGCCCATTATAACTAGGGACCCATTAGTCCTGGGACCCAATAGAACTGGCAGTCAACAAACTCGACACAGAACTTGACGCCGACACAGAATGGCGTCAATATACAGGTAAGGTCCACAGGTGTTAGGTTATAATATTACATCAATACTTCTTTTTTATCTTTGTGTAGCGAAGGTGATTATTTTATTCCCTCTCTATCTGTCTCTCTGTCTGTCTGTCTGTCTGCCTGTCAACCTCTCTCTCTCTCTCTCTCTCTCTCTCTCACATCAAGATATTCAAAATACACTGATAGAAATTTATTCCCACGACCGTACATTTAAATATATTCTCTGGGATGAAATTTCAACCAATATTATACCGACTACACCCCTCACCGTAAACGTGTACAGGTATACCAAATTCTCTCACTTTTTTTTTTATTTATTTTCGACATGTGGTTCTCCTTGACATGAAATGAAGTGATGTTATCGTCCTCGTCTTGTCATTCTACCGATAATGTGTATATTTTCTGCTCTTTCCTTATTAAAGTGTGTCTAGAGTGTGTTTGTGAGTGTATGATTGGTAAATAGATTGGTAAATTGATAGGTTGATGGTAGATTGATTGACAGGTAGATGGTAGATTAATATTGATAGATAGATGACAAATTGATAGATTGATACATACAGCATAATCGTGATAAAATTTGACATTACTTCAGCATGTATATAAACAGTGCAGGTACATAATATACATACAGTCGCCTCCAGATGGCACCGTGGCACAACTCGAATGGCACCATCGTAGTACTTCTGTGGCACGGTGGTGTTACGACAGCCGCCATCTGTTGGTTAAATAAAAAGATGGTGAGGACTGCCAAGTGTCGCCTCACTGGACTGTCTTATTGCCTTGACTCATTCATTCAAGGTTTGGTATTGAGGTACCCATCGGAGAACAGTCAGTCAGATTGTGGACAGTATGGCTGCCGGCTGTGGATCTCACCTCCTCCTCCTCCTCCATAGTGATGAGTACATTGTTATTTGTATTGTGTGAACTGGTGACCAAATTAAAAAAAAAAGTAGTAGTAGGTGAATCCAACACAACACAACACAACACAACACAACACACGTGACTCAATATGTAAGGGAGTTCAAGTGTATATCACTATGTGTGTGTGTGTGTGTGTGTGTGTGTGTGTGTGTGTGTGTGTGGGTCAACATGGTGTGGACAGACGCGAGTATTGTATGTATAAAGTAGCAGTTCTTTTGTCAAAAAATTTCATACCAGCTACAGTATAAGTATTTTCTTAGAGAGAGAGAGAGAGAGAGAGAGGAGAGAGAGAGAGAGAGAGAGAGAGAGAGAGAGAGAGAGAGAGAGAGAGAGAGAGAGAATAAATACATAAGCCCCAATGAAGATCTCAGGAGTGATAATCAACATACGATATATTTTTCATTAATTACACAATACATTAATCTTATGAGCTTAGAAACGCAACATACAGAACATAACATTATCTTGACACTGAGAATAAAATGATGTTTCGTGTTGCTTATATGATATTTGAAGAGAGTTATTTAAGCCTATTTAGAGAGATTTATGGTTTAAGGTCTCTCTCTCTCTCTCCCCCAACCAGAGGGAGGTAGAGGCTTCAGTAGACACTATCATTAGCAAGTCAACATAAAGACAGAATCATAAAGATCCTTGGTGAGTTGGTCTTCTCTCAACATTACCTGTCTGCCTTCTTACCTGTCTTCATCTACATAATTGCAGGTGTGTTTGGTCTCTTACCTGTGATATGCGCCTTAACACGTCTTGTATGAAAAGTTTGAATAAGTAGTCGATTTATGGCTGGGTGTTTTTTATTCTGTTTTTATCTCTGTTTTTTCTTTCCTATTTTCTATTTTTGTATACACACACACACACACACACACACACACACACACACACACACACACACACACACACACACACACACACACACACACACATACATACACACACACACACACACACACACACACACACACACACACACTCACACACACACACACACACACACACACACACACACACACACACACACACACACACACACACACACACACACACACACACATACACACACACACATACACACACACACACAGACACACACACACACACACACACACACACACACACACACACACACACACACATACACACACACACACACACACACACACACACACCACACATACACACAAGCACACACACACACACACACACATACACACACACACACACACACACACACACACACACACACACACACACACACACACACACACACACACACACACGGTGGCCAAAACTCTATTTTCCTGCCCAAAACTTGTACAATTTTTCGCGGACACAATCCAACACTCACCAAACTTCAGGACCGAGTTCCTTACACGGTGGTGGACTGCTACACCTGTGATGCTCAAAACCTGTGTGCGTGCAACCCCATCACCACGTGTACACGCCATAAAACGTACACAGTCAGATATGCACATGCACACAAACGCATGATTAAACATATAAAATGTATACACGGAGACAGACAGATGTACAAATTAATACACACACACACACACACATACACACACACACATACACACACACAGATACTGAATATTCAACAGTAAGATATATGTATAATAATACACAGTGAGGCCGGCGTCTCTCTCTCTCTCTCTCTCTCTCTCTCTCTCTCTCTCTCTCTCTCTCTCGGGGTAGATACAGTCGGTATAATAAGTCACTCATATTACACAAGATTTCTCCACAATTCAGTAATTTTGTGCAATGTTGGAAATTCTCACTATATGTGTTTGCTTATTTTTAGATTTTGGCTGTGGTTAGATTAGGTTAAGTTAGGTTAAGTTAGGTTAGGTTAGGTTAGGTTAGGTTAGGTTAGGTTAGGTTAAGAAGATGCTGTTGAGAATATGTTTGTCTGTCTGTCTGTCTGTCTGTCTGTGAGCCAAGAACCAACAATTCCTAAACATAAACATACAGTATATGTCAAAACAAGTACAGTATCTCCATAAAGTTTCTGCCAAGGATGGGTGTCCCGGGAGGGTTGGTATGTGTGGCTCTGTGTCCCGGGAGGGTTGGTATGTGTGGCTCTGTGTCCCGGGAGGGTTGGTATGTGTGGCTCTGTGTCCCGGGAGGGTTGGTATATGTGGCTCTGTGTCCCGGGAGGGTTGGTATGCCTGGGTCTGTGTCCCGGGAGGGTTGGTATGTGCTCTGTGTCCCGGGAGGGTTGGTATGTGTGGCTCTGTGTCCCGGGAGGGTTGGTATGCCTGGTTCTGTGTCCCGGGAGGGTTGGTATGCCTGGTTCTGTGTCCCGGGAGGGTTGGTATGCCTGGTTCTGTGTCATACTGAACATACTACATTTGGTAACCGCACGTCGCATTAATTACGCGGAAATAAATGCGCATTGCATTATTTTATGTTGAATTATCCACCACAGTAAATACGTGTCCCAATATCTATCATCCGTGGTCTCATAATGTTTCATACATATGTGATTAGATACTTTTGTGAGATACTGTACAAATATCCACGCTTATACATGCTTACCCGTACACACAAATATCTTCATGTATAATCTTCTTATATAAGTACACACACACACACACACACACACACACACACACGCGCGCGACTTTGCTGTCACTCGGAATCGAGTATGACGATCATCCAGCTATGATACAATGATATGAGTTATTAAAGATGTCACCTTCGTTGGTGAGCTCTGAGGTGACTAGAGAGACAGAAACGGGACCCGCAGGGTCGTCCACAGATGTTGCACGTCTTTCCGGCGGTGGCGTTTGTCTGCCTCGGTTTGCAGTCGGGCTAACTCGAAAGTATTGACACCTCGTGTGGTGCTCCTCCAAGCGTTACTGTGTGGAGTAATCGTCTCCCAGGTGAGGGGGTCGATTTGGAACTTTTTCAGATTTATCTTAAGACTATCCTTGTACCTTCTCCGTTGCCCTCCAGCGCTAAGTTTACTATTAGTTAGATCAGTGGTTCTCAACCTTGTTTGCCCCATGCACCCCTTTCACCATATGTCAGAATGTCATTCCCCCCTCCTTTCCAAGATTGTCTGCCTCAAAAAGTGCATTCCAAATAATATGCATATAATACTGAAAATCCTTTATTTTTTCCATATTAGTATCAGTTTCCCCCCCCCCTGAAAACCTGAGGGGGGGAAATTCCCCCCCGGTTGAGAACCCCTGAGTTAGACGACTGTAAAGTAGCTGCTTTGGCAGTCTACTTTCGTCCATGCGGGTAACATGGCCAGTCCAACGTAGTTGTTCCTGGATAATGGTAGCCTCGATGCTCCTACAGTTGGTGTCAGCGAGAATACTGGCATTTGTTCTTTTAGCTTCCCTGTTACGACAGTCGCCATCTATTGGTTAAATGAAATGGTAGTGAGGACTGCCAAGTGTCGCCTCACTGGACTGTCTTATTGCCTTGACTCATTCATTCAAGGTTTGGTGTTGAGAGAACCATCCGAGAACAGTCAGTCAGATTGTGGACAGTATGGCTGCCGGCTGTGGGTCTCACCTCCTCCTCCTCCTCCATAGTGATGAGTACATTGTTATTTGTATTGTGTGAACTGACTTAACTTATAAGTGTTCCTGCTCCTGGTAGGTTAAGTACTGTATATTGTAGTCAAATCGTGAAGGATAATATTCTTCAGGCCTATCAACTCACCCCAGAATATTATAGACAGAAGTTTCGATTTTTAAGGAAAGAGGAGTACCAGTCATATATTGAGTTGTCTTATCTTGTAAAACATTGGGAGATAGATGGATCGAGGCTAATATTGTACAGACTTTAGATGAATTGAAGGAGCTTGTATTTTTGGAGAGCAGCTTATGAAGGCAGTTCCACACGAAGTTAGGGACTACCTGGAGAAAAAGGCGGTAAAATCACTGACCCAGGCAGCCACACTGTCTGAAAATTATGCCTTAGTGTTAAAGCCTCTTCTGGAGGCTTGTCACCTTCGCCGTTTTGGTGGCAATGTGAAGTGAGAGCTTGTCTCTGAGGAGCCGATGATCAGTGTCGCAGTGGTCTGAGCCACGCATGACTCGGGTGATGTGGACATTTCGGCGATCTTTTTCTCTGACAATCATATACTGTAGTCAATGAGATGCCAGTGTTTGGATCTTGGGTGTTGTCACGAACCCTTGAGCTTGTCAGCCTGCGTAAACAAGGTATTGGTGGTAGTGAGGTTGTGTGCAGCACACTTGCTGAGGAGGAGTAGGCCGTTGGGATTACACTTGCCTAGTCCATTTCTCCCAATTGTTCCCTGCCAAATGTCAGCATCTCTGCCAACTCTGGCACTGAAGTCACCAAGGAGCACAACCTTATCTTCTCTGGGGATAGAGGTTAACACTCTGTCAAGATCGCCGTAAAAGGCCTCCTTGATGTCAATCTCTGCCCTAATGAAGAAGGCATGACGTGAGTGATTCAGTGGAACTCTGAGCGACATGAGGCGCTCGTTGACCCAAACACGCATTTCAGTTCGCCTGTGTAGGATGGATTGGCGGATGACACACACACACACTCTCTGTCCTCCCCATCAACCCGAAATTTCCCTCACACATTTACTTCCTTCCCCCCCTCCCCCAACTCTTCCCCTCACACTCTCCTTACTTCCACACCCCCTACACCCTTCCAGTCCTCCCCCTGCACGCTCCCCACCTCCCTTTCTCCCAACACCTTCATCCCACACCCTCCCCTTCCTCCCCTCATTTCCCCCACAACCTATCATTCTTCACCCTCACCCTTCGTCCCCCTACTCAACACCTCACCCCACACCCTCCCAATCATCCACCCTCTCACACCCTCCCAATCATCCATCTACCCCCTCCTCCCCCTACACACACATCCACATTTACATAATTCACCAAGTTCGTCTGCTCGCTCAAAACTTACTCCCGCCTTTCTCTATTCAATTTGTCTTTCTCAGTTTGCGTAAAAACCTTCCCAAACTTTCTCTCTCATCTCTGCAGCTTCGTGAAAGTAGTGAAAGTATACTTCTTTATATTTTTGTTTCTCTTGAACTACTTTTTTCTTGTTTTTTGGGGAGGTAACTTTGGTGGGTTATATTTTTCTGATACTTTGGATTTTTGGGATGAACTAGAAATAATGTCTTTAATTTACTAGAGTATGATGACTTAACCTATTAATTATGAAAATCAACTCCTTGAGTACGGTGATTCAAATTTCTTGAGTACGAAATAATTGTAGTCAAGGGGATCAAGTCCTAGTACTAAAGGGGTTAAATCCTCGTACTCAATGGGTTAAGTCCTAGTATTCAAGGAGTTAACTCCTCATACTCAAGGGGTTAACTCCTCGTACTCAAGGGGTTAACTCCTCGTACTCAAGGGTTAACTCCTCGTACTCAAGGGGTTAACTCCTCGTACTCAAGGGTTAACTCCTCGTACTCAAGGGTTAACTCCTCGTACTCAAGGGTTAACTCCTCGTACTCAAGGGTTAACTCCTCGTACTCAGGGGTTAAGACATCACAGATTCTGGACAACTTTAAACAACGTCTTATTTCACTGTATGCAAATTTCAAGGAACTAAATTTTTGCAATATTTTTTTACCGTAGTGGGGAAGGTGTATGTCTGGTCTTGCAAATCCCTCCACATTTCATGCATATGATTTTTGCATGTGCAGTCTTGCCAGCCAACTTTTGCAACCAGTGGGGAAATTAGAATAATGCAGTGCCTTGTTTTTACCCGTGAGTGACCTCGTCTTGGTGTTGCTGGTGTGATCTTGGGAGTGTATTTTTGTGGGTTTAAATTACGACCTAATTTGCATATTCAGACACCTTTAAGAATGTGTTAGTGGAATTAGTTGAGTAGTTTTTAATTATGTTGGGAAAGATTTATACATATATAGATGCATTTATACATACATATATTCATACATAATACATACATACATACATACATACATACATACATATACAGCACCAACCTAACCTAACCGATGCAACCACACACTTACACACCCAAATACACCCATCCACACCCATCCACACCCATCCTCACCCGCCTACACACACCCACACCAACCTACATCTGTGAACATATCCACCCCATCCACATTCACACAACCACCCACCCATCAACCCAAAACACACATCTACATCCACACCCATCCACAACCCGCCTACACCCATCCACACCCACCCACACTCATTAACTCCCAGCCCTCCCTTCTAAACAATGGCCACGCGCTGTTCGCCTTCGCCCCCGTGTTCGCCAGACCGAGACAATAAGTTCTTCCCCTGGCGTTTAAACCAACACCTCATTAGCCTCTGTTGACACAAGGGGGGTCGATCCCTCGTCCACAAATACAGAAGTAGAGTCGGAGAGCCAGCCAGCCAGCCATTTATCTAACTAATTAGCCGGCCAGATAGCCAGTCGGCCAGACAGAGAGATAGACAGCTGGTCAGATAGCCAGATAGCCGGCCAGATAGACAGATAGCCGTCCACATAGCCATACAGGTGGCCAAACAGAGAATCGACCGGATAGACAGGCAGCCGGCCAGATAGACAGACAGACACATATTCTGCCATATAGACAGACAGACAGTCAAAGCTTTCAACCACACAGCCACCAACTCAGCCAACCACGAGTACCAAAAGCTACACCAACATCATTAAGAACCTCTCCCCTCCTTCTCTCCCTCCTTCTCCCCCTCCTTCTCCCCCTCCTTCTCTCCCTCCTTCTCCCACTCCTCCCTCCCTCTCTCCCCACGCCCCCTGCACCTCACTACATTGACCTGATAAAACAAATAATAAGACCACAAAGAAGAATACATAATGAATGGAAGACAAGAGGCGTGAAGGAGGAGAAGGAGGAAGAAGGAGAGGGAGAAGGAAATGGAGAGGGAAGACGAGGTGGAAGAGGAAAGAGGAGGAGAGGAGGGAGTGAAAGAGGGCCAGGGAGAGATGGAGGAGGAGAAAAAGAACTCTCTCTCTCTTTCTCTCTCTCTCTCTCTCTCTCTCTCTCCTTTATCTCGAGAGTTGAAAGAGTCAGGTTACAACCCACTTCTACTATTCACAATGTTTACAAACAACTTGAGGAATACTGACTTGGTTTAGCTGGTCGACTGGCCCCCGTGTGTACATAATGGAGATCTTGTGTTGCCTTACTTCCGCCGCTGCTCTACCCTTTACCTACAGTTCATTTTTTTCCCTCCTCTTCCTTCTTCTCCTTCTCCTCCTCCTCCTCCTCCTCCATCTCTATCTCCTCCTCCTACTCATCCTACTCATCCTTCTCCTCCTCCCCCACTGACCTGGTTCATTAAACCCGTCCTCCTTGCTTCAGTGACCTGCCAGTATTCTTCCGTGTTTCAACTGCTGTTATCTACCTACCTACCGACCTACCTACTTACCTACCTACCGACCTACCTACTTACCTACCTACCTACCGACCTACCGGCCTATTTACTCTACCTACCTACCTACCTACCTACTTACCTACCTACCTACCTACCTACCTACCTACCTACCTACTTACTTACCTACCGACCTACCTACCTACCTACTTACCTACCTACCTACCGACCTACCGACCTATTTACCGACCTATTTACCGACCTACTTATCTACCTACCTGGCCAGGGAAATATTTACACCAAAGTTCTTGATGTAGTCGTGGAGAGAAGAGGAGAGGAGAGTGGAACCTCCATTTAACGGACTATATGGAGGGGAGTAAGGTCCGTTAAATCAAGGTTCCGTTATGTAAAATCTCAATATAACGGACTTCACTGAGAAAAAAAATCCGTTAAATCAAGGTTCCGTTATAAAACCTCAATATAACGGACTTCACTGAGAAAAAAATCCGTTAAATCAAAGTTCCGTTATAAAACCTCAATATAACGGTACTATATAACCATTATATTGAAGTCCGTTATAAGGAGAGTTTTCTGTCTAAACTTACGTATAAAAAAAACGGAAATAAAAGTTGAACTTGAGACTTAACCTTGATTCTCTGGCGGCCAACACAAATACGACTATTGTATCTAACATGCTGGTAAACACACACACCCACCCCCACCCACCCACCCCCCACTCAACCACCCACCCACTCAATCACCCACACACACACACACACACACTAATGAACCAGTGGACCAGCGAACCATCACAAATACATAAAACCTGGAGCGGTTCATCAAGTGGGGACAAAGAACTCATGCTTGATTGCAATGTGACCAATGGACCGCCTTCTATTGTGTGGTAACCCTCTATCAACACACAGACAGACAGACAGACAGACAGAGTGAGAGAGAGACAGAGACAGAGACAGAGACAGAGAGAGACTGGGATGAACAAGTAAAAAAGACAGTCAAACAGGCAGACAGAGAGATAGAGACAGCCAGACAGACAGATAGACAGACAAGTACAGTTACAGACTTAAGGACAGACAGACAGACAATGATAAAAAGCATCAATAATAATAACGAACAACAACAATAATAACAATAATAACAACAATAATAACAATAATAACAATAACAACAACAATAATAACAAAAACAACACTAACAACACTATCAACAACAATAATAACAATAATAACAACAATAACAACAACAATAATAAAAATAACAACAATAATAACAATAATAACAATAACAACAACAATAATAACAATAATAACAACAATAACAACACTAACAACACTATCAACAACAATAATAACAATAATAACAATAACAACAACAATAATAACAAAAACAACACTAACAACACTATCAACAACAATAATAACAATAATAACAACAATAACAACAACAATAATAAAAATAACAACAATAATAACAATAATAACAATAACAACAACAATAATAACAATAATAACAACAATAACAACACTAACAACACTATCAACAACAATAATAACAATAATAACAATAACAATACTAGTAAAATTAATATATTTAACAAACTTCACAGATGACGCACAGTGTTAAATTAATGAGTGGGCCCAAGGTAGGTGATGGCGGACCTGCCTGAGCTACTCTGGTCACTGGTAGAGCGAAAAAACACGAAGAGGTTGAGTGTGTGTGTGTACATAAGGTGGGTGTGTGTAGAATGATTGGAATATGGTGGGTGTGTGTGTGGCCAGGATGATTGGAACATGAGGTGGGTGTGTGGCCAGGATGATTGGAACATAAGGTGGTGTGTGGCCCGGATGATTGGAGCACCAGGTGGGTGAGGTGGTATGTGGCCCGGATGATTGGAGCACCAGGTGGGTGAGGTGGTGTGTGGCCCGGATGATTGGAGCACCAGGTGGGTGAGGTGGTGTGTGGCCCGGATGATTGGAACATAATATAAACATACAATGAAGGGAGGGAGAGGAAAGGAAGGAGGGAAGATGAGTGGTAGGGAAAGAGAGAGTGGAAAGGGGAGGGATAGTGAGAGAGAAGGAGACATTCAGATGATTGGAAGGAGGGTGGGAAGGAGGGAAGAAGGGAGGGAGGGAAGGAAGGTCCAGGCAGGATGATGGATGGGTCGGTGAATCATGCCGGCGTGATATACAACAGTCTGTGTAGTTCCTGCCTCCTATCTCCTCCTCTTCCTCCTCCTCTTGCTCACCCTATCTTCCTTCTCCTCCTCCTCCTTCTCTTATTCCTCCTGCTCTTCTTCCTCCTCCTCCTCCTATTTCTCCTCTTTCTTCACCCATATCCTTCTCTTCCTCCTCTTTCTCATCCTATCTCCTCCTCCTCCCCTCCTCCTCTTGTTTGTCCTCCTCTTCCTCCTCCTCCTCCTCCTGCTCCTTCTATCTTCCTCCTCCACATACCCTTCCTCCTCCACCTCCTCCTCCTTCTATCTTCCTCCTCCACATCCCCTTCCTCCTCCTCCTTCTATCTTCCTCCTCCACCCCCTCCTCTTCCTCCACCTCCTATTCCTCCTCCTCCACCTCCTCATCCTCCTGTCCTCGTCAAATCTCAACTTCTTCGAGGCCTACATGGATTTACTGTCTCGAAGCCAGTCTAACGATCTTTGGCCTCGAAATCTGTCGCCCTCGAGATGCTTGTGTTCTCGCTCAAGTGCTCTAAATCCCCAGGTTCGAGTCCGTCCTCGTATGGTGCGTTTTAGGTCTCGAATTCATCTTTGTTCTCGGTCTCGTATACGGTTTCTACAGTGGAGCCTATCTTTAACATGGTAAGTCCGTTATATTGAGTCTCCGTTAAATGTAAAAACCTCCATTTAACGGACAATAACCATTAGATCGAAGTCCGTTATAAGGAATTGGTGTTGCTTTTATTCGTTCGCTCTCGATCTCGTTTTAGCGTTTGTTTACAATTATTTTAGTGTTCGTTAAATATTTCGGGTTATATTACAACTTTCTTCGCTTTTGTTATCGTTATTATTACTTCTTATTTATAATTCTCTCTCTCTCTCTCTCTCTCTCTCTCTCTCTCTCTCTCTCTCTCTCTCTCTCTCTCTCTCTCTCTCTCTCTCTCACATTTGTCGCCTCCTTGTCTAATTTCTTTTCTCTCCATCCATTATCTTCTGTTCTCCCTATGTCTCTCCTTTATGTGGTGGATGAAGTGAGACGGAAGCTTCGAAGAGGGGGGAGAGGGGAAAAGGAGAGAGAAGAAAAGAAAGAAAGAAAGACAAAGAAAGGAAGGTAAAACTAGGAGGGATAGGAGGCACAGGAGGAAAAATATAACACACACACACACACACACACACACGCACACACACACACACACACACACACACACACACACACACACACACACACACACACACACACACACAATAGAGACATTTACATGGGTTATTTACATATGTCAGAGTGTAGGATATATTCTCATACCACAGCTGGTTTTACGTTTTTCCCCAGATAGTTATATTTTGTTCTCAGAGAGTCAGCTGTGTGTGTGGGGTAGTGCTGAAAGTACTGGGTGATATTAAATGAGAGCCAGTGCTGAAGGGAGGTAGCACAAGGGGCCAATAAAATGAGGTAGTGCTGAGGGAGGTGCTGGGGTGTCGTGGGGGGTGGTGCAGGGTGGTATCGATGGGAAGGTGCTGGGGTGCAATGCGTGGGGGTGGTGCTGGGGGTAGTGACGATAGGGTTGGTTTTGGGAGGGTGAGGGTAGCACAGGGGTGGTGACGATGAGGTAAGACATTCTCTGTATGAATTATTTAATGTCGTATCGAATTCCAACGTGATCTATCCCACCTCTTCCTCCTCCTCCCCCTTTCTTCCTCTACCTGCTCCTTCCTCCTCATCTTTCCTCTTCATCCTCCTCTTCCTCCTTCCCCTTATCTTCTCGTCTGTCTCCTGTTAACTCATCTCAATTTTTCTTTTTACTCTTCTGTTCTTCTTTAACCCTAACCCCACCCCCACCCTCACCTCACCCCACCTCACCTCACCTCTCTCTCACCTCACTAATCCAGTCCACACCAACACACAAACAATCCTTCTCACTTTACAGAGAGCAGTAACACAGGTCTTCCAGATTTGTCTCGTGTCTGTGTGTGTGTGTGTGTGTGTGTGTGTGTGTGTGTGTGTGTGTGTGTGTGTGTGATGATGATATTGTGTGTGTGTGTGTGTAAGTATGAGACGAGTTGCTCACATAAACAAGGGTAGTAGATGTATGTAATACAGCAGGGGAGATAACACAGGGTGGTTTGGTCGTAGTTAGAAGTGTGAAAAGCAGTTTGATATATACAGAATGGATTTACATGTGGTGTAAAACAAAGAAGGGGGGAAGGAGGGGGGGAAAGGGTGGGGAGGGTGTGGATGTGGGTGTCCATAGAGAGGGGTAGAGAGAGAGAGAGAGAGAGAGAGAGAGAGAGAGAGAGAGAGAGAGAGAGACACTACTACCACCATCACCACAACCATCACTACCACCACCACTTAATATCCACACCATGTATACGTAGGCTTCAGTGTCACCTCAACGACAAACAATGTTCCCTGGAAATACCGTCAGATAAGATACCTCCCTCCCCCACACACCCTCGCTACCACCCCCGCTGCCACCCTCGCTGCCACTCCCGCTGCCACCCCCTCTGCCCGAGACCAGAGATATTACACAATAGCCCATGATAATACTACTCCAATTCCTGTAGTTTGATACCATATTAAATACGTTAGGGGGAGAATTATTACACGATAGCATGTTATATGATAGTCCCCACAATGGCTTACGGGTTGATATCTTGCCTCTATGACCTTTATCATAGGAACATAAGAACATAAGAAAATAAGGAGTCTGCAATAGGCCGGTTGGCCTGTGCATGGCAGCTCCTGTCGAGAGTTACTACCACTCTCTATCATCCATGAATCTATCTAGCCTCCTTTTGAAACTTTTCAGAGTTCCCGCACTTACTACAAGAGTTGCTAAACGATTTCCACTCGTCCACCACCCTATTTGTGAACCAGTTTCTTCCTATCTCCCTCTAAACCTAAACTTATCAACTTGAATCCGTTGCTCCGAGTCCTATCCTGCTCGGATATTATAAGAACTTTATCTATATCCCCTTTATTGATTCCTTTCACCCACTTTAATACTTCTATCATATCTCCCCGCACTCTTCGTCTTTCTAGGGAATGCAAGTTAAGTTTCTTTAACCTATCCTGATATGGAAGGTTTCTAAGTCCCGGAATCATTTTTGTCATTCTTCGCTGCACCGACTCTAGTGAATTTATATCGAGGTGCGGCCTGACTAGCGCAAGATATAGTTGCAATAAGACCTCTGCACTCTTGTTACTTACACTTCTAGATATAAAACCCAATACTCTGTTTGCCTTATTTCGAACATTAACGCACTGTTTTCTAGGCCGTAGGTCCGGGCTTACAAGTACCCCTAGGTCTCTTTCACAAGTCGACTTCTCTAGGTTGATGTTGTTAAGGCTGTATACATTATCAGTATTTGTTCTTCCAATATTAAGTACGCTGCACTTGCTGGTGTTGAATTTCATTTGCCATTTTTCAGACCACCCCTGCAGTTTATTTAGATCCTCCTGTAATGCATTTGCATCCTGCCCTGAATTAATCTGCCGCCCTATTTTGGTGTCATCCGCAAACTTGCTTATGTCACTGCTGATCCCAGTATCTAAATCGTTTATGTAGATTATGAACAAGAGTGGGCCTAGTACTGACCCCTGGGGAACCCCACTGGTTACACGGCCCCACTCAGATTTAACACCATCTACGCTGACCCTCTGCGTTCTATCGGTGAGCCATGATTTTATCCAATTTAAAACCTTCCCCTCAATAGCCCATGATAATATTACTCCAATTCCTGTAGTTTGATACCATATTAAATACTTTAGGGGGAGAATTATTACACGATAGCATGTTATATGATATTCCCCACAATGGCTTACGGGTTGATATCTTGCCTCTATGACCTTTCTCATATTACAGGATAGCAGGTGGTAATATTTCTCCTTGTTCTAATCTTTGATATCTTTGAGGGAAATATTACAGAATGTCTTTAAATATATTTATATGGAATTATTACATTTCTTAAGGATCGATATCATAGATTTACTTCAAATGAAAATATAACATGATAGCATAATTGGTTGTAGTACACTTAGCACTTATTAATTTGTATACTTATGGGTGTATATACAGTACACTTGTCACTCTTTAACTATACATGCAATCACTCAAATACACAGATGTATGTATGTATGTATGTATGTATGTATGTATGTATGTATGCCAAACACTCGCTTTACATTACACAAACATTCAACTAACAACTCTACAGACACGAGTATACATTTTCTTATACATATTACACAAAGTATACACA